>NC_138186.1:25125802-25725802 GCF_964194105.1 Spermophilus citellus
TTATGCCATTATACATGTAATTTGTTTTTGTTTTGTTTTGTTTGTTTTTGTTTGCATTACAATTCTCAATACACATATATACCACAATTTTTCTTATCTGTTTGTATGTTGACACCCAATTCAAGTCTTTATACGTGTACTTTGTATAATGATGACCATCACATTCCACCATTCTTGCTAATCCCCTGCCCCCTCCTTTTCCCTCCCACCCCTCTTCCCTATCTAGAATTAATCTAATCCTCCCATGCTCTCCCTCCCTATCCCACTATGAGTCACCCCCCTTATATCAGAGGAAACATTCCACAATTGTTTTTTGGGGATTGGCTAACTTCACTTAGCATTATCTTCTCCAATGCCATCCATTTACCTGCAAATGCCATGATTTTTTCTTGTTGTTGTTTTTAATGCTGAGTAAAATTCTATTGTGTATAGTCATTATTTCTTGAAGTGCTTTTCTACCCCTGCCTGTCTTCTGTGGTCCTATGTTATACTCATAATAGATCTCCACTATCAATGGGCCTTTTTGATTTTAATATATTTCCCCAATGTTCTTCACATGAGATCATTTGTATTAATTGTCTTCAAGTTTGTTAACCCCTTCTCAACTCTTTTTCATTTGCTGTTAAGTACCTCAGGGATTTTTAAATTTCAGATGTACTTTTCAGTTCCAGATTTTCCACTCTGGTTCTAATGTCTATTTGTGTATGGGTGTATAAACACTGGGCAGAGTAGGCAATGTTTTGTGAGGATTCTGGATTATGTTGTCTTCCTTTTGTGAGTGTTTTAGTCTGGTTTTTCACTGCTGTGACCAAAGAGCTGACAACAACAATTTTAGAGAAGGAAAAGTTTATTTTGGTGATCACAGTATCAGAGTTCTCAGTCTACAGGTAGCCAGCTCCATTCTTTGGGGCTGGGGGCTAGGCAGAACATCATAGCAGAAGGGTGTGGTAAAGGGAAGCAGCTCAAGACATCACATTAGGAAGCAGAGAGAGACTCAGCTCACTAAATATATACCCCAAAGGCATACCCCCAATGACCCATTTCCTATATCCACACCCTTCCTGCCTACAGTTACCCCTCTGTTAATCTCTATCAGGGGATGAATTCACTGATTGGATTAAGGTTTTTGTAAACCAATCATTTCACCTTTCAATCTTCTCTCACTGTTTCACATATGAGCTTTTGGGGAACACCTAATATCTAAATTTTAACATTGAGTACTAAACTTTATTCTGGGAGATGGTAGGTAAATTTCTGGCAACCCCTCTCCCATGGATTTGTTTTATTCCAGCGTTGCCAGATTCAGTTGTGTGTGCTTAGTCTGGGTTATAAACTTTTCTCTGGAGCCAGGTCCTTGCTCCGGGGTCTCAGCTAAATGTTTAGTGTGCTCTATGCACTCTCTCCTCCATCTGGTCCTGGGCCTCTGAATTTCCCTGCCTGTGGGAAAATGGTGTGGACTCATGAGCCCTTGGCCTCACAACAGCTGCTTACTCTTGGATTGGCAGGCTGCCTGAAGTCCCACCTGTGTAAAGCACAGACTAACCCTGGGCCAGTGGCACACAGTTAACTGCATAGATCTCTAGACCCCTATTTAGCAGTTCTTCTTTGGTACCTGCTGCTAGTTTCACAGGTCCTCTTGCAGCTCATCCTGCCTCCAAGTTCAGCAGGCATGCTCTATTTGTGTTCATCTTACTGGGTCAATCCAGAAAGTAGCCCAGGCAGACAGTGCTGTTGTTTGGATATTAGGTGGCCCCCCAAAGTTCATGCATTAAAGGCTTGGTCTATCAGAAGGCTCTATTGGAGGTGATGGAATAAAACTTCTTTTGGAAGTGGTATCTATTAAGAGGTCCTTGAGTATAAGAGGTTTGCCTCAAAGAGGATTGTAAGACCCATCTCATCATCTCTCTCTGCTGTGACCGAAAATGTGACCACTTGCTCCAACATACTCTCAACATTGCCATCTACCTCCCTTACCAGAGACCTAAGCAATAGGGCCACCCCATCTTGGACTTGAACCTTCAAATCTATGCATTAAATAAACCTTTTTTCTTTATAAAACTAGCTGCCTTGGATATTTCATTGTACTAATGTGAAGCTGACTGAAAAAGAAGGTCAGGAGGAAAGTGTGGCTTAGTAGATTTTCTCTATCCTTTAAGGACCACAGTCCTGCACTACCTTCTGTCCAGTGGCTCATATATTTTGCCCATTTTTCTAGCATCTTATTATATGACTGGCTGGTCACAGTGATTCCATCATGATTGGAAGTAGAGGCTTGGATATCTAATCACGATGCCATAGGATGTCTCCAACCTCTGACTATTCCTTGTCTGGGCAGCATATTTGCAGCACTCACTCCCATGCTGAGAAGCAGAATTAAGATGTGGCTAAGGTCCTGCCCTCCCAGGCTCTAGGCCTCCTTTACCTTCAATACCTCTGAGACCCTTTTTCTGTTACTTCATTGCTCTGTGCCTCCATTTCTTGGGCTCTGTGGGTTTTTTGTTGTTTGTTTATTTGAATGTTGTTTTGTTTTGTTTCATTTAGTTTGTTCTAGGAGTCTATCCAGGATACCACATTCCATTTAGTAATCACTAAGTTCATTTTGGCTGTGACGATTTCTCCAACTTTCCTTGTTTTCAGTGACCTTCCCAGTTTCAAGAAAGGCTGCTCAGTTATTTTTTAGAACATCCCTCAGTTGGAGATTTTGCTTCTCTTTGCAACTGCAGTTTGTCTGCAGGTCCACTGAGTAGGCTGGGGTGTGTGTTCCTGGGAGGAAGGTCACAGAGGTGAAGTGCCCTTCCTATCACGTCATGTCACGGATGCATGCTATCAGCATGACTTATCATTGTTGATGCTGAACTTGATCCCCTGGTCATGGCAGACATTCTCTGGTTTATTTAACTTGTTTTAATGGGAATTCCTCTAGCCTTGCTTCCAACCAACAGAAGGGGAATTTCTTGGAGGTTGAGAATGTGTTAATTCTTGACAACTTCCTCATGGCTAGCACAGTGCTGTGCACATTCAATAAGCATCTTTATGCTAATTAATAAAACCCATTCTGTAGAAGCAGAGGAGAGTCTGAAACTGATATCTGGCTGGTGGTGAGGCCAGTGCCCCTGAGAATTCAGAATCTCCTGTGGGAGCATTCACTGAGCTGGGCTTTCTCACTCCCAAGGTCCAAGGTGAAATCTCCCCATGAATAGTTCTGGCTCTGAATCTCTTATGATCCCAGATCCAGGCAGCTGTCATTGAGAATAAGAAAAGGAGGGAATAATAATTAATAAAGACTCTTACAATTTGACTGCATTATACAAAGCCATAGACTGTGGCTAGGATATACTTTGTAAATATTTGAAATTTGTGAAAAATCTGTCTTGAAAATATCCCTTTATTTGTTAGTTGTTGTTGTTTAAGCTAATCATACTCTTTATGAACGGCTTATGATATCAGTTTCTCTGTGACTTTCTTATGAAGAAAATTAGAACTAGAAAAGACTGGTAAGGACCTGGAAAAATTCCGTTGGGATTGGTACCCTTTAAGCAACTGATAACATTTAAACAACTTCATCATAATGAAATTTCACTTCATGATCATGCATTTTAAAAAGTCTAGCCAGGGGCCCTGAAAGTAATTCTATAACCATGCAATGATCCCCTGTCCATTAAGGTACAAAACTATGTTACAGAAAATGTTCCACAGAATTGCTCTGTGTTTACTAAATTACTCTTATCCATAATCAAACTTTAAGTTTAGAGGTTCAATATTTCAATACATTTATGTTCTTTGTTATCATTGCAAACATTCCCTAGTATATTTTTATTTAGAAAAAGGTTAAGAATTATTTTTATTCACTTATTATTTCTTACCTTATTCTTGCACAGTTTTTCAATGTGATCACCTCCTTAGAAAATAGAAGAGATTTGTATGAAGATGTGGCAGGTGGTGAAGGAATTGCTTATTATTTTCTCTATGGCTTCTCTACCATAGGCATGTTGAGAGAGAACATACTATGTCCTCTGAGAGACTGTGAGTCAATGAATTCCTTTCCCTACAGAGCCCTGGGAGTAGCCTGAAAAGTAAGAAAGAATCTTGACCCTGGGAGTTTAGGGTCTTCTGGGTCTTCAATGGCTTATTTCAGGGTGATAACTTTCACCCAAATGCCCTGCAACATATAGAATATTTAGTTTTATTTTGTTTGGGGAACTTGCCATAGAACAATAAAATGTATTCCATGTAAGAAGTTGTTCTTCAAAGAGAAAGAAGCTCTTGAGAGAAACCAACCAACAGAGATACTAATGGACCAGTAGCCAACTTTCCTCAATTCCCCTACTTCCCCTCTGTCTGACTCTGAGGCCACTCATGGATCTAAATATTTTCCTTTAGTCTGACATTTCACAAGTGAACTTTAATAAGAATTAAATGATGGAAAAAGAAAAAACACATTTAAAAAACAGCATAAGAGTTTTCTGATTTTAAGGAAATCATGAATTTTCTTAGGCAAAGGGGCAGGGGTCCCATGATCCTCTTCAAGTTCATTTATGTTATGTTTAAAATGTCAACATGAATATGTCCTGTGAAGTTCCTCTCTCCCAGTATTTTCAATGCTATCTTGTTTTCCAGGAGCAGGGTAACTAAGTGGTCTACCTTAAATTTCTAACTCCATTCCAAGACATACTCTGATTGCCTGAAATACAACATTTTCTTGTGTCTGAGATGGGAACTCCATTTCACATTTATTTCCCATCTCTCTTCTGGAATAAACTTTGCATTTTTTTTCTAGTGGTGAATCTTACTGAGCAGCACAGTTTGTTCCAGCTCAGGTTGTGAGCTCTCTGCCTCCCCTCTGGTGCTCCTAGATGACTCATAAACGCAAGCCTCACCCCCACCCACCAACACACACATAGAGATTCGAAAAGTCTACCCATTCCAGGTGCACAATTTAATAATGCCCTAGCCACATAATAAAAATAATATGCATACAATAAAGTTGGAACACAGACAGCCACAGAAGATAGCTCCTCTCACACCTGCCTTTACCACAGTAATGAATCTCACAGCAATGCACCCTCTAGAAACTGTAAATACAGCCTGAGTGAAGTGAATAAGTGAATTGGGCCTGCAAAGCAATTTCTTTCAGCCTTCAGGTACAAAAGACAATATAAAGTTTCATGACTAAGATACAAAAACTTCTTATTTGGGGAACTTATCACCAAGCAAATTATTAGCATTAGGCCCATGATTAATCTTCTGGTATACCCACAAGCCAATAGGGCCCCAGGAACAGACAGCCAGACACTATCTTTGAAGTGGGCAAATGTGACTTGTTTTCATTCTTTCTTGTTTTAAAAATTTCTTTTGAAAACTAACTTATACAGGCTTCATCTCCAATGTCCCCTGCAAGCTCACCTGAAATTCTTACAAAGCATATCATTTCTCAAAAAAAAAAAAAAAACTAGGCCAAAATATTTGAGTCTAATATTCACACAGAAGTGTATCTTGAACTTCTAATCTTTGTTGAAAGTTGTTGTTGTTGTTTTTAATAAAAACATTCTGATTTTAAAAGCCCCCTGGGGCATGAATAACTTAGAGCCACTAGATGAAGTCCTCATTTTCCTGGTTTCTACCCACATCTCTCTTTTTTTCCTTATTATCTGCCACACCCTAATTCTGGTTATTTTTATATTTTCTGTTTTTGTTCTCCCCCTGGCTGCTACATCTCTGTTTCTTTGGCAAGTCTGCTACCCTTGACATGGCCACTAAATGTTGTTATTCCTCAAGGCTAAGCAGGTGCTCTTAGATGTGCCCACAGAGCTCCCTGTTGTCAGGCCTCCTGTACACAGGTTTTTCCCCCATCTGGATTTCATTTCATCTTCTTCTATACTTGCCTAACTCTATCCATCCTTAAGCATCATTTTTAAATACCATCTTTTCACAAATATCTGCCCAGACCCTCCCAGGGTAGCGCTCTCAGCCCCTGTGGAGAAGTGTCCCTGATGGAGCCCCATGACCCTCCATCAACCTGATGAGCAGAAGGGCAACAGTCGTCTGTCTCCTCTGTTTAACAGTCACTGTGTGACAGGTGTCCTTGTCTCCCCAGGAGCTACCAGAGTTCTTGACAAAAGGTAGATACATAAGTATTTGTTAAAAGAAAGAAAATGGGCAAGACAGAAAACAGGATCCAATTCTTGATAATAAGGATCAAAGAAACTTCCAGGCAATATTATCAGCTCCTGGTTAAAAAAAAATTATAAAGTAGACAATACCTGGGAAATGAAGAGCAGCAGGGAAGGAAATAGATCACAATTTTTCAATATGGATATTTGTGTTGAATGCTGTAGTTAAAATGACTTTTCCCTGGGACAGAAAACTGTATTCTTAACTAGAAGCAGAAGATGCAGTATAAAGCTGTCAGAATAGCTGGAATTTTAAGAAGAAATCCTGGTTCCTTTGCAGGGAACTCTTGTTATTTTGTTCTATGTTTATCCAGTGGGTTTCATACATCTCAGTACCTAGAGGGTCAACTCCATTGCTTTAGGTTCAAGGTGGGACAAACATCGTGTTGGGAGAGTATGGCACATGAAAGCAGCTCAAGACATGACAATCAGAACACAATTTTCTTTCCCAGGAGTTTGCACTTTGCAAACTCTTTTATGTACTGGGAATTGAACCCAAGTCCTCGTGCATAGCAGGCAATCACTCTACCACTGAACTACATTCCCAGCCCTGAATATCAACATCTTTAACATCCATGACAATCATCCCAAATCACCCCCAGATGACATTATGAAGATCCTACAGAATGTTAGCAGATGTATCAATGTCCGCCAGTGTACATCAATTAACTGTGTGTATTTGGAAAGATCAATTACAACTACATTTATTCAGTAATTGTGATTGGCCAATGCAAGCAAGCTTTGGATGCCTCTTGATACTTTTCTTTAGGGAACCAGATTTCATCAGAATCACTTGACTCTTGGAAGATGCTATGAAATGAATATACAATGCTGAAAATAATATTTATTTTATTGCCAGTGATAATTGGATGTCAAATTGTAACTGTTGGAAACAGCTCAGTGTAGAAGAAGCCCAAATCAGCCAGATGATCTCTATGAATCCTTTCATCCTCAGAAAAGAAAAATAATATTTATCCTGCTTCCTGGTCCTGGCAGAGAACACATGATATAACGCCTGTGCAATTGTTCATCAAGGACTTCAATGTCATTTTATAAGCATATTCCAAAGTAGCAAAAATACAACTGCTTAAAGTACACAACTGAATTTTAGGAAAAGATCTTAAAAATAAAAATTCACTAATTAGTATTTTTAAATAACATCTTTTCCTCCTCACAATAAGGTGGACAAAGCACACAGTATCCCCAGTAGAGAGTAAAACTGTGGATCTAGAGGTTTAAGATTGCAGGTTCATCCATCCTATTGGTACATTAAGAATGAAGGTACCTTTGTCATAGTTGGTACTGAGGATGGAACCCAAGGCCTCATTCATGCTAAACATGTGCTCCACAGCTGAGCTACACCTCAAATCCAGAGCACAGGTTTTCAGTTGCTATCTGGTACTTTTTTCAATAATACTTTATTAGAAGTCATTTTTTTCTGCTTTGAGTTACTACAAGGGAAAAAAAGAGAAGACATCAGAAGTGGTTAATTTTTACTTGTAAATACACAGTAATCTAGCACATGTTTTCTACTAGAAATATTTATTTTTCCCTACACTTCCCAGAAGCCTGTGCCAGACGGGAGCTCAATTGCAGCTTTTAAAAATGTCTCTCTGTAGGTAGCTCATACATTGTTGGTGGGAGTGCAAATTAGTACAACCACTCTGGAAAGCAGTACAGAGATTCCTCAAAACACGAGCGGTCCCACTTCTTGATATTTATCCAAAAGAACTAAAATCAGCATACTATAGTGATACAGCTACATCAATGTTTATTGCATTGCAATTCACAATAGCCAAATTATGGAACCAGCCCAGATTACCTGTCAATAGATGAATGGATTAAGAACATGTGGTATGTATACACAATAGAGTTTTACTCAGCTATAAAGAAGGATGAAATTATAGTATATGCTGGTAAATGGATGGAACTGGAGAATATCATGTTAAGTGAAAGAAGCCAGAAATTCAGAAAATTAAGGTTTACATGTTTTCTCTCATATATAGAAACTAGGTCAAAATAAGGGGAAAAGAGGGTTGAGGATCAGGTATCATTAAGATATAGGATGATTAGTAGAGTAGAAGAAAGAGATAGGGAGGGAGAAGAGACAGGAAAGGAGAGGAAATATGGAATGAATTTAACAAAATTGCTTGATAGGCATATACAAATATACCACAGGGAATTCCACCTTGATGTATATGTATAAAGCACCAATCAAAAATAAATGGAGAGAAGTGAATGGAAAGGAAGATTCGTAGAGGAAGGAGTAAAGAGGAGAAATAAAGGGAAGGAAAGGAGGAGCACCAGGAGCTGAAATGGAATAAATCAAATTCCATACATGTATGATTTGTGAAAATGGACCCAACTATTTTGTATAACAATAATGCTCCAATATTTTTTTAAAAGAATGCCCTTGCTTTACAAATTATTTATGCTTCTAAAACCCTGTGATATTATCACAACCGTGACCTTTAGCTTACCTAGAAAGGCTGGGGTTTGGTCTGAGCTTCTCAGACATGGTTAATTTCCAGCCTTGCAGGTTCCTAAGTTCCTAAGGCCAAAGCAGCAGGACGTGGCCACCAAACCCACAACATTTCCTATAGGTGAGTCCACAATTCTATTTTCTCAGGAAAGTCCACAAAGACTCTGGTTGCCAAAAGGGCAGAAGATAAGGGAAATTAAATAGATGCCTCTGCTGTGTTGCCTACTCTCATGGTGTCCAAATGTGGAACTCTTTTTTTGCTCACCCAAATTCATAGAGATTAATGAGAATTTTTAATTTAAATTAGAATGGATTTTTTTTTTCATTTCAAGAGTGAGCATAAAATAGAATGGTTTTAAGACAAAGAGTTCCCATGAAATAGTTACTGCAGTCTATAATTGTGTTTTATTGAATTCAATCAAAAAAACAGGGAACACAGGAAAATAAGAGGGGCTTAGGGTATAATTCAGTGGTAGATAACTTGGTAGCATGCATGAAGCCCCAGCTTTGATCCCCAGTACCACATACACACACACACACACACACACACACACACACACACACATCAAAATGCTGTATTTTTTTTAAGTCAAGAAGCACAAAGCCTTGTTGTGGGTCTATAAAAGACAAGCAACTAAGAATCTTTAAACCACATCTAATCTTGTAAGATGCTAGATCTGGGGGGATCATAGATAGCTCACCTACAGAAAGGTATTTAGGAGGTCAGCAGCAGGACCAGAAGTTTTGCTCTTTAATGAACAGAACTTGTATTCTCCTGGTTACTCATTTGTTTATTCATAATGAATTCTTGTTGAACATGCCAGGCACCATACTTGGCACAATTGTATTTCAACCTGTGATCCTCTGCTTCTGCCTTAGCTTAGAGCAGGTGTAACAAGAGATGTTGTGGCAGACAGGGCCAAACAATCCACTAACCTGGACAAAGCCAGTGGAAAGGGACTCAATTCAGACCCACCTAACCCCAAGTGTGCCAACATCTATTCCCACCAGAGATCAGAAGCTGTCTTCTATCTGTGCAGCTTCCTGCAACTTCATTGGCAGGGAAAAGCAGAAGATGGAGTGGACCCCTGGGTCCAGAGAGGCCCAGAAAGTGATATCAGGGAGCACAGAGTCCAGACCAGAAACCAGCGGGCAGGACCCTATTGCATCTTCAGCTCTCATGTTTCCTAGTTGTGAGACTTTGAGCACTTCACTTTACTTTCCCAACACTTAGGTGTCCAAGGTATAAGATAGTAGAATGATAATCTTCTATGTGAACTAATGAGATCATGTACAGAAAGCAGCTAACACAATTCCTGGCACACAAAAAGATTTCATTAAATGTTAACTGTTATTATTGCAAGTACTTTTTTTGTTTTTTAACAGTGCTGAGAATTGAACTCAGAGCCTCATGCATGCTAGTCAAGCAATCTACACTAAGCTACATCCCCAAACCATGTAGAGCAAATTTTTGAGATGGGAAGAAGTTAAATACTTTTTATCTCAAGGGAACATTTTTTCTGTTAATTATTACTTAACTAGATGTCACCTCCACCAGGGCTCTTTGGCACAGCCCCCATTTAGTGGTTCTCTCCCCACCATTTGCACAACCAACATGAAGCACTCACCAAACTGAGATAGCTGTAATTGATTAATTCCCATGTCTGTCTCCTGCCTGTGCTTCAACCAGACTGTGGAGGGTACATATTTTTATTTCTAGCACATGTTACATATTCTCAACACAAAGCAAGTGCTAATAATTTTTTTGAGAAAAATATTGATTTAACAAAGAAGTCATAATTCATAAAGTTTTGTTGAATCATTGATTAAGAGCTATGGAATAATACACAGAAATAACAGCTCTGCAATAGGAGGCATATTCCTTTCCAGATCTCTTAAATACAACCCCAGTTCTGACCATTCAGGCCATGAGACACATTAAGACTTGCTTCTGCTTTTCCCTTTCAGTAAATCACTTCACATATTTTCTCAGTGAAACTTTGTAGTAATAGAGATCACAGTGATATCAGAATATTCTAGAATAATGAGCCAACAGGGCAGTTTTAGCTTGGCACACTAATATCATTCTGTGACTTTTTTTCCCCCCAGCATATTCATTAATAAAGATCTCTTCCAATTAAAGTCCTGGAATCTGGTGACAAAAGAAGTCTTAAATCATGAAGACAACACAGTCATTCTGATTCTGGGAAGAAGCCAGAGTAGGTAGAAGCAACCTGGATCTCAAACCACTGCTGTCCTCTTGTGGCCTGGCAGATGATGTGCTTTTGGTTTTCAAATCAATTTAGGCAGAAACAAAAGCTTCCAGCCCACCCTCCTCATGCTCTAAAAGCTCCTGCAGAAATTGAACTCATTTTTCCAAAGAGCAGATAATAAGGAGGAAATCTTTACTTAATGAGTTGCCCAGGATGAGCATTCCTTGGGACTGGGTGGTGGACGGATGCAAACAGCTGTGTCTTTAAAGGAAGACGGCTGCATTTTGGAGTGGAATTTCCCCAGAACCTCAGTCCTGGAAGAAGGGTGTTCTTTCACGGGTGTGCCGGCACCTGGGATTAAATAGCACTGTAAGATGAGTGCACACCAGAGCTGGCGCAACTCAGTGTGTCCTGTTACCATGCAAGAGCTGGACATGTCTGGATCCAAATCTTCTCTCCTCTAAATTCAGGAAGGACTGCAGAAGTGTTCACATGCTCTGTCTTACCCCCAGGAATCATTCCTTTTCTTCTGTGTGTCTCTTACTCTGAGATTCATTAAAATATGCTTTGTCATTTGTTCATTTATTCAACTAACATATACGCTAAAGCACTTACTTTCAAGGGACTCAAGGGGTTCTCAGATGGATGCATCCCTGTCTCCTCTTGGTGCCTGCATTTTAAAATATTAGACTTAAGTTAATCTCTTTCTCTCACTCTGTCTCATGCAGGTTTGGATTTCTGTGCTCTTGGGTGAGATCATGTTGCAATCCATTTTAGCTACTAGTTGAGCCAACTGCTAAGTTCTCCCTAGCATGCACATTTATGCCTGAAGCAGATTGAAATCCGTGTGGAAACCAGGGATAAATGAATCTTACATCAAAACCTTATTAAGCCTCAAAGATTCTCTACTTCAGGCATCAGCAATAAAAGATCTTCTCAGCCCCACCACCCCAAGTGAGAGGGGAGATGATCCAGGATGATCCCTAGATGCTGTGTCGAACTCCAGTTTCCCTGGTGTAAGGCAAATGTCTGTTCTGTGGATGCCCGACCCATGGCTTCCCAGGGCAGTGATGGGTTCTCCCACGTATTCCCTGATGAAGAATGGAGGGGATGCTTCTGAATCCTTCCTTTCTGTCTTTTCTGATTCTTCCTTGCTTTATCTTCTGATTAGCAAAACACAGGTTGAGGACGGGGTGAGTATCCCTCATTCAAAGTGCTTGGGATAAAAAGCACTAAGGATTTTTTTTTCAGATTTTGAAATATTTGCATATGCATAATATATCTTAGGGATGGGAGCCAAGTCTAAATATGAAATTCATTTATGCTTCATGTATGCCTAACACACACCCTGAAGGTAATTTTATACATTTTCGGTGTGCCTGTTTTGACTGCAACCCAAGTCAAGTGTGGAGTCATATCAGCTTTGAATATCAGTTTTTTTAATTGGAATATCAGTTTTGAATTTTGGAGCAGTTCAGACTTTGGATATTCAGATTAGGGATGCTCAACTTATAATAAATTCTAGATGTAGCACTTTTGAAATATTTTGAAGTTAAATAGTTCAGCTTGTCCAACGCTGGGTCTTTCAGGAAGGTGCACTTTAGCCACAGGGAACTCCTGGCCATGAACTTCAGGTCCCATACCTAACTGGCACTAATTCACAGAGGACAGACCAACAGAATGCTCTTACACTTTTTTGCCTCACTCAGCATACAAGGACCAAGGGGTAGCCTTTATAGGGCTCTTCAGGTTGGGTTGCTTATTTTTGGCTCTGAGCATTCATTTCAATATCCTTTCTATGCAAATGGCAATGTTGCAGGGAGATTCTGGCTGGGGGCCTATGTATGGTCCAGGGAAAAGAACGTGCACAGAGAAAAGAACCTTTTGCATCAAATATATTAGTTCCCTTTGTGAGCCCCCATCCTCAATCAGAGGAAGCAGTGTTCCCTAAGAGTCAGGCTGACTTTAACCCAAATCCCAGGTCTGCCATTGAGCCATGTGACCCACATATGTTAGTCAATTTTACTGACCTTGTTTTTTCATCTGTCAAATGACTATAACAATATAACTCTTATAGCGTGGTTATGAGACTTAAATGAACTTAAATAAAATGTCCAGAGAAGTGTCTGGTGCACAGCAGTTACTCAATAAATGATCATAAGTATGAACATTGCATTTTGCCTGAAAGGAAGTTGGATGTCATAGGGCCAATGCAGGGGAAAGAGGAACACCATCCCCACTTTCCTAGACATACAACATCTTGAAGACATAGTGAAACCATCCAGTAAAGTGTGCAAAGTTGAGTTCAATAAATGACCAAAGGAGTCCAATAGGCCTGACTTCTTCTACATGCTCAGTGCACAGATTAAACAAAAGAAGGAAATGGATGCATCTTTGAACATGTCAAAAAATTATCTTCACAAGAGGTGGATACTGGGGCCCAAAGGGAGCTAAGACATCTTGGTGCTCTGGTGGATTCAGAATCAAGAAGAACATCCCTAACAGAAGTGGAGTTCATTCCATCTACTGCTCAGGAATCCCAACAGATCAGCTGTCTGTAGATACACACACTTATAAAAAGACATTTGAAAATTCCTATTTTTATCCCTTCTCTTAATAATTTACTGCTGACAACACAGTTCTTTAGGGGGAGGTCCTAGTTGTACCCACTGCCTCATGGTCAGCCTGTTCAGACTCCTGTAACAATATACCATAGACTGGGGGCCTTATAAATCATGGGAATTTACTTCTCACAGTTCTGGAGACCGGAAGTCCAAGACCAAGGTGAATTCAGTGTGTGGTGAGGGACTAGTCCTCATAGATGGCGCCTCTCTCTGTGTCTTCTCATGGCAGAGAAAGGAGGAGGACACTAATCTCATCCATGAGGGCTTCATCTTCATGATTTCATCTAATCTGAATACCTTCAGAAAAAATTTCACTTCCTAACATCATCACATTAGGAAATAGGACCTCAGCAGGTAGGTCCAGCATCCCTAATTGAAAAATCTAAAGTTTTAAATGTTCCAAAATTGAAAATTTTCTGAATGCCAAAATGACATCACAAGTGAAAAATTCCACACCATGAAACTGTTTCCTGTACTATATAGAAACATTGTATAAAATTACCTTCAGGCTATGTGTATACAGTATATATAAAACATAAATGAATTTCATGTTTAGACTTGGGTCCCATCCCCAAGATAACTCATTATGTATGTTCAAATATCTCAAAATCCAAAATCTGAAAAGAAAGAAAAAAAAAAAACAAAAAAGAAAAAAAAAAAAAACTTCTGGTACCAAGAGTTTGGGACTTATCCAAAGTTTTGTGTGAATTTGGGAGGAGGGGAAAACATGAGCACTCGGTCAATCGTACACACCAAAGATTTTTTCAAGCTCCACTGAGATTACCATCAACCCCAAAATAGGAAAGGGGGATTGGGGAAAACTATTGTCTGGAAAGTTCAACTAATGCTTGGTAACTATTTATAGCCAGGATCATTTTGGAGCTGTAGAAGCTCCAGCCAGCTGCCCTATTTGGGCTGCCCTATGGTTGAAGAATCTTGAGGTTTCAATAAACCTGACTCTGGTTGAACAGCCAAAGGGAGGCCTTCCACTGTAACTTTCCACTACTCAATCCATGGTCATACCTTTCCTCAAGGTGTAGGCTTGGTATTCACCCTCTGATTCAACCTGTGCTTAATTTAGCACTTACAAAGCTGCAATATCAGGGTCTTAAAGCCCTTAAAGAGCCACAGGGAGACCATCAGTCATGCCACTTACTGCTTGCTGAGTGTCTGGGTCCCAGCACTCCAATCTCTGTGATGATGTGGAAGTCAGGTCCCCTCCAAATCTAACCTACACCCACAAAGAGGTCAGCTCATACGTCATGAGTGTCACTACCAATAACCTATTATGCTGATGGACAAGTTTATTAGAGATTTCTTTTTCTTTCATACATATCAATCCTTAAACCACCTGGTAAAGAAAGTGGAGTAAATATTATCTCCCCCTATGCCCAGGTCTAAAGAGATTCATGATCTGTCCAAGTCCATGGAGGTGACTAGTGGCCCTGCTTGTCTCTCCCGAGATTTTCACGACATAGATTTCCATGGTAGTAAGCATTTTGCAAATAGCAAGGTCTTGATTGCTAATTAAGCACTTCAAATAAATCAGGGCACTCAGACATTTTTCACTGCCCTCAATACCAATACCTGTGGTTTTACTTGTTTATTTTAAAATGTGTTTCTGGCTTCTTTAAGAGCAATTGAAGATGTAAAGAAAATGTAACCTGATTCCCAGTTTTCAAAATAGAAATAGAATAGATGATGCACACAAAAATCTGGAGAAATGTATAAACAGGTTTAAACAGAAAGATGAAAATGTAACAAAAATGATAATGGTCACAATTGTCTCTATTAACAGGAGTTATTCAGAACATCACCACCCCTGAACACCCCCCCCCTTCCTCTGAGCAGCACCTAGGATCTCTCAGCAGGTGTCCCTGCATCCACCTGTCTATGCATGAGGGCAGCATCCCCTATCAGCCCAGAAATTTAGGCAACAATCTGTTTGATAAATGTGATTCAAAGGTGGCCCCCTTGTGTGGTGTCCTGCAGGAAGTCACGGGGCACACAGACAGTGACTCACAGCTTTGGCTTGGGCAGATCTGAGAGACCTATCAGTTATTTTGTCTACACTGAGGGAAGGTTACAATAAGCTGATGTCATTGTGACGGGCATTGGTCTGTTCCCATCTGAAAGAATTCCTTTTCACCGGTGGGGGGTATGTGTTAGATCTTTGTTTACCTTGCTGTTGAATTCTCAGCCATTTCCAGGGAATTGCAAGTCACCAACTTTAGTGAAATAATCAAGAAGATTAAATAATTCTTTTTTTTTCTTCCTAAAGCAAAAAGTTCTTTTTTCCTTTTTAATTCACAGAAGAGAAAATGAATTTGCTTTTATGATTTTTTTATATCTCTTTTAACAATTTTAAATATATCTGAAAAAGAGAGGCCTTTGGTGCATTTAGTAATCACAAGAAATAAGTGGTTTTCTCATATTAAAAGTATTGCACAAAAGGTAAGCACAGAACTAAAGAATGCTAATGTAATTTATACTAGTTGAAGTTATTCTGATTTACTAGAATTATGTACTAACTATACATAAATTAATGAGATTTTTGTTTGTTTTTGCTTTTGTTTTATTAGTTGCTCGTGACAATACAATGATCTTGACATATCATACATTTAAATCACATGTTATATGAATTCTCATTTTTCCAAGTGTACAGGTTGCAGAATCACATTGGTCATATGGCCACGTATATACATACAGCAATACTAGTGTCTATTTTATTTGAGTGAAATAAACTATATATACCAAATTAAAAACACTAGAAATAATAATAATGTAATATTTCTTGAATTAATGAACTTCCTGATCATCTTATTCTGGATAAAAAGCAGTTGATCACATCAATAATATATAATGTATCAAATTTAATCAATATAATTCAAATATATTTCAACATGTAATAGAGTTCAAACATATCCAATTATAAGTCAATTTAAGCATATTAAACAATGCTCACAACTGTTGAATTAAAAATAAAAACAAGTCTCAGAAGCTTAAACAAAAAAGAATGATTTCTCTACCATTTCTGGTAAAAAGAATCAAGTACTACCATAATAACATTGTATTTACAGCTCATAGTGAAGAATTGGCATAGTTCTGGCCAAGGGGATATAAAAATATTTCTAGGTGAAACTTTTGGAAAAATTTTTTAAAGTAAAATGTTGTGACTAGATTGTGCCTTTTTCTTTTAGTCTTATACTTTCTTTGAGCAGAGAACACGGATGTGATGGCTTAAGTGCCAGCAACCATCTTGTGAACATGACAAAAAGGCTTAAGGGTAGGATGAATTTTAAAATGAAGCAGAGTTCCTTCTGACATCAGTTGATTACCTTCTTGTTTGTGAGAGGAAGAGAAGTATCTTTCTTATAAATATCATGGAATTTTCTGTTAAATGGGACCAAAGAATTTTTAAATAATGCAAATATGTACTATAAGGAAGGAACTGCTGAGATAAAAACATGATGCTTTTATTGTATATTTCTTGTTCATTATTATTAAATATGTCCTGAAATACTTAAACTGATAGGGAATGGAGTTCAGAATGAAATTTTATCTGCCAGCTTAGGCCAATGTCTTCCAAGTTTACACTTTTCTCCTATTTTTTTTAATAAAATATATACCACAGATAAAGGATTATATAGCTGATTGATAGATGTTGGGCACGAAAAATATAACAGATTGAGAACAGATACATAGAAGATGGATTAGAGAAGTGGGTATATGATAAATATATAGATGGATAAAATAGATGATAGATTAGATAGATGTGATAGATGATAGTGACAGATTGATATAGATGATAGAATAGATATAATATATAGGTATAGATGAGTGGCAGAGATAGATAATAGATAGATAGATAGATAGATAGATAGATAGATAGATAGATAGATAGAAAGAAAGAAAGAAAGGAGAGGGAGAGGGGGAGAGAGAGAGAGAGAGAGAGAGAGAGAGCGCGCGCGCAAGAATGATCAAGCACACACCAGCAGCAGCTTAAGACACTGAAGATTCCTGCCCACTTATGTCCTGGGTACCCCTTCACTGTGATGTCATGCTTTGTCTCCTCCAAAGCAACCAGTGTCATGGATTTTGTTTAGCATTTCCTGGATCTTCTTTATATGAACATATCCTTATGCAATGTTGTTTAGTTCTGCATACATTTTATACAGGTGGTATCATGCTGTTTGCATTCTTCTGGAACTTCTTTTTCATCCAACATAGTTTACTGAAACTCATCACATCATTCCATAAAGCTATGATTCACTCATTTTTAATACCATGTGGCATATCCATTCTCTATACATATTTTGGTAGTTGTTTCCAATTTGGAATTAAGACCATTTTTCAAATGTTTCTTGAAGCACATATGTAAGATTCTATCTGGTTAAATATTTAGAAGTGGAATCACTATATTGCTGAGTTGTTACTGGATTCTGGCAAATTATCTTATCAAGGAATTTGTAGCAATATACACTTCTACCAGCAACACATAAGACCATATGCTCACCAACACTTATTCCTCTGCCAGAAGGAAGACAAGCTGGCCTGGAAGAGCTATGGGTCCAACCTCGAGATGCCAGGGGACTAAATTGATGTATCCCCTTATCAGCCTACCTGTCAATTAAGTCTGTCAATCATTCAGCAAATTTACTTTTTCACCATGTAGTCATGAACCTATCTCATGAGATAAAAATATGCAAAAGAAGTTAAATGGTACAAAGAGCTAAATATTGAGTCACAGATGTCCCAGATTCAGGTTCCCAGTCACTTTGTTTTTATGGGTCTAATTCCCTTGAACAATAAGGACATCAGACTTAGATGGCCTCTAATGACCCTACCAGCTCTGAAACTTTCAAATAACATATTTCTATTTTGCAAAGGAGAAGAAAGCCTTATATTTGACAAGTTGTGAGACTTATTAAAGTTCTGGAACTTTCTTACCCCACCATCCTTCAATTCAGACTGTGAATTGTTACTTCCAACTACTGGTTGAAAAATAGTAATAACTGTTACTTGAACTTGGCTATAGGGTTAAATTAAAACTTGTACCTACAGTGACTTGGTCATTAACCATTGCTTACTCTGGAAACACTTAGCTTTCTATCTTAATCTCTGCTCTTGAGGCTTACAATTCAAAACACCTAGGTGTCTGCAAAACCTCTTCATGGACATAAGATTCAGGAAGCTACACATGGATGTCCCTGTCTTGAAATCCTCAATCCTCCTGTGCACAGGTGAACAATTTTTCATTTTGCACTGAGCCTCTCAAATTATGTAACTGGTTCTGGGTGTTTCGCACAAAAAGTACCTCTACAGAAATTTCTTCATGAAACTGATTATAATAAAACCAAGAGAATGATGTAAATAGTTTTTAATATAATATGAACAGGCAGGGCGCAATGGTGTATATCTGTAATCCCAGTGGCTCAGGAAGCTGAGGCAGGAGGATTGTGAGTTCAAAGCCAGTCTCAGAAAAAGTGAGTCACTAAGCAACTCAGTGAGACCCTGTCTCTAAATAAAATACAAAATAGGGCTAGGGCTCAGTGGTCGAATGCCCCTGGGTTCAATCCCTGGTACCTCCCTTAAAAAAAAAAAAAAGACAGTATGAACAATATTTTTATTCTTCTTCCTTTTTTCCCTGTTTTCCTTTCTTTAATTATAATCTACATGCAGATAATAAAATGCTACTTTGGAAAATCTGGGAAAAGAAGTTTACCCTTCTCCCACCTCCACCTCACAGGGAAGGAGGTCTTTTTGGACACTTTAAGACAGCAACTCCAACGTTCTCTACCCACATGTTGAGCTTATGAGAAGGAAGGGGGGAAAGAGGGAGGGAAGGAAGGAGGGAGGGTAACCACGGAGCTCACAGACATCACCACATGCACATGCATACAAACATGCCACACACCAAGAACCTTCTATCCACAGCATACTTGGGAATTTTTACCAGGCTCATCAATATCTGATGGACAGTTTATGGAAAGAGGGATTTCATTTCTTCTTTTATAGAGTGCTAAAGATTTTTTTTTTTTAAGTTGCTTCAGTGTTATACATACCGGGCAAGAAATCCATAGTGTTTCTGAATTTGTTTCAGCCTCAATTTAAGATTACCCCATTAAATAAAATGTCTTAAAAGCTGCACGTCAGTGTGTTTTGACTTAAAATTAAAAGAACACCGCAATTCTTTTGATTTTGTTAATATCCCAAAAATAAATATTTGACTCATAAAGGTTAGGGAAAATTCATTCCTGTTTACAATTGCCGCACATGTCCTGCGCTGGTTCCAATTCTGTCAGCCAAACAGCTGTCCCCTTCCAGCCGGGCTCTTTGGCCAGCTGTGTGCCCGGGGTTGTTTGAAGACCTGTTAAAAAGCGTTTACGGACTTTCATATGGACAGGTGTCCCTTCATAAAGCAAAGCTGCCTTCTAAAGAATGTAATGAGAAGGATCATGCATTGAACTCTATAAAATAGTTTAAATTGAATGCAGGTAATGAAACAAAAGGGATGCCCAGACAGCCGAAACAATAGGGGACTTCTTTGCCAAGTTGCGTTTTGCCTTTTGTGAGAAGGTAAGGGATGCTCTTGGGCCCCACAAACCCAGAGCATTTCTACACCAGAAATGGACGCGTCCTCCCTACAGGGAAACATCTCCCCCTGGTATTTTGCACCTGCAGGCGTTACAGCAGGCTCTCTAGAAAAGGGACTCCACTTGTGGAAATGCCTTTAACTAGCAATTGGTCCTGATATAAGTAAGTCATGAGGATGTCCCAAATGTGATATTGAAATTATAGGGGAAAAAAAGCTGTCCTTCTGTAACGTGGGGGTCTTTGGTGAATTTGAGGATTGAAATCCATGGACTCAAGGGTAAGAGTGAAGTAATAGAGTTTATTAGAGTAATAGAAAGAAAGCAGAGCTCCTTAAAGGGAGGAGCGCCAAGATAGGGATGCCTATGGGTGTCTGTTGTCCAGGGGTTTTTAAAGGCATAACTGATGGCCAAGCATGGGTGAGTGGTGAGATGAGGGATGCTATCATGGACCAATCAAGCTCTTTAAGCTCTGAATAAGCCAATCAGAAATGCATAATTTCAATCCCTCGTTTACATAATTAAATGAGGGGGTTTCAACACATCTATTGGAAAGAGGAAGCACTTCAGGTAAAGGTCTGCTTGTGGGCAGCCATTGCTAGGGGTAAGGACAAGTAAGGGTAACTAAGGAAAGGCAGCTGTGGTTGAAGCTGTGAGGAACAGAGAGACAGGTATTCTAACTTCGAAGAAAGCATTGTGGTGATGCTGGCAGGGAGCAGCAAGTCACAGGATGTCTTTCAGACCTGATTTCTCCTTTTAAGTTAGACTGATGTCACCCTCCCGCCTGTCCTTCTCCAAAGCCCTTATCCTGGCTGTCTATGGGAAATTTATCTTCCTTCCACTTCCACCGTAACCCCAAGCTCTGCTCCAGCAGGACATTGATAGTCTAGCCCTTGGCAAGTTTTGCTATGTGAGTCAAGTGTTAGAAATATGCACACTCAAATCACCTGATTAATTGCCAGAATAGAACTGCTTAGAATTCCTCTCTGCAAACCATAAGCCACCCACCCTTACAAAGTTGGAAAAGAAATTGAGAGTGATCATTTAGAAACAAACATTTCTAGCAAATTTTTTTAACATTTTACATTTTGAAATAATTGCAAATGTACAAAAAATCTGCCAAAAGAGCACCAAGGGCTTCCTTCTATATTTTCCTCACCAGACCACCTTGTTGTTGACATTTTATCTTACGGCCCAAACAGTCTATGGTGTGTGTGTATGTGTGTTCCAGAACCATCTAATAATAAGATGAAGAATTCCTCGTGTTTTTCTTACAAATATGAACAGTGTTCTACATGACCAAAATATAACCATCGAAATTAGGATATTGATCTTATCAATATCTTATCATCATCTCCAATTCCCATTCATTCTTCTCTGGTGGCACTAATTATGTCTTTAGAGGTTCCAATTCAGAGTCACACATTGCTTGTAGTTTTCAACACCAGCTGGAACCCTCTGAAATAGTTGCTCAGCCTTTGTCTTTCATGATCTTGACATTGTTAAAAAGTACAAATCTTTACTAGAGAGCAATGTCCCTTGGTTTGGACTTGTCTGGAAGTTCCTTGTCGTTTGTCCATTTCAGGCAAGAATTCCTTAGAAATGACACCATGTTCTTCTAGTGCATCATGACCATGTCTGGGGCCACCCAATATTTATTTGTCCTATTGCTAGTGATGCTATTTTTACTCCTTGGTTAATGTGGGATCTGCAATGTCTCACCAATAGAAAGTAATTAATGGATACTTTGTGGGGAGAAGCTTTGAGATTTCATCAGGAGAGACCCTTCTCTCCCATTTATTCATTTTTATCAGCATAAACTTGTAAATCCCCATTTTGCTTAAAGGGTTACAAACTGTAACCATCATTATTTATATTGATGCCTAAATGTTCCCTTGGGCCACAGGGAGTGCTTGGAACTGGCCCCTGAGTTGGCTTAATAGGACCACATCGTTTTGAGCATTTCTATACTTTCTAGAAAGCAACAAATGTGTTCCAAGTTGATCTTATATTTTCTCTGACAACCCTGCAGTTAGCCATGTCTCAAGCAGGTCCTGATTCCTTTAAGTGGGGTGTGGCATTTAGAACCCAACGTAGTGATACTGGGCGTACTCATTGTTACCAGGGTGCCACTATTCCTAGGCCCTCCCAGCCTACTTTGAGCTAGGAAATACATGTATACATACGTGCATGTATATATACCTACCTGAACACATACATTTTATCTCTAACCATATACATTAAATATCACAAGTTCACAATAATATGTCCAATCCAGTCCAACACTACAGAGTTTATATTTAACCATTCCTCCTTCCACACATGTAATTTCCTTCTCCAACTGTGTGAAACAAAAACTCTCATCAACCTCTATGGACTTGTTTATTGACTCCATTTCTTCTCCAGAACGAATCTCTCAGCTGCTCTGTCTAAGAACAAAGCCCACCTGGTAGCCTCCTCTTCCTGGACTGGTGTTGACCAGGGAAGGTGAAGGGGAGAGGGAGGGAGAGAAAAGGGGATTAGGCAGGAGAGGAGAGAGCAAGGAGTGAGAGGAAAGAGAAAGGAACTACTTTTGTATAGCAATTTGACAAGAGTAGCTTCATGACTTGAATCCAATAATAAAAAAGCCAAGGTATTTGTATTTTGTATGTCTTCATGTATTTTCTACTAATTTGTTTTACTGTATTTTACAAAAGTAATGGTCTCTCAAGGTTTTGAAATAAAAATCAGACACAACACAAGCTCATCACCACAGGTGTTATGATGAGCAATGATCCAATCACACTTTCATCTGTATGTACCGGGGCCTGCAAAGCAAACCTGGGAGTCAGCAGAAATCTTTATGCAACTTGGGCTGTAGAGAAGAATTGAGAAGACAGACTTTAAGGCTTGCCAAGCCTAAAATATTTACTAGCTGGCCCATTAAGGGAAAAGTCTACTGATCCCAGATACAATATTACTATATCATTTACTTATTTATTATGTATATGATTATGTTCTCCCCACCACCACCACTAAAACAAAAAACCATGAGGGCAGGGGTTTTGTCCATGATTCTCCCAAGAACCTGTGAAAATGGTTATTGCTTAGTAGTTGTTCAATTAATATTTATAGAACCCCAGTGAGGGAAAAAGTCTTGGGGTTATTATGGTTTGAATCTGAAATTTTTTAGACATGTCCTCAAAGGAGATAATGGGACTCCGGACTCTTCCTCCTCTTTTTCACACTCAGCCACAGGTGAAAGTCTTTCTTTATCACATGCTCCTGCCATGATATAATCCTAAAGGCTAAAAGTAACAAGGCTACTCAGTTATGAACTGAAACTCCAAAACTGTGAGCCAAATGAACTTTTTATAAGTTGATTTATCTCAGGTGTTTGTACAGAAAAAAAAAATGAAGAGTCATGGATGACAGTGGAATTGAAATGTGTTGGATGCAAGCCAAATCATGTCCGAGCCAGAAGGAACAGCTGTTTTCCCAGCTTGTAAACGCCTGGACAGGTTCTCTTCCCATTCTCCATCCTTCCTCCAGTCTTGGGTCAGTCCATCATTAGGCTTCCTCTATGAGGCTCAATCACCTATCATTGATTTGAGGTCAGGCTTCCATTTCCAAAGATGCAGTTTGATTCCACTAGTATAAACAGCACTCTGTTTCCAGAATACCTGGAAGAAAGAGGGATAATGCTCACGAAGGTTTTGAACTTGATGTACAATTGCTGCATGCATATATTCATGGGTGTAGCTGTCATCAGATTCCCAAGACGCAAATAACTGTGTGAACCTCAGTTAAGACTGACCCCTTAAAACATCTTGCCCTGGCACCAACCTGAAAGATCATCCCTTGCTGAGTGGCCCTTGGTGCCTCCTAAGGTGCACAACATTGCTTGCCAGAACATGGCCACACTACTTTTCTAGACATGACACACAGCCTAACAAAATTGGGAGGTTTGACTACCACACTGTCATAGAAGAAGACAACATTAGAAAGACGTTAGATGAGACTGCAGCTGTCTTCCCAGGATGGGCTGTCTGCTTGGAAGATGCCATGAGAACAAGATACCCTTTATTCTAAATGGCAACTGGTGATTTAAGGAGATTTTTTGGGGAAATAAATAAACACCTGCATTAGTCAGGATTCTCTAAAGGAATGCAACCAGTAGAGTGTGTGTGTGTGTGTGTGTGTGTGTGTGTGTGTGTGTGTGTTTGAATTTACTAAATTGGCTTACAGAATGAGAAGATGGATAGTCCCACAGTGATCTCAGTATGTACAGAAGGAGATGATGAAACCCATCTGTTTAGAGAGGAAACAAGGTAGACTGAGGCCAGATCACATTACATCCTTTGCCAAGACCTGTATTATGGTAAAATAATAGCAGATTTTGACAATGCCTGGTCCCCCAAAACTTCCTTCAGACAATTTAATATAAAATACCTCTAAATATCTTTGCAGAAAATTACAAAATGCCACCTTCCAGAAACATTTGCTGCTTCGCTACTTACCTCTACATTACCTACACCAAAAGGGAACTGAGAACAAGTAAATTCTGTGTCCCTCCAGAAAGCATAATCAGCCTCAGGCCTATGGACAAAAGGTGCCTGCAAGCCTACCTAATCACCCAGTGGGAGGCTTGGATGCTCAGCAGATTATGCGCAGAAGTTGTTCCTGTCTACTATATAGTCCTAAAGTAGTTAGGGTGCATATCCCCCAAACTTCCTACAAAAAAATCAAGCCAAGATTCAGAGCTAACTCTAATCCTCTGAGCACTCAGTGAAGGGTGCCTGGCTGGGTAGACCACTCACTCAGTGCTGGACCCAACCCACTTCCTCTCAAGCCACATTCACTGGAAGTGTAACACTCTTTTGGCTTGGTAGGTTTTGAGTGATTTTCATTAGATTAAGAGGATTTTGATTAAATCACATGCCATGTTTCATGTAGAAAAAAAATCACTAAGTTCCAGAATCCATAAGCATTATGATGCTGTGTATTTATAAAGTACTCTCCTCCCCTTAGCATGAGAAGCTCCAAGCCCTTCACACATTTTGTGTTATTAATAAGGAGTATCTACATATCCTTCTAAGTAGAGTGGGAGAAAATGTGATCTTTAAATATAATCACTGCTAAAACACAGGAACTGAGTGAGATGAATTGGAGAATGAGCCAGAATTTTAACCCAAGTAACAACGATTTGTATGTTCAAGTTTGTTCTTCAAAAGACGTCACTGCAGCCAAGAACAGGAAACCTGGGAGGCCTTGGCCTTGAGGAATACAACAGTTGAATCTGCTTACACCATGTACAGACTGGCATGATGAGTAAATGTCTCATTAAGGTGACAAAATAATTACATTGATGCTGATGGAGATTGTGGTGATAAGTGATGATGGACTGATGTCACCTAGCCCAAATGTATCCCTCTGAAATGCTCTCAAGTTAGCACCAAAGAACCAGACATGCACTTTTGTTGGCTTGCCATATGAGAATTATGTAAAGCAATGACGCATGACTGGGCCCTATAGCAGGTTCTCGGAAGCTGCAGGCCTCTCCATCATTTCAAGTGGTATCATTTGCATCTAGGCCACTTATCTGGCAGCTGATCATTCCTAGGGACATCTTTAGCATAATAGTCTTGGACTGTTTAGCTCCCAGCATTCTTTAAATTTTAATGCATGTGTGTATTAGATGTCCAACCTCACAGTAAAGTCTTTGAGGGCAAGGATTCTGTTCTTTTCCTCACCACTCGTAACCTCCTACCCTTAGTCAGAGCCTGTCCCAGTTTGTTGGCCATGAATTCCGGCTGAGTGGGAGTGCTGGGCTTTAGATCTGAAATGTCCCCAAAGGCCTGTGTGTTTTATAAAGGCTTGTTGTTCAGCCCACAGTGTTATTGTGAAGAGGTAGGACTTTTGGGAGATAGCGCCTGGTGGGGGCTTTCTGGTCATTGGGGGTGGCCTTTTGGTGAAGTTATTAAGACCCTGCCCTTTTCTTTTCCTCTCTCAAATGTCCCAGACATAAGGTGAACAGTTTGGCTACCAATGCTACCATGACGTGCTGCCTCTCCACAGACCCAAACAACCACGTAAGTTGAAACCCCTAATGGTAAGAGTCAAAATAAGCCTTTTCTTTTTGTAAGCTGATTATCTCACATATTTGTTACAGTAATGGAAGGCTGGCTAAGAAAGCTTAGTGGTTAGAGAAGCAGCCTAGTCCGCTTCTACGTCTGAGAGGCAGATACTACTGGCATATGGGAGGAGGAGGCAGGGGCGGAGAAAGTAACCTGGCAGGTGATCTCGGTGGGGAAAGTCTCCAGAGGAGAAGGACTCTGTCCATCTCTTTTTAGGATGACTCACTTAACACAGGTCTTCCACACCTCTACCATGCCAGGCACAGGAGCAGGGAGGAGGAATGCAACCAGAGATGTGCCCAGAGCTCCCTATTTCAGGGAGCTACAGGTCCAGTCAGACAGCTGCCCCAGGCAGGTTTCTGTGGAAACATCTCAGAATTTTCATTGCTTTTTTTTTTTTAATTTTTCCTATGAAATTTCTTTCTTCTCATTTCTGTTAACTTAGCTAGTTAAACTGTCAGGCCAATTTTGAAAAGGAATAAAATCTTTGTCCCTCCTCCCATCCTGAAGCCAAAATCTATTTTAGTTCATATAAAAATGATCAAATTACAGCTTTTGGCATGTTACTTAACTAGGAAAAAATAAATTGGATTAACTAGTGCCAATAAACTAAGTATTTTCAATTAAATTCTAACATTAGTAAAAATATCAGTCATACCAGTCTAAACCCTAACCAACTTTAAAAACAGTATGTGTAACACTCAAAGCAGCTGTCTGCAAAAACAGTGTCTATTGCTCATATGAAACTTTGGGCAATAAAAGGAATTACTTGAGGGACCCAGCACTTAGGCACAAAGAGCCAGGCAGGTCTGGGCTTTCCATAATAGGTAATTTCAGCCAAAAGAAAAAGAAAAGCATCTTTTCCCCTAGATTTGGTCCCTCAGAATTAGGCTAACTCCCAGTATACTCCCAAGAACCCACAGATGGAAGAGTCCACTGTTGTTGGAGGCAGATAAAGCGACCTTCTATTTGGTGGTAGGAGAGGTCTTACTCTAGCACATTCTAGGTCTATAGGCTCCACCCATGGAGATCCATGTTCAGGTACCAACACAAGGGCTAGGAAAGCCCCCCTGAGCCTGTTTTTGTTCACCTACTAGGGGTTGTCCTTTAAATCATCCCCAGACTGTTGCACATGGTCAAGAGAGCACAGGGCTGCAAGTGCACCTACATGCTCTGTAGGCCATGGTGACTTGGAACCCTCCTCATGCATATGGCTGGATGTGCACTTACTGCTCCTGGGCTCATCTGCAGTAAGTTAGGAGACTTACTCATCTCACATAAATGGGGGACCTGGCTAAAGCATAGTCATCCAGTGCTCTCTTCAACAAGAATTTGCTGAACATCTTGAGGTCCGGTTGTGTAGTAAGGTTCAGGGGTTGTGCACTGATTTTGATTTAAAACCATACGATTAACAAGGATGATTGAACATGACACTGACTTAAAGATATTCATGGTTTAATGAGATAGATAGATATTCACTGAGATTATCCCAGTGCAGTCTGGTAAGTGCTTTAATAGGTGAATGCAGCACATAACCCCAGGAATAGAGGGTAGCTGGCCCAGGATGTGTAGAGAGAAGGCACAGAAACCACACATAGGAATTGAGCACAAAGTATGCAAGCTGGACACACTGCACGTGTATACATCCACAGATGTGCAGATGAGGGGGGTCTTTCACCAAATGTTGATACTATCTGCATTGTATAAAAAAAATAGAAAGTCATTAATCACTATCTGTTTAAGATTTAAAGATTATGAGCTTACATTAAGATCTCATTAGTTTGTAAGGCCATTAATATAAGATTGCTTGCATTAAAACAGATTTTGTTTTTCAAACCAAAAGGGAGGGAATGGGCAAATGTACATTTGACCTTTCTAAATTGTGCAGAGGATTTCACTTCAACAACTAATTGACCTTCATTTTATGAGTGTAAACAGTTCAACTAATTTCTGGAAGGTGATTTTTATACTTTATTAATAAATCAATTTCATATGCTAAAATGAAGGCAATATATGTTTGCTTAGAAATGAGTCGTTTTCTGCTCTGAGCAGCATTTTGCAGGGTGGTCAACAACCTAAGGGATCCTGGAAAGCTCTTGAAAAAAACAAATAAAATGCCAGACTCATCATATGATGTGCACTTTAGTTATAAAATGGCTGTATCCATCAGGATCCAGCCAGAAATACCTGAAATCACAACAGTTTATTCATCAGAGGAAATTTAATATGGGAACTTTATTATACAGGTGTCAGGACTTAACAAACAGGGAGTGCCCTGGTAATCTGGAGGTACAGTTGTAAATATTTCAGATTTGGGATTTTTCTGATTTTGGAATATTTGCATATACATAATGAGATATTCAGGGGATGAGACTCATGTCTATACACACAATTCATTTATGTTTCACATACATCTTGCAGCTAGAGATGATTTTACAGAATAATTTTGGTGCACCTGCATTTTGACTGTGACCCATCAAATGAGATCAGGTGTGGTGCTTTCCACTCATGGTATTGTTTCAGTGCTCAAAAGTCCTATATTTTGGAGCATTTCATGTTTTTTGGATCAACCTATGATAACTGCAGGAAGCAGCTATTGCCCCTGGGCTGTGGACACAGAGAAAAGATGTGGGAGTTATGGGTACCCAGAGCTCAAATAAGGGGGCCCTACAGAACTGGGCTCAGACCTCCAGGGAGAGATGCAGCCTGGATGGTGCTGGTACACCTGAAGAAACACGATGAAGTGGGTCTGGGAATGTGAGGAGCTGGAGGTGACAACCTCTCACCCCATCAGTGTTTGGGGAAGTGGTACCAAAAGAAACCATTGGCCATGGAAAGGAGTAGTCTCTGGCTCTTCCAGACATTTGGTTTCCCCTTGGTGCTCTTGTTGTCAGACTCGAACGAGGATCTCCCAGGCAAATGAGAATAGCCCCCAGGACCACAGAGCAGGTTACCCAAGGGTGGATTTGAAGTGGGAACAAGCACTTTATAGCTGATGGTTGAAGACACAATACAATGATCTCTACTTTATTGCAACATGAATATCCTCCCCACAACAAACTTCAAAATTATTTACAGAGGGTAAGAAACAAATTATGATGAGGGATAGTATCTAACTTATGTTCTCTGATTTAGATGAATCTTCCCAGGAACCCTAGCTTGTTCATCTGTTCACAAAGTGATTGTGGCCGATTCTACCAGGCTTGCTCCCCTTCTCTATAACTTAAAGATAACACACTACAGCTCCGCCCTCCTGCACTTTGTTTGAGGTCATGTGACATGGAACCAGAGGAGGGTGTGTAGAAGAATGTGGTATATGCCAGTTCCTCATCTGGCCATAAAAATTCCCATCTCCTTTTACAGGTGTTAGTGGTGATATCACCATGTGGGAGGGGCCATGTGAAGAGATCCCTGCCTTCTCCTGCTACCCTACCCCCCAGCAAAGGTGTTGCAAGCTGAAGAAACATTGAGATATATTTATCACAGCTTACAGCAACCTACTCTAACATCAACAGTTCACTAAATTAATAAAAAAATTTAATTTGTAAAGATGTACCATTACTCATAAATACGCAGAGTCACAATGAACAAATTTGCTCATACTGACCCAAAAGCAGTATGCATCTCACTCATGCTCTAGAACCTAGAACAATTTATTTAAAGATCATTACCCATACCTCACTCTCATTAGCACAACTAGTCCAGCATCATATTGCTAGCTAGTGATAGAGGTAGGTTCTGCATCCTGCCCCAGTTTTTGTGAAAATTCATTCCCCTTAGGTGGCTGCCAGAGTCTGTTTTGTCAGTGCTGGTGAAGCCAGATTTAAAGATAGGTAGTTAGTATAGCTAGGTAAATCAGGTCTGATATCCAGTCAAATAAAGAAAATGGAGTCCAATCTGCGTCCGGGTAATCAGAACTCCACCTAGGAGATTGAAACAGTGTCAACAAAAACAAAGGGTTTAAAAGGAAAAAGACAAGAAGTTTTGTTGAATTGGAAAAGTCCCTGGGTCCTTAAAACAACCTGGGGATCATTTTAATTGATGTCATATGTAGATGTAAAGAATACTGATAATAGCATTTGCAGAAGTAAAACAGGATTAGAAAACACAGTACACATTTCCTTTTATATTCGCTTCATCAAATATTTTTCTTTCTCATGCCAGCTCTGGTAGGAGTGGCTGTTTGGTAGGAACTGGAAAGGTCTATACAAGGGATCTCTAACCTCCTGTCTATGGACTTGAGGTAATGAACTTGAGTTACTCTTTGGCATTAGCTTTACTCAAGGGTCAACAAACTCTTCCTGTAAAGGGCCAGATAGTCAATATTTTTGGCATTTTGGATCAAAGTGTCTGTCACGGTTACTCAAGTCTGCCATTGTAGGAGAAAAGTAGCCATCAATGACATGTAAACAAGTGAGATTGACTGTGTTCTTATAAAACTTTATTTATGAAGCAGGCAGCAGGATGGATGTGGCCTGAAAGCCATGGTTTGATGACCCCAATCCTACTCATTAACCTGAGTTTGCAGGTGTCACAGATGTAAATCTATATAGTGTAATCTTTGCTTCTCTTTCAATTGTCTAATCAAGTATGGTACCAGGACTTAAGAGCATGAATGACTCACACAATACTGCAGTCCTCCAGGGAAAAGATTTTAAAAGGCATGCACCATTAACAAGGTGGGGCCATGGAAGGGGAGATAGGGGGGTGAGGCTTGAACTGGAAACTGGCCTGGAAGTAGAAATTTTTCTGCTTCTCTAGTTGGATAGAAGGAGTAAGATTCTTCTGATTGGAATCCATTGTCCATTTTTTTGTTGACCACTGTGCATTAGCAGTTACAACAACAACAGAATCACTGTCTTTCCTTGCAGACCCTGCAATAGCCAGCCTTGGTTACCTGTTGACCATGCCTAGGATGATTGATCATAGTCCATCATGAGGCCACTGAAGCATGAATGCCTGCTAGGTGGGGGATTTTTACTTTTGTCTGCTTTATACAGATTGCATCACACACCTACAATGAGAACAGACTTTTTGAAAGCAAGTGTAGACTGTAAATGAATCATCCTCTGTTTTAGATTCTCAAGAGGTTTGATGCTATGTGCAATAAAGACAAGATGAGAAGATTGATGTGCATAAGTAATCAGCTTACATGGGATATGACAATAATTCCATTTTACATGTTACTTTTATTATTATTTGTAGAGAGCCATTTTGCTGTGCTGCCTTGTGTGGGCGTGAGCCTAATTCTTGGGCTGAGACCCAGTTCTTTGTTTTCAGCCACTCCCTAGAATACAATGTATCAATTGTCCAGCTCCTGGAACAAACTGTTTTCAAGAAGTGCTTGTTGCTTTGCACAAGCTGGAGCTGGGTGTCTCTTGCATTATGTGCAAGTGCTGGGTCTATCATTCTATTGGCTGCTGCTGTGTTGCTATGCACTCTTTGTCCAATGGTGTACGAGCAGGGCTGCAGCTGAAGTATATAAGGGGTGGTTTTTTCGGGCTCGGGGGCCTTTTTCTCTCATCTATACCTCATGGAAGCTTCCAATAAAGTGTGTTAAAGAAGAATCCTGCTGTTGTCGTCTTTCCTGCCGGCGGGTAGACGCGACAAGTGGTGCCGAAACCCGGGAGAATCAGAACTTTCAGTCGACAGGAGTGGTGCACCGATCGTCCGTGAGTGGACCCCTCGTCCCGGAGTGGACCCCTCGTCCCGTGAGTGGACCCCTCGTCCCTGAGTGGACCCCTCGTCCCGTGAGTGGACCCCTCGTCCCTGAGTGGACCCCTCGTCCGTGAGCGGACCCCTCGTCCCCGAGAGCGGGACCCCGTAGGCCTCATATTTTATTGCAGCTGCAATGTGTGCTTTCACTTTTGTTTTCTGTGTTCTTTTTGTCGTCTGTGTCTTTTGTTTTCTGTGTTTTTCTTGTTGTTGTGTCAGGGGTGCCGCACCTTCAAGTCCGCTTTTCTCGGCCCTAGATGGTCTGTTACGCTCCAAGGGCCTGAAAGTGAAGCATAGCACTTTACAGAGATTGGTGCAATGTGTTGCTTCGGTATGGTTCTCTGCTTGTGGTTTCTCTGTCGCCTTAAGGCCCGCAATGCTCATGATAAGGCTATGCTCACACAAGCTCTTGCAGCTTTAGAAAATGGCAACTCACCTCAAGTTTGGCTTGCGCAAATTAAACAGTGAATCTTTGACATGGTCGTTGCACCCCAAGTTTACGGACATTGCACTGGGAACGACATGTCTCTTCTTGCTATTCTCTTAGTGTTGGAAAGCCCTTGCACTCTGCCGGCTTTACTGCCATTGCACGCAGATGGGTTTCCACACTAGTGCTTTTCTATCGCTTTAGGACCCGTGCCTTTCTTTTAGGGTGTTGCCAACTTGTTTGTCGTTGTATTTTTATAGCCACAGTTCAGCCTCAGAGACCTAATAATGACTGGCTGAGTAGATACCATTAAACGCCTTGGCAACAACGAGCTGATCTTGTAGTACCCAGAGACGGGCAACTTTCACGCTTGCACTGCAACCTAAGACGGGAATGGGGCCTCCCCAAGGACGGGTAAGCAATGTAAGGGCAGTGAACGACCTAAGACAGGGGCTACTTGATTCCCTTTGACGTGCAACAAACAAAAGGAAAACACTGCTGGCAGTGGATTCCCCCCGGCCCCCAGGGCTTGGATCCAGCCCTGAAGTTTATGCACGTCAAGGAGGCCAGCTCACAAGGCCTTGTAAGATCTGTGGTGTCTGTTTTCATATTCAGCCAATACCGGTCATGCGGGAACGTCCTGACCTGCTTGGGTCTGATAAGGTTCCTGGTTGAAGGCTTAGCATGAGTAATGGCAATTCACCTCTACTCTTGCCTGTATTGTTTTTAGAAAACAAAAGGGGGGAACTGTAGAGAGCCATTTTGCTGTGCTGCCTTGTGTGGGCGTGAGCCTAATTCTTGGGCTGAGACCCAGTTCTTTGTTTTCAGCCACTCCCTAGAATACAATGTATCAATTGTCCAGCTCCTGGAACAAACTGTTTTCAAGAAGTGCTTGTTGCTTTGCACAAGCTGGAGCTGGGTGTCTCTTGCATTATGTGCAAGTGCTGGGTCTATCATTCTATTGGCTGCTGCTGTGTTGCTATGCACTCTTTGTCCAATGGTGTACGAGCAGGGCTGCAGCTGAAGTATATAAGGGGTGGTTTTTTCGGGCCCGGGGGCCTTTTTCTCTCATCTATACCTCATGGAAGCTTCCAATAAAGTGTGTTAAAGAAGAATCCTGCTGTTGTCGTCTTTCCTGCCGGCGGGTAGACGCGACAATTATTAAGCTTTATTACTATTTTAAAATAAGTAAGCATGTAAATTTTTATTATTTTTATGAAGGAAACAAACGATCAATGATAAAAGTAAATGATTCATAGGAAATTTAGCTAGCATCAAATCACCATGGATAAGGCCACTTTTCTCCTTAAATAGGCTTATTTTCTTACAAATATCCTTGCAACAATGTTCATCTGGCCTTCAAATTCTAGCTTAAGTTATAATTTCAGAAATGTCCTGTGCCTGAATTGGCAGAAGATGTTGCCAGAGTTCCTGACCTGTGAATTATTTTTCTAGTAAATTTCTTTTAAAGCAGTCCTCTTTGGAATTTCATTTTGGGGATTCATTTGTCATAGAAGAGCATGGTGGACATAGAAATCTTTTTGTGGTTAAAATAATTTGTGGCTAAAATTCTTAAGAGACTGCTCTGAATGGTCCGTAAGTAAGGTATGGGCACAAGGGATATGTGAGTAGGATTCTTGTACCATTAGCTCCCTCAAAGTCTGCAGATCCCCCAGACTTATAGCTGAGAAGATGCTGGCAGCGCACATAGAAGGAATGCAATTTGTGCAATCCTACTGGGGTAAGGGAGCCTTCTTCACTTGGGTTTCCCACTTCTCTTCACTGGCAAAGTTCCTGTTTATATAATTGAAGAGTGGGCCACATATAGATATTCATGCAGCTAAAATGTTAATACGAGCCAGGCATGATGGTGCAGGCCTACCGTCCCAGCAACATGGAGAGTGAGGCAGGAGGATAGCAAGTTTGAGGCCAGCCCAGGCAATTTAGTGAGACCCTGTCTCAAAATATAAAGGGCAGGGGGTGTAGCTCAGTGGTAGAGTGCCCCTAGGTTCAATTCCTAGTGCTGCAAAACAAAACAGCAAAGTCACCAGGACAAACTGCAGCCAGAGGAAGCTTGCAAAGAACCCCTGAGCCCATGTCACTAGAGTCCCACAGTAAGACAGGCAGAACCAGGTTACCTATAGAGAATGGGCAGTTCTCTAAGCTGGACCACAGGGAGTTCAGCGTTAAGGTGAGTGGAATTTGATTGTGAGGACTTAAAAGCATGTTTGTGTGTGTGTGTGTGTGTGTGTGTGTATAAATTAGTTTTATGCAGACACAATATCTTTATTTTACATTTATGTGGTGCTGAGGATTGAACCCAGTGCCTCAAGCATACTAGGCGAACACTCTACCACTGAGCCACAACCCCAACCCAAGCATCTTTGTCTTTTAAAAGATAAAATGATAACAAATCCTAGCTTTGCAGATCTTAAGTGGCTTTTATTTGCAATTCTAGAATGCTGTAGAAGTCTGTAAAAAAAAAATGGTTGAGAATGTTCCTCCCCACCACATGTGCAGTTTGTATTCATAGCCAAAGAAAGAACTGACTTCAGAATATTGGAAGTGAGGTACAGAGGGAACTAGATTGGACAGAGTTCAGGACTATGTTATGAGAACATGGTTTGTATAGTTGGCCACCTATAAAGCTCAGATTCTGTGATTGGCGAAGACTCAGCTATTTTATTACAAAGGCAGGTTCCTAGGGTTAGGTTTCCAGTTAGTTTACCTGCTAAATGGTGTTACAGTTGTTACATAATGACTTCTATTGAGGCTTCCTCAGGCCAAATGTAGTTTAATAGCCTCTTTCTCCTTCTAAAGTATTCTTTGTAACAGGGATCTGCAAGTTTGTGTGTTTGTTTGTTTCTTTAAAAAGCCAGGAAGTAAATATTTTTGGTTTTGCAGTCCACAAAGTCCAGTCACAACTACTCATTTCCACCTAGCCAGAGACAATATGTAGATGAACAAATGAAGCTATTTTCCCCCAAGGAACTTTATTTACAAAATCAGACAGTGGACCAGACAAACGAATAAACAAAAACAAAATGCATACAATGGAATAGTATTAAGCCTTAAAAAGGAAGGAGATTCTGACACAGGCTACAGCATGGATGAAACTAAAAGACATTGTGTTAAGTGAATAAACCAGTCACAAAGGATAAATACCATGAGATTCCACTCATATGAGTTTGGGTCATAGAACTCAGAGGCAGAAAGTAGAATGGTGGCTGTCAGGGGCTGGGAAAGGAGAAGATGGGGAGTTAGTATTTAATAGGGCAGTTTGGGTTTGGGAAGATGAAAAAGTCCTGGAGGTGAAAAGTGGTGATGATTGCACAACAATGCACATGTACTTAGTGACACTGACCAGAACACTTCAAAAGGATTAAAGTGGTAATTTTTATGTTACGTGTATTTTACCACAAATATGTGCATATAAACAGGTTGTAGCTGACCTTGCTCCATACTCCTCCAGGGTAATGCATGTAGTGTACACAGAAGTATTTGATTTTCCCTCTGCAGATAGTCCCAGTGCTTCTCCAGCATCAGTTCTCTAGGGTGTCGAGGGACATTATGGGGAAAGAATCTGCAGTGCTATCATATGAATTCCAAAAATGAAAAGAAAAAGAAGGCTGAAATTTACCTTTTTTTTTCTGGTGGGCTGGAGGAGTCATTATTTATTCTCAAGAACAGTCCCTTCTAGCCCTGTTGGAACATGTGCGCTGTTCTTATTGCCTAGCAGTATTTCCTCAGGAACTAGTGCAATGGCTCGGGATTTGCTCTTTCTCACGGTTAAAGGCTAAACCTCTGAATGAGGTTCTGATAACCATGTGGTGTTCATCCACGATGTATAGGTAGATTTGTTCAGTCAGTTATTGTTATAGATTTAACTGTGTCCCCCAAAATTCATATCGTTGAAGCCCTAACCTTCATGTGATAGTGTTGGGAGATGAGGCCCTTTTGCAATCAGCTTTAGATGAAATCATGACAATGAAGGCCTCACAATGGGATTGTCTGTTACCCTGTGAGGATACCAGAGAGTGTGCATTGGCTCAGTTTCTATCTATCCAGCTAGATAACTAGTTATCTTTTTCTCCCTACCCTATGAGGATCCAGTGAGAAGGCAAACCAGCTTCAACTCCAAAGACCAGAATCTGACCTGCTGACATTTTGGTGTTGGGATTTCCAGTCTCCAGGAGTGTGAGACATGAATGTGTTTTAGATTATTCAGTCTTTGGTATTTTGTTATAGCAGCCTGTGTTGACTAAGACAATCATGGGTGTATAAGTATGTATGTATGTACACATATCATATAGACATGATCATCTACACATATATGTATGTACATGTACACACAGGCACATATATGTTACCAAATGTTACTGGGAGTTAGTCCATATAGAGGTGCAGGGATGGAGAGAGGGAAAAAACTCAAGTCCGAGGCTCCCCCATTCACATTAAACCTTAAGTAATTTTAAATACTCTAATGGAATAAAGAGATTTATAACCCCAGAGCAGGAAATTGTCAATTCAGGAAAGAATAGAGCAGGGAGTGTCCAACAAAGATACCTTTTCTTTGCCCTTCTAGGGTGTAGGCTAAAGTTTGATTTGATTAAGACACACCCACAAGTAAAGGGCAGGGGTTGGCTGGGTCAAAACAATCTCATTTCCTCTTCTTATATAAACTCATTAGCAAAAACACTGATTAGAGTTGTCGCTTGCCATCTAGAGTTACATGTCTTTTTTGTTTCTGTTCCCCAACAGGACTCACTAAGAATGGTGCTGAAAGAGAGTCATTGGAACATCACTTAGAACCTTCACCATAGCTGGGCTGGCTTTGAACCTGTGATCTTCAAGCCAAAGGCCTGGGAACCTGTGGTCAACATTATCATCTTGTCCATAGACCCCTCCTGGGCCAAGCAAACCTGCCTCCAAAGTCTCAATTCTTACCCTTTTAAGCGATTTATGTTATATCCTGATTCTACTGAGTGTCTGTGAATAATACTAGGAGGTCTGTAGTTATTTTCATCACTAATAGCTTTATGGTGTTTACATAACCTTGCTTTGATACTGCTATTGACTTTGGAGTTATAATTGCTACTACTAATTGAGAAAGCTTGATGATAGATGGAGGCAAATTGACCAACCACTATGTGGGAAACGGCACAATGGCAGTCATTAGAAACTAAATGGCACAGAACAATTTTAATTAGACATGACTAACATCAGCTGTCTGTGTTCTCAGGGTGATTACAGCCTGGAGTTCAAAAATACTGAAAGTCACATAACCTTGTTTGATCTTGAGAGGGAGGGGCTGTCACTGGCCTCTTAAAGAGTTTCCCTCTCTCATTTTAAACTGAGTGTGGCTTTGATTTAGGATTAAGCAGCTGGATGTTTTCTGCTTGCTTGGAGAAGTCCTTCTCTGAGGCTTATAACCAACAAGACAGAGAGGTAAAAATGGTCACTTATACATTTGGAAAGCCAAGGTTTAGCTCTTTGCTTTTTTCTCGTTGTTAAATTCCAAAACTTCCTCAATTAAAAAGAAGTAGGCAGGGAACTGTGTTTCGGTGTAACTCTTTCACTGAAATGCAATTGTTTTAAAGAGGATCCAGGTAACTATTAAGAGTGGCCCAAGTGCTAATGTAAGGGCAGAGATGATTTATTTAACATTCTTATGCAACGTTAATCCTGAAACAAAGTCAAAGTGCTGAAATAAACGTCACCACCAAAGAAAAACCGTAGCTCAGAGGACTCTGAAGAAACTTCTAGAATTCTTTTCTCTTACCTTTCATCCCTGAGCAATTATATTTGCCATGAGAAATCAGCGGCCGGCGTACGTCTCCTCCACTTCTACCTCAAGCCCTCCCCTCCGCAAACCATCTTCAGTGTTCTTCTGAACATCACCACCTGGGCTCCTGCTCAGCCCACCTCCAAGCCACGACCAGCATCTCTGGCCCCCTCCCCACCCCATCCCCAAACTCCTGGCATTTCCTTCTCCAAGATTGAAACGAGATTGAAACCCATCTGCTGTGACTCCTCTTTTCTCAGCTTCTAAATCCCACAGTGCTTGTGGGTTTTGATTTTTATTCTGGTGACCTTTCCTTTCCTGTCGCCACTTTCTGAGGTTGGATTTGCCTCCCTGGTCTCCCAGAACTCCTGGAATAACCTGCTCATTTGTCCAACTGCTTCCAGTCTCCCCATGTGACCACCCTCCAGGCTGCTGCCAGGGCAACTGTCATCAAACACACTTTAATTGTTTTTCTCTGCTAGTTGAAAACTTCAATAAGCCCCACAAGATAAGATCCAAACTACTGATAGACCCTGACCAGGTCTCTGCACACATTTCAACTTCAAGTCACTTCACACCTTGCTCCACTTTGATCAAAGAAGTCTTATCTCAGCCTACAGCAGCACAGTCTGTGGAGGTTCCTAGTGGACCACTGCTCACAGTACAGAGAAGTACTGTGGAACAAGAATCAGGCCCCAACTCTCGCTTCACCAATTTCTAGCTTTGCAATTTAGACTTTGGAAAACTATCCAACTTCTCTGAAACTGTTTCCTCAAAAATGTAATTCATCATAATTTGTGTGTGTGTGTGTGTGTGTGTGTGTGTGTGTGTGGTTTTTTTTAGTGCTGTAAAAGTGTGATTGAATGCTTGGAAATGATCCAGCATCCTGCTGGTGGTGGGAAAAAAAAAGTCTTTTTATTGGGTTACTAGGAAGAAAGAAGAGATCTTCAGTAGGTTGAGGAAGCCATTGAACAAAAGCAGATTTCAGATAAAAGAACAGTCTTAATATGGAAATTAAAATGCAAAAGATCGTCTGATGTAGCAACAAATTTAGGCAGAATATTTCATCTGCTCAAGTACTGCATGAGATAGAGATCATGTTTTCTATCTGATAACGTGATTACAATGTTGTGGTTACAAATATACCATCTTACCTGTAAAAAGGGATGCATGCCGTCATGTCTGAATCTGCACCTATATGCATAAACATACATTGTAAGAGGTTACTTAATCCATTAAAGTGTGAAGGTTAACAATTTATTGACCCTAAAGTGCTTTGAGAATCTCAGAAATTGAAGGCATTGGATTGAAACAATTGTGGATAGAGAATGTGGAAGATAGACTTGCACACACCACAGCGCTCTCTCCTCACAAGCCCCACATGGTTGGGGTTCTCATTATCATCTTGCAAGGACAGGGGGTGACCAGTGGATGGTCCACCACCACCTGGTCCATTGAGGTGGTACTTGGCTCCTTGGCTTTAGAGCATTGTTGCTGTTGGCTTTTGCTTCTCCCCACAAGCAATTACCTTAATGAAACTCCCTCTCTCTTTTACTAAACGAATTCTCTTAAGAGTGATGAAATGGAGGGAGGCCCTCCCTCTGTCGGAACTTAGGGTAGCTAGCAGTCATTTAGAACAGGTGAAAGATGACTACCTCATTACAAGTTGCTTGCTTACTATTTTAAATTTGCAAATTACATCCACAAATGTGCATAAGGGGAAAGATTAATGGTGCCTGCACAGAACCTTCTGAGCTAGAGGCAGACTCTCGCCTGAGGCTCACCGCTCCCATTAATCTTGCCAAGACTAGGGGAGGCGACCCCTGCCAGGGGTCCAGATGTTGCTGAATTCTTCACTCAGCTCCACCACATGCTGGCTTGACCAGCCGGGTCCTGCCTGTCTCATCTTGGGTATCTCTGCTCTGCCCTTGGAAACCCTGAATTCGTGGCCATGAAGAACATGAAGCTGACATGGAGGTGTGGGAAGCACATGGGGCAGACAGAGGGCAGAGGCCACCCTGTGAGCGACCACTCTGTGAGGGGCACGTGCTCACAGTGGAGGCAAATGACCACATGCTGTGGTCCAGGCTTTCTATGAATAAGACTGGTGAAAAAACTCTGGAACTGGTCATGTTTGGTAGTAAGATCATTTTATCTTCATATTTCTGTAATTTCCAAAATAAGCATTCCAAAATTCTTATTGTATTTATTATAAGGAAAAATAATCAAATATGAAATATCATTTGAAATCAAAATAGGGTTTCCAACTATTAAAAGGAAATAAAATCATATGAGCTCGCCCTTTTGTGCGTTTTGTACATGGAATAAATTTAATATTATAAAAACTCTACAAATATGAAAGACAAATCTTTGTAAAAAGTTAAATATTCAGGGCTGGGGATGTGGCTCAAGCGGTAGCGCGCTCGCCTGGCATGCGTGCGGCCCGGGTTCGATTCTCAGCACCACATACCAACAAAGATGTTGTGTCCGCCGAGAACTGAAAAATAAATATTAAAAATTCTCTCTCTCTCTCTCCCCTCTCTCACTCTCTCTTTAAAAAAAAAATTTTAAAAAAAGTTAAATATTCTTCAACATCTAGTTCATATACTGTCTTCTCCACGGAAACCTTAATGGCTTGCATATGTATAGTACTTTAGAGAGCACTATCTCTGAGAAGAGGAAAAACAAGACATGGGTCATTTTTCCCTATTTTGCACACATGACACTAGGTTGAGAGAGGTAGCACAAAGTCCAAAAATGCAACAAGAACCTGGGCCTTCTGACACTCCGTGTCTGGCCAGGATAGATGATGCTCAATGGTCTTTGGCAAGATGAATTTCTCCCTTCTCTATATAAAGATGGCCCGACAAACAAACAAAAATTGGTAAGTAATTTGCTAAAGCCAGTTACTTAAGAAAGATATATTTGAAAAAAACAAAAGCCACCAGCCTCTAGATGACAGCTCTTTCACAGAGGTAAGGAGCAGCTGTCTGGAGTTCCAGGTTGATTATCCCTGCTTCTGCTCTGCTCATGACTGCAACTACAGAACTCAACAAAGCAGACGGTCCACAGAAGGAGTAAAAGAGCTATGGATGGATAGATGAATGGATGGATGGATGGATGGATGGATGGACGGATGGATGAACAACATAAGAAGTAAATGTATTTGCTTAAAACATGTAGAACTGACCGTATTCTGACTCGGTGTTATTCTCAGATATATTCTTTTTTTTTTTTTTTGAGATGACTTTCTTTCTTTTTTTTATTTTTTATTTTTTTTATTGGTTGTTCAAAACATTACATAGTTCTTGATATATCATATTTCACACTTTGATTCAAGTGGGTTATGAACTCCCATTTTTACCCTGTATACAGATTGCAGAGTCACATCAGTTACACTTCCACTGATTTACATATTGACATACTCATGTCTGTTGTATTCTGCTGCCTTTCCTATCCTCTACTATCCCCCCTCCCCTCCCCTCCCCTCCCCTCTTCTCTCTCTACCCCCTCTACTGTAATTCATTTCTCCCCCTTGTATTATTTTTCCCTTTCCCCTCACTTCCTCTTGTATGTAATTTTGTATAACCCTAAGGGTCTCCTTCCATTTCCAAGCAATTTCCCTTCTCTCTCCCTGTCCCTCCCACCTCTCATCCCTGTTTAATGTTAGTCATCTTCTCATGCTCTTCTTCCCTACTCTGTTCTTAGTTACTCTCCTTATATCAAAGAAGACATTTGGCATTTGTTTTTTAGGGATTGGCTAGCTTCACTTAGCATAATCTGCTCTAATGCCATCCATTTCCCTCCAAATTCTATAATTTTGTCATTTTTTAATGCAGAGTAATGAGTTCTCTAGGGAATTTTTAATGTCATGATTTCATTGTTGTTGTTATTGTTGTTGTTACCTAAAAAGTTACTTGTACACAGTGGCAGTGACATTTTAGTGATCCCAGTTCATCCCAGTTCACCTGAGACTGTCCCTGTCTTAGATGGAAAGGCCTCATCTGTAGAAACCCCTATATCTAGATGGCTTCCTTAGAATAAAATACTGCTTCAATAATTTGCAGTCTGAATTCATGTCTGTGTTTAAAATCACTTAGAGCAATAGCATGAAGCTTTGAGCATAGTGTTTTTAAAGCTGGGAGATTGCTTTTGGTGGTCTGCATTTTTTTTCTGCCTCTAAAAGGCACAGTACTTAAGTAAGAGATGGGCTGGACTCAGGGGAGTTTGGATTCAAGCCCTCACCAGACCACATCATTTCCCTCTGCAAAGCTTCATGAGCATCCCACTGCACTGAATTTGCTGGGCCAAGTACTTCATCCCAACAGGCTTTGCAGGTTAGCATCTCACTCCTCTTCCTTCAACACTTCCTGCACCAGTCAAGCAGAGGTTTCTCAAATTCCTTTCAAATACAACCACCCCTGCCCAACTCATTGCTTTGATGAAGTCAGCCCTCTGAGTTTTGCCCTTCTCACTTCCACCTACCTTGAAATTTGGAAAAGTTATTCCCTCCCTCATCCCAAGCACTGCCTCAATAATGTGTTCTTTCTGGGTCCTCCCAAACATTCCAGCACTCTGTGAACCATTCAGTCTCTCCTGGGCTCTGATGTGGACCCACATCCTTCCACCCAGGAGTCATAAAGCATGGAGAAATGGGAGGTCTTTGAGTTCCCCATTGGTGAAACAAGGAGATGTTTGTTGCTTTACTTAAGATATTTAGTATGCAAATAAAATAATATATGCAGAAACTATTAGTATAATGAATGTAGAATTCTAGGGGGACAATTCAGTATACAGAGACTCCTCAATAGTTCTGTTACACCTTCTATTTCTGCAAAGATGATGTTTTAGTCAGCTTTTTTTGCTGCTGTGACCAAAAGACCTGATAAGAACAATTAAAAGAAGAAAAGTTTATTTGGGGTCTCATAGTTTCAAAGATCTTAATTCATTGCTCTGAGCCTGAGGTGAGTGAGGTAGGACATCAGGACACAGGGGCGTGATGGAAGAAGGCACTTGGGAACATGGCACCAGGAATCAGAGAGAGACTGCTTCACTCACCAGAGAAAAATATATACCCCAAGGCACGGCCCCAATGACCTACCTCCTCCAGCCACACCCTGATGGACTATGGTCACCACCCAGTTAATCCATTCCACTGTATTCATACACTGATTATATTACAGCTCTCATACCCTGATCATTTCACCTCTTTCTTGCATTGTCTATTACATGAACTTTTGAGGAACACCTAATATCTAAAGCATCACAGATGGCACCAGAAGAACATAAGAAGGCCCCAATTTCAAGATTTGTGAGACCTTGAACAACTTTGGAATCAAGGTTTGGGCTTCTGTTTTCCAAAAGTGTCTAAATATGAAAACTTGTGTTGAAGGAACATTGAACACTAGTCATATTGAAGCAGACCAGGTACCCCCACCGAAAAAGACCCTCACCATAATTAAGGTACTCCACTTGTCTGAAAGATTTTTACAAAGAATGTCAACAGAAAGGTTGACAAATGAATTCTGAATGTCAGTTGGATTTCTGCAAAGAGCATTGTGGTTTGAAGCTTTCTCTTCCTTGTAAATGCCAGGTTTGCATACAAAAGGTGTGATAGAATGCAATCAAGTTTGTTGTGCAAAAAGATATCATCTCTGTTTTCTTGGTAAAAACCTGTAAAACCTCTGTCTGTCCTAAAATATGGGTCAAAGAATGTTCCCTCCCACTATCATGTAACCAACCCACTGAGTATAAATCTAAAAGAATTTTTTCAGACCAAGGATCCAGAGATTTTTAGGCATTAGCCATTCTGGACTGCTGCAGCTTAAAGCTGCTTCCTGAAAATTCCTTGGGTGTCCAGCCTCATATTTCCTATATCAATATTTCCCACATTTTGGCCAAAACTAAAGTTAAAATTTCCATGTGTCTAGATTAAATCTACCAAATAATTTTCTTGTGGAATCTCTGTTATAAAGTTCATAAAACTCTTCAAAAATTTTAAAACTTTGACCTAATTTCACACTTACAGAACTGCAAGAATAAGTACACAGAATTCCCAGAAGTGCTTCACCCAGAATACCCAAATTTTGCCTCATTGGGTTTATCTTTCTTACAGAGCCTTATACCTGGAAGGGCCCACAGAGAACAGGATACAGTCTCCTACGCACAGAGAGAGCAGAACCCACAGGGTCTGGGTCTCAACTTGGTGCTCACTGTCATTTCCCATCCGCACATCACTGTGCCATTGAAAAAAAGGCTTTTCAACAACTTCTTCCACCAGTGCTCAGTGTCTGAAAGACACTTCAGAATTGTCGTCTCTAGAGTCTTCTCCGGTTGCTGATTCCACCAGTCACGCCCTTTTAGAATCCCAGGTTTGGGTCAGTCAAAGTACCTGCTTTGGCAACTAGAAATAACTCCATTGAGGAAAAGTGAAAAATCCTTTCTTTAAAATCCCTTCTTGGTTTGTGGGAAAACATTATAAAGCAGCATCTATGTGAAATTTCTCTTGTCCAAAAGCTTCTTGATTTTGTTTTTGTTTTTGTTTTGTTTTCCTAATGAAAAGTAAAACATTTCTGCTTTTGCAGAATTACACAATGAGCATGGTTTGGGATATGGCCTTTCCTTCTTTCCCTTTTTGATCTTGGGAATCAAAAAAAAAAAAAGGTAGAAAGAACCACTGAAGAGAGAAAGATGGAATTTGCTTTAGAGAGCATTCTTTCAGTGAAGGTTTCTTCAAAGCTTATCTCCTACCTAGGGTAATGGCAGTCCAGTTCACTCTGCACTAATAGCTCCAAAGATATGTGTTGCAGGTGATAAAATCACTCATAACCACTAAACAAATTCCCATAGCAATAATCTGAGTTATAAAGTCAGCTATGAACTTAAAACTAATGAGCAAGAGCAGGTATCCTACTCCAGGGCCAACCAGTTTATCTAGTAGAGTAAACATTGCCTTGAACATATAGTTCAACAATGCCCATTAATACAGGCATACACATTCTTACTGAGTGATTAGATCTGAGCTGGGATTAGCAGGCAGTGCTAAGACGTGCACTGGTTTTCATATGGCTCCTTTCCAATTTTCAGTTGGGCAGGGAGCATTTGAGTAGGGGGAAATCTTACTTGGTGGTAGGAAAGCTTACCTCTATTTGTATGGTTTCTCCATCAACATACTTTGATGATAACTTCCCCACAAGTAAGAGGAAGTGTCCTGAAAACCCTGTATTGAGTTTCACAAGTTGCACTAGAATATGGATATATTTGTGAGGCAGGTTGAGACCATAAAAATACACAAAGTTTACAGTACCCAGGTGTGGGGGCCCAGAGTCACCTGCAGTGGGGAATGGCCTTCCCACCTAAAACTGTCTGTGAAATTAAATTGTAGGGAGGGAGTGTGTAGGAGAGGGTGAAGCAAGCAGCTTGGACAATTCTCATGTTCTTGGCTGGGTCCAAGTTCCACAGTTCTCTGCAAGCCTATCTTCAATTCTCAACTCTAAGTTCACTGCTTCTTTTCAGAATAGATTGCGGAGCAGCTTCTTTGGGGAAGAAAAGTTACTTCCAGGTTGGCAAAACATCTTCCATTTCAAGTATCAGAAATCTCATTCTAAATAGAGGAGTAAGAGAGATGGATTTTATCAGGAATCAGCATGTATCAACCAGTTAAAATTAAGCTGGAAGAAGCCTTGTATGTAGAGCACTGTTACATAGGAATTTTTGTTTAGCAAAGCATTGGTGATAACACTGGAATGTGATCTTACAAACCCACTGCGGCTGATGACATGTGGAAGGGAGAGCCAGAGATTTATGGCCATCCCAGAGGAGAGGGACAGATGCCAAGGCCATGATCTCTATGTCAAGGCTTCTGTTGAAATAGTGTTGCAAAGAGGGTTTCAAAAGGAATGGGATGGAGGAAAGTGGGGCTCCTCTTGTAGGAAGTACCGTAAGCTAGGAAAAATGTTCAATAAGCCATTATGAACGTTTTAAAATGTGGTTGGAAGGTCAAGAATTCAGGCTTAGGATATGGAGAGTAATTACCTCTGAATTTGAAAGCTGAATGAAGAAAGTTACCTTTTTGAATCCACTTTGACCAGGTACCCACTACAGAATGAGTCACCTTGTCTACTCTGAAGGTTCCAAGCAATGTTGAGAGGTTGGAAAGCAATACAGAGAATCACTGAAGATTCTCCTTCAGTTTCAGGAGCCATTTATAATGCAAGTTAAACAACAAACACATCCCAAACCCTGATGCGCAGTTCTTGGCAGTAAGTGCAGCTCTCAGCCACATCCCAGATTCTTTGGTGGCTACCACCTTCTGCAAGCCTCCTTGATATCATAGCTAGTTCATATCACAGCTCCTGCCCTTGAGACCAAAAGTCACTGTCATTCAACAGTTTGGATAAGGTCCTGCCTGCCGTTAAAAGGACAATTAATATTTCAAGTAGTGTCTGAATTTTTATGCTGCGATGGTTTAAAGAGCAATCTTGGGCTTTGTACAGATTCAAGGGGTTCTTTTTCCTCCTTTTTCATTAAAATCAGGCAGGAAAGTCTCAGCTACCCAGAGATAGTCCTGTAGAAAGTTCACGGGCACCTGAGTAGTCGGAATGGCTTCAGAAGAAGACTGGCTGGAGAAGAAGACTGGCTCCTCCCAGGAACAAGGGCTTTATGAAAATATCCTGCTTCCCATCCCTGGGAGAGGATGGACGTTGGGTGTAAGGGTCAGGAGGAAGAAAGCTAGTCAAAAAAAACTCCACTGAAAATTGGAAAAAGAGTGGACCCATCCCATTGTTTCCACTGAACCCAAGTCATGAGAACAGATTTCCTGGGGTCTCATTTCCTGTCTGTCCTCCTGTCTGTTCTCATGAGAATGCTGTCTCAGACTGTGGGCCTATTAAAGTTTTGACAGTTATGGGTACTGAGCTATCATGTGAGAATAAGGTAGAGGAGAAAACAAATTCACTGTCAACCAAAGCCTTAAGAGACCAAATGCCAGCCTCTCCTTACTCCCTGGGGCTAACTCAGCATTTGTTTACTAAACCGTCCTGTCTAGATCAGTGAGAGTGTGAAATGGAAATACCAATCCAGTCTGACCACACCACTGAACACCCCTAATCTGAAAATCCAAAACCTGGGGTTCTTGTTCTAAGCATTTCAGAGAAGGGGCAACCTGCATCAATGTTCGATTTCTCCCCTATCTGTCAGGGGTAGTTTGACCTCATTTCTGCAGAGAAACTGGAGTGGAACTGAAAAATATCTCACAAATCTATTGTTCTTTCTCCCTGTTTAGGATCCACCTCATTTTTTTTTAATAAGGGCTATAGAAAATAGGATATAACTGTGTCATCTGTCTAAGGCCCAAAGATAAATCAAAAGGTCAATGGAGCAATATTTTCACAGCTACTAAGAGACTGGTTTTCCCACTGAAAATGTGGGGAGGGTGAGAGACATCTGTGCTTCCATGTTTTTTTTTTCTCAAATTTGGATAGATAAATGCATAGATAAATATAGAGATGATAGAGAAATGATGGATGGATAGATAGGAAGGATAGAAAACATGATAGACCTGGAAAGATATCATAGAAAATAGGTGATAGACAGATAGATGTACATAGAAAGCTAGACAAAAAGCAGACAGAGGCAGTATAAAAGAAGAGAGAGAAAAAGATCAGAAAAATGACCAACTAGTCTATTCTGTTTATTTTAGAGTTCTTTGTATTCTTTGGTTTGTATTCTGATTTTTTCTTTTCTTTGAAATAAAATAAATATTGAAAATAGAAGAATAAAATAATAGAACATGGAAAATGAGACTGTGGATGAGTGAACCTGAACCACAAAGCCCTATAGCTCTCTACCAGCTCAGCCGTTGTAAGATTTTTCATCAGGGCCTATAGAAGGCTATATGGCAAGTCACCTCTCCACCTGGCCACATTTTCTAAGTGGACATCAGGTTCGTATTCTTCACTAGAGGTCCAGAGGCAATGCAGATGTCCATGAAAATATCACTCTCTACATGGGAAGCAGCCCCCCACCTGGACAAGGTCTACACCTCCGCCCACACACTCATAGACCTTCTAAAAATAACATGGACCAGGCCATCCTTCCATCCAGCTGCAGTCTCAGGACAGGGACTTTCTTTAAAAAAGGAAAAAGAAAAGAAAAACACGTCTTCCTGTTTCACTAGCACTGGACACAGATGGCCAAGGACTCCCCATGCAGATGCTCTAAATTTCACATCCACTGTGACCAAGATGACCTAAAAGAGGAAAAACAAGCTCCCGCTCACTGTGCTTAGACACTCAGGAAGCCACAGTGCCCATGATGTCTTGACTGTAGGGCCACAGAGAAGCAGCTCATCAACTCTGCCTACTTTCCTGTCCTGCCACAGAGCAGAAGCAGGATTTTTGGAGACGCTTTGGTTTGGAGCTAGACATTTCATCCTTACTCAGAAGGACCTCACTGCACACCCAGGCTTGTTCTTGGATGGGTCAGCTGCTGATCCTGGGTCAGCTGCTGATCCGAAGACTCACCCTTATAACACACGAGAGATGAGGCTTCCTCTATACACAAAAGTTCAGCCAGGGAGACATTTCAGTGCTCCATGTAACCCACATTGTTACCAGAATAAGCACACTGCCTCGCTCAGCCAACACATGGGCCCCCTGGCAGCCTTGGGGAAAACAGTGTTCCAGTGCCTGGATTCAAGTGACTGTCCCCTACCCCACATAGCATCTCTCTCACAAGTCACTTCAGCCTCAGCCTCAAGCAAAATCTCTGAAAACCAGGAAATCTCCAGCTGTTCCTACAAAACCTCTAGTCCGTCATCCTATTCTACCAGGCCCTCTCCTGGGGATTATATTAGAAATGGAATTAAGTTTTATATGAGGCGCTATTATATTGCCAGTTTTCACTACATGCTGTGTAGGTGCATAACTTGGACTTGATCACATGTGGTACCTTTGTTCTCTGTATTACAATTTAGGAATCAAGCACTCAGTCCACATTATAACTTTCATTATAAAATTTTTCTATTAATAAATTAGATTAAACTGACATCATTTCAACTTGTAGTGCCTTTCCCAGAAACATAACCAATCATCAGTTCCAGGAATGCAGTTGTGACCTGACGGAGAAGGGAGCTCAAAGTCAAAATCTGTGCTCAAGCCCTTTCTCTGTCCCTCACTGGATGAATTTCTTAGGGAAGTCTCTTGCCTTCCTCACTACAAACTGCGGCTAATAATCAAAACAACTTCATGTGCTTGCTTTAATGATAAATCGTGAAGGTGAGTATAAAAGCACTTTATAAATGTTTCACAAATGTCAGTTTAAAAGATAAATACCTTTTCTTAAAGCCAAAGCGAAACAATTATCAAATGGTAAAAAAACTATTTGTCAAATCCATAGTAGATAATCAACATTCCATATATTGTTACATGTTCTCATTTGTAAATAAATTTAAAAGTACAGCCTTTTAACAGAAGTTGGTAAAAATAGTCCTGCATCAGTTTACTAGTATGGCCAAAACCAAGTACCACAAACTAAGCATCTTGGGCAAAATAGTGTTTTATTTCCTCACAGTTCTGGAGGCTATAAATCCAAGATTAAGATGTGGACAAGATTGGCCTCTGAACTAGTGAATCCAGAAACTTGGTGCTGGCCTAATTTTTTCTACAGCTTGATTTGTGACCACAATTAGTAACCTGGCTACCTTTGTTTTAATAGAAACATCACACCTCAGCCATTTGTGTCTGCAGCCCCCTCCCCCAACCTGGGGCTGCTTCTTCAGCTCTGCCAGGGAGAGCTCTTGACAGTCCAAGCCTGCCAGATTGTCATTGATTTCTTTTCCTCCAGAATTTTACAGAGTTCAGCCAATTCAGAAAAGAAAAGTTGGATTCCTGGACAATCTTCAAAAATATTCTCCAAATGGCCCAAGAACACTTTCCTCCCAATCTCCAGCACCCAGAGCCCATTCTGAGCAGTGCTATTAGGCACAACATAAAATTGATGAAGAGAAAATATAATTTTATAAAGAATATATTCAAAGCTACTATTTTCTTGCATGATAATTTGGACAGAAATATTCTAATAAGCATACTTATATATTGTCACAAATGATCCCTTCAATGGAAGCATCTAATATTCAACAGATGACAGAAAGAGATCGGTCATTTTGTGTCCACAATGCAATAAACATTCTGTTTTTCAAATAACAATCAACCCCTGCCTCTAAGCTAAAAACTTTTTAAAATCTTATTATTGGTCTGGGAGTGTAGTTCTATATAGAGCACTGACTCAGCATGCATGGTATCCTGGGTTCTATGCTCAGCACTGAAAAAAAAATCTTATTATCAACTATCCAAAGGTAACTGTCATTCGAAGCCATTTTCTTGTTTGTTTATGATAAAGAGCTGTGTCCTGAAACAACAAAAGGAAAAATCCATAATTGAATTTGATCAAAATGTAAAAGTCAGATTTCAAAAAGACACCATCAACTGAGTAAAAAGAATAACTGATCAAGTAGGATTCATCCCTGGGATGCAAGGTTCAATATACGGAAATCAATAAATGTTATTCACCACATCAATAGACTTAAAGATAAGAACCATATGATCATCTTGATAGACTCAGAGAAAGCATTAGACAAAGTACAGCATCCCTTTATGTTCAAAACATTAGAAAAACTAGGGATAACAGGAACTTACCTTGACATTGTAAAAGCTATCTATGCTAAGCCTCAGGCTAGCATCATTCTGAATGGAGAAAAGTTGAAGGCATTCCCTCTAAAATCTGGAACAAGACAGGGATCCCCCCTATCACCACTTCTATTCAATATAGTTCTCGAAACACTGGCCAGAGCAATTAGACAGATGAAAGAAATTAAAGGCATAAAAATAGGAAAAGAAGAACTTAAATTATCACTATTTGCAGATGACATGATTCTATACCTAGAAGACCCAAAAGGGTCTACAAAGAAACTACTAGAACTAATAAATGAATTCAGGAAAGTGGCAGGATATGAAATCAGCATGCATAAATCAAAGGCATTTCTGTATATCAGCGACAAAACTTCTGAAACGGAAATGAGGAAAAACACTCCATTCACAATATCCTCAAAAAAAATAAAATACTTCGGAATCAACCTAACAAAAGAGGTGAAAGATTTATACAATGAAAACTACAGAACCCTAAAGAGAGAAGTAGAAGAAGATCTTAGAAGATGGAAAAATATACCCTGTTCATGGATAGGCAGAACTAACATCATCAAAATGGCGATATTACCAAAAGTTCTCTATAGGTTTAATGCAATGCCAATCAAAATCCCAATGGCATTTCTTGTAGAAATAGATAAAGCAATCATGAAATTCATATGGAAAAATAAAAGACCCAGAATAGCAAAAGCAATTCTAAGCAGAAAGTGTGAATCAGGCGGTATAGCGATACCAGATTTCAAACTATATTACAGAGCAATAGTGACAAAAACAGCATGGTACTGGTACCAAAACAGGCGGGTGGACCAATGGTATAGAATAGAGGACACAGAGACTAATCCACAAAGTTACAACTATCTTATATTTGATAAAGGGGCTAAAAGCATGCAATGGAGGAAGGATAGCATCTTCAACAAATGGTGTTAGGAAAACTGGAAATCCATATGCAACAAAATGAAACTGAATCCCTTTCTCTTGTCATGCACAAAAGTTAACTCAAAATGGATCAAGGAGCTTGATATCAAATCAGAGACTCTGCGTCTGATAGAAGAAAAAGTTGGCTCTGATCTACATATTGTTGGGTCGGGCTCCAAATTCCTTAATAGGATACCCATAGGACAAGAGTTAATAACAAGAATCAACAAATGGGACTTACTTAAACTAAAAAGTTTTTTTCTCAGCAAGAGAGACAATAAGAGAGGTAAATAGGGAGCCTACATCCTGGGAACAAATTTTTACTCCTCACACTTCAGATAGAGCCCTAATATCCAGAGTATACAAAGAACTCAAAAAATTAGACAATAAGATAACAAGTAACCCAATCAACAAATGGGCCAAGGACCTGAACAGACACTTCTCAGAGGAGGATATACAATCAATCAACAAGTACATGAAAAAATGCTCACCATCTCTAGCAGTCAGAGAAATGCAAATCAAAACCACCCTAAGATACCATCTCACTCCAGTAAGATTGGCAGCCACTATGAAGTCAAACAACAACAAGTGCTGGTGAGGATGTGGAGAAAAGGGTACACTTGTACATTGCTGGTGGGACTGCAAATTGGTGCAACCAATTTGGAAAGCAGTATGGAGATTCCTGGGAAAGCTGGGAATGGAACCACCATTTGACCCTGCTATTGCCCTTCTCGGACTATTCCCTGAAGACCTTAAAAGAGCATACAACAGGGATACTGCCACATCGATGTTCATAGCAGCACAATTCACAATAGCTAGACTGTGGAACCAACCCAGATGCCCTTCAATAGATGAATGGATAAAAAAAATGTGGCATTTATACACCATGGAATATTACACCGCACTAAAAAATGACAAAATCATGGAATTTGCAGGGAAATGGATGGCACTAGAGCAGATTATGCTTAGTGAAGCTAGCCAATCCCTAAAAAACAAATACCAAATGTCTTCTTTGATATAATGAGAGAAACTAAGAACAGAGCAGGGAGGAAGAGCAGGAAGAAAAGATCAACATCAAACAGATACATTAGGTGGGAGGGAAAGGGAGGGAAAAGGGAAATTGCATGGTAATGGAGGGAGACCCTCATTGTTATACAAAATTACACATAAGAGGTTGTGAGGGGAATGGGAAAATAAACAAGGAGAGAAATGAATTACAGTAGATGGGGTAGAGAGAGAAGATGGGAGGGGAGGGGAGGGGGGATAGTAGGGGATAGGAAAGGTAGCAGAATACAACAATTACTAATAGGGCATTATGTAAAATTGTGGATGTGTAACCGCCATGATTCTGCAATCTGCATTTGGGGTAAAATTGGGAGTTCATAACCCACTTCAATCTAATGTATGAAATATGATATGTCAAGAGCTTTGTAATGTTGTGAACAACCAATAAAAAAAATAAAAAATTAAAAAATTAAAAAAAGAATAACTGACATAATGGTAAAAAAATGCAAGTAATATATTTGAATACGTAAACTCAATAACAAAAAGACCATTAACCCTATTTTTTTATTCTTTAAACAATTTTTTCCATTTTTTATTGATTTTTTAAAAAATAAATGACAGCGGAATGCATTACAATACTTACTACACATTTACAGCACAATTTTTCATATCTGTGGTTGTATATACAGTATGTTGACACCAATTCCTGTCTTCATATATGTTCTTTGGATAATGATGTTTATCACATTCCACCATCCTTGCTAACTCCCTGCCCCACCCTTTCCCTCCCACCCCTCTGTCCTATCTAGAGTTCATCTATTCCTCCTATGCTCCCCTTCCCTACCCTACTATGAATCAGCCTCCTTATATCAGAGAAAACATTCAGCATTTGTTTTTTGGGGATTGGCTAACTTCACTTAGCGTTATCTCCTCCAACGCCATTCATTTACCTGCAAATGCCATGATTTTATTCTCTTTTATTGCTGAGTAATATTTCATTGTGTATATAGGCCACATTTTTTTTTGTCCATTCATCCACTGAAGGGCATCTAGATTGGCTCCACAGTTTAGCTATTGTGAATTGTGCTGCTATAAACATTTATGTGGCTATGTCCCTGTAGCACTAGCCCTAATTTTAACAAAACAAAACCATAATAAGAGATACCACTTGATACCCACTTAGGATGATAATAGTATATGTGGAAAAATTAAAACTCTCATACATTGCTTGTGGAAGTGTAAAATGGTGCACCTGCTTTGAAAATTCTTCCAAAGTATGCAGAGTTACCATATTACCCAGCCATTCTACTAATTTGGAAAATAGTCTGGAAACTCCTCCAAAAATGTAGAGTTACCATACAACCCAGAAAGTCCACTCATAGTTATATCCCCAAGAGAAATGAAAACATATGTCCACACAAAAACATATATGAATTGTTCATAGTAGCCAAAAAAATGGAAATCATCTATATGTTTATCCAGTGATGAATTAATAAATAAAATATGCTATACCCATATAACAAAATATTATTTGGCCATGAAAAACAATGAAATACTTATATAAGCTACAACACATATCCCACCCTCCAATAATATATTAAATCTTGAAAATATTACGCTAAGTACAAGTAGTCAGACCCCAAAAATTGATTTTTCCTGATTCCATTGACATGAAATATCCAGTAGAGACAAATGTATGGAGATAGACTAAATATTAATATTTGTGGGTGGGAGAAAAAAGAAGTGACTACTAAGGGAAACTGTTTTTGGGGGGTGATGAATATTTCTAAAATATATTGTTACAATGACTTCACAACTCTGTGAATATACTAAAAATCACTTATTGTGCCCTTTAAATGGGAGAATGTGACATACGTGAATTATATCTCAAGAAAGTTTTTATTAAATAAAAGGAAAGCAGACTACTAGAGTAGAGGGAAAGATAAGCATGGGGAAGTACAGGGAAATGAAATCTACCAAATTGTGCTATGTTTGTGTACAAATATATATATTTGTACATAATATATATATTATGTGTGTGTGCGTAAAATAATAACACTGATTAAAAGAATAGTAAAGCAAGTGAATCAAGAGGAAGGAGGAGTAGGGAAGGAGATTGATTAAATTATGTTATGTGCATGTACAACAAGGCATAATGAATCCGCCTATTATATATAATTATAATCCACCCATAACAATAAAAGGAATAAAAGGAAAGTTGTGCCTGACCACACCTAATGCAATCTCAATTCTTCGTTTAACATGTCACTGTATTCCCACAGTCTTTAAAAGATAGAAACAGTATCGACTTTGGTCCCACCCATGAGAGAAAAATGATTGTTAATGCATTTGTAAATTCAACTGGAAATATGACACACCTTTAGGAAATTTGTAGCAGGAAACATATGAAAAAAGCATAATTCAGGATCCACCCCATTCCTTAAGAGTGATGGCTATGAGCACACCCCAGGGAAAAGTGCATTGGTGAATACAAAGGAAAATCTGTAGAACTGCTGTCTTTAGCACTGCTGGACATGCACCCTAGGTGGAGTTGCCACCTAAAGATGTGGTTATACACAAAAAAAATGAAATTTCAATGCAAGTGATGATGAGCAACCTTGTTTACTTTATTTATCAAGTGTCTCTTAGGATAGTAGCTGCTCTGTAAATATTTTTTGAATAAATAAATAAATGAATAAAAACTTAAACATTTTTCTTACCCCTCACTCCTTTAGCATTTGTCCTGAAATATGAAACATATGCCATTTGAAAATGGATTTGCTGCATGTTCAAGGAGAAGCTAAAGTTCAGTTATATGGTAGAATTATCCATCTTGCTCTTACTAAAAATAGATATTTTGATTCAAAATTAGAGATATTTTTTCTATGGGTTGAATATTCCTTATCCAAAAAAGCTTCCTTATCCAGAAGCATATGGAATTTGATTATTTTAAAAATTGGATTATTCACATATATAATGAGTTATCTTAGAGATGAGACTAAAGTCTAAACATGAAATTCATTTATATTCCATATATACCTTATTCACATAGTCTGAAGGTAATTTTATAGAATATTTAAAATAATTTTCAAGGAGCAGAATCTTCTACTTGTGGGATCATATTGATACAAAAAGACTTTCTGATTTTGAAGCATTTCAGATTTTTGATATTTCATATTAGGAATGCTCAGACCATAAAATAGAAGACATTATCTCCCCATTCACAAATTTGTGTTAGAAATATACAGAAGTGAACTGGCTTCTGTTAGAAGCCTCCATTTAAGAATAATGGGAACATTCTGCATCAATTCAGAATACCTCCATAATTTCAGGGGAGAGATGAAAGATTGCCAAGAGGTGGGGGCCGGATGGAAGCTACTACAAACTGTTTCCTTGTCATCATGGTCCATCCACACTGGTCCTGCTGAGATACCGTCTTGGCTGCCAATCACTGATACAGGAAGGTCACTGCTGTCCCTCTACTCTTCCCTCATTATGAACCCCTTCATGTCTGTTCTCTGGCCTAACCCATATGGCCCTCAGGTGGCCCAGGAGATGTCCCAGGACATGTATCTCTAGAGGGTTCTGCAATTAGGTCTTTCAGACACTCTAGGAATGGAAAAGTTCTGTCTCTTTCTTGTCAACTTCTTACCCACCACCACCACTAGCAGCCCAGGAAGCCAGAGGCAGAATACAGAGTCGCTAAGAACCCACTATCAAGGTCTGCTTCTCCTGGGATGATCTAACTTATCATGCTTCAACTTATCAGGAGTTTTATGCCAGAATCAAGTCTTTTAAGATTCAAAATCCAAGATTTCAACTTGTTTATTATCTGGGTTCTATTCTATCTTCCCTTCTTTGAGAAAATACAGGCAGAGTGGTCAAATGCCCAGGGAGGGAAGGGTAGAAAACAGAATACACCAAGAAAATCACTCAATAGTTCCAGTCCTGAAGATTCTACCAGAGAATCTTACAAAACCTAAGAAGTGGTAGAAGATTTTGTGTCCAGGGAAGCAAGGATAGACGAGGTGGAACGTGTTGATGTTGTACAAAGTATGTTTCCAGTCTATCAAGAAAAATAATGGAAATGGAGTAGCATTTTTCTGAGGAACTCAGAATGGAGTTGGGAGACCATTGTTCATCAGATCTCAGACATATCTACAGTGGATCCTTTTGGCTGGGCTGCAGACACACTCATTCCTGGATGTGAGATGATCTTTGAAACATTGTTAATCTCTTCTGACCTTTTGTATAATGGGTACCTCTCCCCAAAATATCTAGAAACTGAAACACCACCCAATCACCTTATTACAAAACAGCTTAACTTTGCCAGCATCATTTATAATTCCTGACCAACCAGTGATATCATTTGTAACCCCATTGCACTTTAAAATTATAAATACAACCACCATTTTGCAAAACGTTGCACACCTTTTCAAGAGTGCTTGAATCTGTGTCTTCCTGAATTGCAATCTTAGTTATCCCCAAATAAATGAGTTACCATTCTTTTCCACTAGGTTGACTTTATTTTAGATCAGCAACCCCCCTCGGCTCTGGGGTGTAATCTGGATGGTGGCAAAGATGAGATGAAATGGGAAAAGTGGAGAAATAACTAGTCAAATTTGGAAGGTGAAATTATCTTAAATATTTGTTTTCATTCCTTCTCCCCACTCCCTTTGTGAGGATGTCAGAGCAGGTGCCCAGACAGCAGACTTTAGTTCCAGGAATCAAATGCTCTGCATTTCATGGGTCACATTCAGAGGTCTTTCCTAGGGGACACTTCAGAGAAGAAAAGGTCTCAAAATCATGTCATTTTGGTGTTAAGTTTTTTGAGTTCTTTGTATATCCTAGAAATCAATGCTTTATCAGAGGTACACATGGTGAAGATTTTCTCCCAATCTGTAGGCTGTCTCCTCACTTTATTGTTTACTTTACTGAGAAGAAGCTGTTTAATTTGAATCCATCACATTAGTTATTTTTTTATTTTACTTCTTGCACTTTAGCAGTCTTGTTAAGGAAGTCAGATCCTAGGCTGACGTAGTGAAGATTTGGGCCTATTTTTTCTTCTATTAGGTGCAAGGTCTCTGTTTCAATGCCTAAGTCTTTGATCCACTTTGGGTTGTTAGAGAAATGCAATTCAAAACTACTCTAAGATTTCATCTCACTCCTTTCGGAATGGCAATCATCAAGAATACAGGCATCAATAAATGTTGGTGAGGATGTGGTGAAAAAGGTACACTCATACATTGCTGATAGGACTGCAAATTGGTGCAACCACTATGGAAAGCAGTATGGAGATTCCTCAGAAAATTGGGAATGGAACCACCATTTGACCCAGCTATCCCACTCCTTGGTTTATACCCAAAAGACTTAAAATCAGCATACTATAGTGACACAGCCACATCAATGTTTATGGCAGCTCAATTTACAATAGCTAGACTATGGAAGCAACCTAGGTGTCCCTCAATAGATGAATGGATAAAGAAAATGTGGTATATATACTTCAATGGAGTATTACTCAGCTTTAAAGAAGAGTAAAATTATGGCATTTGCCAGTAAATGGTTGGAGTTGGAGAATATCATGCTAAGCGAAATAAGTAAATCCCACAAAACCAAAGGCTGAATGTTTTCTTTAATATGCAGGTGCTAATTCACAATAAGGTGGTGGGCACTAAGGAAGAATAACATTACCCTAGATTAAGTAGAGGGAAGTGATGGGAGGGAAGGAGAGGGGATGTGGGGATAGGAAAGATAGTAGAATAAAACAGACATATTATTATTATTATTATTATTATTATTATTATTATTATTATTTTATGTATGTATGTGACTACATGACCAATATGAGTCTGCAACATGTGCACTCAGAAAAATGAGAAATTCTATCCCATCTATGTATATCAAAGTGCATAAATGCATTCTACTGTCATGTATAACTAATTAAAACAAAAAATTTAAAAAAATACAAAAATAAACCATCTCATGTCATAAAAGGCTAAACACACCATGTGCTTCTAGTCTAAGCAGAAAGAGGAGGTGTTGGAAAAGCTGGGATGACCCATGAAATCTTCATACACCCACAAACTGCCAGAGAGCTCAAAAAGGCGGGAGGAAGTTACAGGAAGATGGCGTTTATTCAAATAAGAAAGAGCTGTGCAACCAAGTGGAAGTTAGGAGAAGGAGAAAGATCCTATCCTAACTTTGTCCAGGTGGAGCTGGCTGGCATGGCAGGACTATATAACAGAGATTTCCAGTTAAGTACACTTTGATCCAAATGGTCTCTGAAGTCACCGCCAACTAGTAAGACTATGATTTTAGGATCTAGGTCAAGTTTGACTGATGTCATTGGATATCACACCAAATATGAAACCAAAGAGCCAAATAATCCATTTTTACGAACAGACACACATTTTTAAAAATTCTCCATCCTTTTGCTAAAAATTAATTTCATTTAATTGCTCATAAAAACACATCTTAAAAATGTATACTCAGTTCAAAGTCCATAAAACAAGTAATCAATTACACTCTGTATCAGCCAAACCTCTGGATTTATGAGCTCACTGCAAGTGTCAGTAATCACTCAAAAGTCTGTAAATTGTGGACCAGCCTGTCAGAAAGTGATCGGCTTCAGCTGTCTTTTAACAGTCTTGTCTTTGCACTGGCCAAAGTGATGATCAACATCAATAAACACATTCAGTGGATGATAGATGTGATACAAAACTTTACCAAACAATTTCATCTCAGCAAATATAAATTTATTTCACACAGCAGATCTGCAAGTTATTAATTTTCTGACAGCAAATTATATACTTTGAGATTATGTTTAATTATAAAAATAGCCTTCTCTGGGGAGTATATTGGCACTAGGTCAATTTTCAAATCAACCCAATCAGTGGGAAAAGAGAATACAGACATCTCAAAAGAAATCTTCTGTTCTAAAGATCTTTGGTTTCAAACCTCCTCCTTAACCACAGAGCCTCTTCAAGAATTACTGGCATTTCTGTTTTTCTGAAATTTAAATATATTGTCACAGTTTGTGGGCTAATTTGCTATTATGAAATAGTCCATATATGTTTTGTGATATAAGTATTCTCAAAAGAATCTCAGTTTAGACTGTTATCTTTTCATTCAAATCTCTTTTTTTCTTTCTTCCTTCCTCTCATAACAAACCTCAACTTGCTTTACTTCAGGCACTGGATAGAGGAAAAATCACACACAACAGTAAATCTGTCATTTATTTCCATTTGGGATGAATATTGTCATATACATTATTTTTGAAACAGATGTGTCTGGGCAGTGAAAAAAATAATTTAAGGAAGTAGCTAGCCAGAAAACTTAGCCCTTTGTATCTGCAAATTCATTCAACCTTTGTTCAAAAATATTCAGGAAAAAAAATCTATGCTGAACATTATTCCCTAAAAAAAATACAGTGAAACAACTACCTACATTGCACTTACATTTCATTAGATATTTTAAGTAAGATTTAAAGTCCAAGGAGGATTGCTTAGGTTACATTCAAATACATCACTTTACATAGGGCACTGGAGCATGCTCAGCTATTACTGACCGTGGGGGTCCTTGGATAAATCCCCCAAGGACACCAAAGGTCAACAGAACTTGAGCTGAAAACTCTGCAGCCCAACCCAGCTTTATTGTTCACCGTCTCTCTTCTAAGACACTCAGCTAAACAGCTGAAGTCAGTGGCAGTATGGGTAAGCCCCGAAAGACCAGTTCTCCTTTTGGTTACAAAAAAAAAAAAAAAAGATAAAGTGGAAGAATATGTTTAAAAATAACCCACACCTTTCTTTACTCTGTGATTTCGCTTGATGGTTCTTTCTCAGATTTTTTTTTCCTTAATGATAAACTTACATAATAGTGGCTCTGGTCTGCCTTGGTTCAGGCCTCAGGGTTTATTCCAACCAGCTTAATCTTTATCTCAAATAACTGTTTATATCATTGTTTATCCTTCCAAATGCCAGTATTGAAATAGGAGCTGATAGGATGGGCCCATTCAATACTATCACCATTTTTTTCTCTCAGTAAAGGTGTGAATTTGTAAAGGGGCTGGCATCTATTGTCCTTATTTGAGTAAGATAAAGGAATTATAAAATGGGGTGAACCCTACTTACAGTCAACATGAAAAATCCCACCTGAGATTAGTCCTTGGAAACTGTAAACTAAATATGAAAAACATTGTCTAGAATCACACCCTTCACAAGAGACTCACTATCAGGCCAAGAGAGGGAGGCAGGAGGAGGAGGCAATTCTAGAAAATTAACTGCTGCTCCTGGGTTGACCAGTGAGCAAGCGCTGGCCACCTGAGCTTACACAGTCTAAGCTTCCAGCCCCTGGTGTTTCAATCAAGAAGCCCTCCATGCAAATCTAGGGGGCTTGGCATAAGATGCTTCTACTCCATGTCCACTCTCCCTTCAAGCCTGTCCTCCAGAAACTCCCTCCAGATGTGAAAGCCTTCTGGTGGTCAGATGACCCCTTGTGCTTGCCTTCATGTGGTCCCCATTGTACTGAACTAGGATTTTGGCTCATTCCCTACAACAATCTCATCAATCCTGAGCCCTTTAGAAGTAGGAACTACTATGCCTTGCTAACTACTTCTTTATCTCCAATACCCAATACTGTGCCCAATAATGTTGAATGAGAAAGGGCACAAATTCCTCTAGTTTCTCTGTCTACAATGTTCCCATTAAAACCTGGGAAGTTAACATTTCTTCCTTTGAGAAGTGTCTGTTTAGTTCCTTTGCCCATTTATTAACTGGGTTATTTGTGGGTTTTTTTTTTTGTTGTTGTTGTTGTTGTTGTTGTTGTTGTTGTTTATTTGTTTGGTTGGGTTTTTAAATTTTGTTTTGTTTTGTCTTGTTTTTTGGTATTAAGTGTTTTGAGTTCTTTGTATTTCCTGGAAATTAATGCCTTCTCTGCAGTGTGGGTGGAAAATTTTTTTTTTCTTCCCATTCTGTAGGCTCTCTCTTCACTCTCTTGCAGTGAAGAAGTTTTTTAGTTTAATACCATCCTATTTGTTAATTTTTAAATTTCACTTCTTGAGCTTTAGGAGTCTTCTTGAGGAAGTTGATTCCTAAGCCGACATATTGGGCCTACATTTTTTTCTAGTAGGTGCATGGTTTCTGGTCTAATATCTAGGTCCTTTGTCCACTTTGAGATGAGTTTTGTGGAGGGTGAGAGACAGGGGTTAAAATTCATTCTGCTACATATGGACTTCCAGTTTTCCCAGCACCATTTGTTAAAGAAGCTATCTTTTCTCCATTGTATATTTTTGATGTCTTTGTCCAGTATGAGATAACTGTATTTATATGGGTTTGCCTCTATATCTTCTATTCTATTCCATTGGTCTTCATGCTCATTTTGGTGCCGATACTATGCTGGTTTTTTTTAATATTTATTTATTTATTTATTTTTAGTTTTCAGCGGACACAACATCTTTGTATGTGGTGCTGAGGATCGAACCCGGGCCGCACGCATGCCAGGCGAGCGCGCTACTGCTTGAGCCACATCCCCAGCCCTACTATGCTGTTTTTGTTACTATAACTCTGTAGTATAATTTAAGGTCTGTTATTGTGATGCCTCCTGCTTAGTTTTGCACACTAAAGATTGCTTCGGCTATTCTGGGCCACTTATTTTTCCAAATAAATTTCATGACTGCTTTTTCTATTCTTATAAAGAACATTACTGGAATTTTAATAAGAATTGCATTAAATTTATATAGCACTTTTGGTAGTATGGCCATTTTGTTAAAAAATATATGAAAAAAATGTTCAACATCTCTAGCAATTAGAAAAACGTGAATTCAAACTATACTGAGGGGCTGGGGTTGTAGCACCGTGGTACAGCACTTGCCTAGCATGTGTGAAGCATTGGGTTTGATTCTCAGCACCACATATAAATAAATAAAACAAAGATTCACTGACAACTTAAAAAAAATCTATACTAAGACTTTACCTCATTCCAACCAGAATGGCAATTATCAAGAATACAAATTAAAACAAACATTGGCAAGAATGTAGGGAAAATGTTACACTTATACATTGCCTGTGGAACTGCAAATTGGTGCAACTACTCTTGAAAACAGTATGGAGATTCCTCAGAAAACTTGGAATGGAACCACCATTTAATCCAGTTATCCCACTTCTTCAGATATTTCCAAGGGAGTTAAGACCAGCATACTACAGTGATGCAGCTACATCAATGTTTAAGCAGCACAATTCACAATAGCTAAGCTATGAACCAACTTAGATATCCATCAACAGATGAATAGCTAAAGAAATTGTGATATATATACACAATAGAACATTACTCAGCCATAAAGAAGAATGGCTTTATGACATCTACCAGTAAATAAATAGATCTAGAGACTATGCTAATAGAAATCAGCCAATCCCCAAAAATCAAAGGTCAAATGTTCTCACTGATATGTGGATGGTAATTCATAACAAAGGGGGAGAGAGGGGAAGAACAGAAGTTCAATGGATTAGACAAAGGAGAATTAAGGAAGGGAAGAGGGATAAGAATAGGAAAAACAGTAAAAAGATTCTGACATAACTCTCCTACGTACATAGATGAATATACCACTGTGAATTTCAACCTCAAGACTGGGGTCCTAATTAGAATAATATGTATTCCATATTTATACAAATATATCAAAATTGGGGCTGGGGATGTGGCTCAAGCGGTAGCGTGCTCGCCTGGCATGCGTGCGGCCCGGGTTCGATCCTCAGCACCACATACCAACAAAGATGTTGTGTCCGCCGAGAACTAAGAAAAAATAAATAAAAATTAAAATTTTCTCTCTCTCTCTCTGTCCCCCTCTCTCTCTCACTCTCTCTTTAAAAAAAAAACAAATATATCAAAATAGATTCTATCGTCATGTATAATTAAAAAGAATAACAACATTAAAAAATCTGGGAAGTTAGGATACTTGAGCAACAAATTAAGAAGGCAACACTCCTTTGCACGACATGTAGTTATAGAGCAGTACCACTTTAGCAGATTCCAACTGCCAGGAACAAATCCCTAGAGAAAATGGGGAAAAACTAAATGGCCCCAAACATGCTCCATTGGCATCTGGCAACTGCACATTTTCCTGAAAAGAACAACAAGCAGAGCACGAATAAGGGATTTCACTGATTATGCCTCCCGCCAAGAAACCCAGTAAATACACAAACTATTTCCCAGTGATTTTCCCATTAGAAATGTTTTCCCTTAGAGAGCAAAAAAAATAAATAAATATTTCTAGGCTCTGGAATGGCTTTGAAAATAAAATAAAAACTAGATTGAGCTATGCAGGATGTAAACTGTTGCTGACAACCCAGACAGCCCCGTGTGTTCTTTGACAACACTTTATCTTGACAATTTTTAGTTAGGAACTCAGAAAAGGAAAACATAAATAGCTAAATAAATACCTTAGGCCTACATATAGTCCATCTGAACAAGGTCTCAGGTTACTTGTAACATTGTGCAGGGTCCCTCACCCCACCCACGTGTCCTCTCGGTTAGCATTTTACAGAATATCTTCACAGAGAACATCTTCATGGACGTGGCCCTCTATTTCTAGAATAAAAAAGTTGATCCTGAAGAATCAAAAGGGAGGGTTAAAAAAGGATAGATGGGGCTGGAGAAGGTTCCCTGTTCTGGGTCTAGAAGTCAGTGATTCTCTGCATTTTTTCTTGTAATCATTTTTAATGCCCCACCAAAGAAAAAAATAGATTTCACTAATTTGGATTATTTAAAAAAATAATCTCTCAATTTAATTTACTCTTGTTATCTTACTATATTTTTCTCTAAAGACTAAATATATATATATATATATATATATATATATATATATATATATATATGCTGGAATATATGTACAGATAGATTATCTTTTAAATAAGATGAAATGCCAATTTTCATAATCTAAATAAAATTGATTCACATTTAATATTCCTTATATTTAAAATGATAAATGAAACATACTTCAGAACATTAACACAAATCAATTACCACTGGGTATGAATAGGTAGTGAAGAGCTATATTACAGTAATTAGTTAAAGGGTACTACAAGATAGGTAGAGACAATTATTTCTCCTCTCTTTGAAGGTGGCTGTATTAACGGTCCCAGGTGAGAAGAGCCAGGTAAACTACCTTCTTCCTGTGTTCTCATTTACACAAACTGCTCCTAGAAGATTTTCACAAACCCCTTTGCAGACTTTGTATGGTTTTGCCACCTTTTTATGGTCACAATCCCACTGGAAAACTCCCATTTTAACTTATCCCAAGGGTTTATCTGCATTATTTTCTAGGTATGGAATAGTCCATTTGACTTAAATATTAGTTTAGGTATGTAAACAATATGCTGAAGGAAATATTCAGCCTAGAGTGCTCACTTTTATAAGTAATGTTTGAAAGTACTAACACAGGAGTAGGGACTAGCAAGTTTTCCATAAACTACAGCTATTATTATGTTTTTTAAAATATAAAGACTTTGTATGTTTGTATGTACAACTTTGGTGCTGAAGTAGTTTTCTATTTAAAAAAAAAAGTTTGTTCAAAGATGCATTTTCATATTGTTTCTATTCTAATTGTATAAATCTTTCACCTTTTAAAAATAACATTTTTCTAAAAATAGCACCAACTTTGAGGCCAGAATCCATTTAAAGATTAAAGATTGTTTATAGTTTTTTTTTAAATGACTTGTTGATAATAGAGAATGTAACACCAAGTTACTTATTTAATGAGGTTTGTTTGTTTGTTTGTTTGTTTATTGTAACAAAGATTGAACCCAAGAATGTTTAAACACTGGGGCACATCCCCAGCCTTTTGTATTTTTAATCTTGAGAGAGGATCTCATTAAGTTGCTTGAACTTCCAATCCTCCTGCCTTAGCCACCAGAGCCGCTGGGATTATAGACGTGCACCACCATGCCCCACTTGTAATGAGATTTGATCTGGAACCAGATTTTGGTTAGTTGAAAGTATGGCTTATTAGTCTCATTATCTTTTTAGTAAAGATATTGCTCCTCAACAACACAATGAATTGTCAAAATCTGATTCCAGATTTGGCCATTATACCTCACAGGAAATGGTGGATTTGGGGATATGGATTCTCTTCCTTCCACCCTTAGAGACTCTGTTCCTCATTCTTTATCTTCAAATGACCCTGGTAGTAGCATCCAGGACCTTGATCCTTCGGAAGCCAGACCCTTAGTGGAATCATGGTGATTGTGGGTTACCTCCTTCCCTCCAGATCCTTGGAGAGTAAGACCTGGCCTTACCTCTGATCTCTCAGGGCAGCTCATTGCACCCATCACTGGATTATCTATGAAGACCTATGGAGTCTGTGTGAAGACTCTAGGGAGTCAAGAGTAATGGAGAGAACTGGGCTGGTGGAAGATCAGATTCACACAGGAACAACAATTGAAATGCAGCCCACACTGAGGCCAAGAGCAACAGAGCAGAAGATTCTCACAGGGGACAGAAGGAAGGTGTTCAGGTCTTGTGGGCATGCCCACAGGAGGAGATGTCAGGGCTTCTTCTGGGGCACTCCCAGCCAAAACTCTCATTTACTTTTCTGTGTCTTTCACATCTAAGTAGAAGTTCATGTGTAGTCCATGATCCCAAAGGTCTTAGAATGTGCTTGACTCTTGGTGGTAGAACAAAACAAGTCTTTTCTGGGGTCTCTCTTCAGTCTTGCTGGCCCACCAAACTCTACCTCTCATCCTGCAGCAATATGCCCAAGTTGTCACCTATAGCACCAGCCTGAATTTGGATATATGGTGCACGTGCGCTCTCTCTCTCTCTCTCTCTCTCTCTCTCTCTCTCTCTCTCTCTCTCTCTCTCTCTCTCTCCTCTGAGGTTAAAGTGTTTGGAAAATGTCACTTACTTTGACAGTTGCAAGTCAACTTACCATAGAATGTTACTAAAAGCTTCCATTAATCCCACAGCAAACACCTTGTCATTTTGTTCAAACCCATGTTCCCCCAATTAATTCACAGAACCTTCTTGGTGGGAATTTCTATTCTTAAACCTTGTGTTAGTCAGCTCTGCATTGCTGTGACAAAAAGCCCCAATGACTCCATGGTCAGCTAAGTCCATTGCTCTGGTAAGGTAGAACAGCATGGTCAAAGGGCTCCCCAGAAAATAGTTGCTCACCTCATGGCAGCCAAAAAGCAGAGAGAGAAGGGAGAAGGGGCCACAGAAAGAACAACCCTGCCAGGGCACTCCCCCAGTGGCTCACCTCCTCTAGCCATACCACACCTACCTTCAGTTACCACTCAGTCCAGTCAAGCAAGGATGGGCTGATTAGGTTACAGCTCTCACACTCTAATAATCTTATCTCTCGACATTCCTGTATTAACACAGGAATGGGGGACACTTCCTATCCAAACTATAATAGACCATCTATGTTATGTGGAGCACATTTATAAATCACTGCTATGACAGCAATGTACCTCATGTATTATCTAAACCATGAGAAAATCTCATGGTATGTGTCTTAAACTAGTTAAAAAGAGATGAAGTTAGATGAAGAGGGACTGCAGGACACCAGAAGAGCCTTGAAGCAGTCTTTCATTCCTGAAATACCAGAGCCTGACCAGATCTTTATTGTCCATCCCCAAAATGATCCTCCAGTTACTCCATCCCCACAAACTATCTTTGCTTTCACTCCAAAACCAATCTGGATGCAGACCAAGGACCTACAAGGCCAACAGAGCCCACTTATCCTAAAGTGATGGTTTTGATAATGTCTAAGTGGCCTGAGGTTTCACAGAAAATCCAGAGAAGGAGGGTTGGGACACTACATTCACTACCTCATCCTACAAATTCTACTCTTTGGAATGGAGGTGGCTCCTACCACCCCTACTACTCCAGAACTGTCCTTCTTAAGAACTCCTTTCCATTTTACACAAAACAGTTCATCTCTGCCATCTCTCTGTCCCCAATTATATATGTTAAAGCTCATATAAGTGCTCAACAAAACCATTATTCCTCTTATCAACAATCTTTCTGCTTACAACTATTTAGAGACCATTCTTTGTCCTTGAGTATGTCCTAGGGGAGGGGAGTTACCCTCAACTAACTGAAGTATTTCTTCCAACCAAATGCAATGCTTTCCTCAAGGGCCATTATAACTAATTAAATTCTCTCCATTGCACTAAAGCCTAGAAGTGACCTCTGTCAGGCCTCCAGGTTACACAGCCTCACATTCCTTTCAAAGTGATAAAATTTTTGTTTGGGCACATGGCCACCTGACTAAGAGGCACTTGTCCAAATTCTCTATGTTCCTAGATAGAATGGTACTACACAGTTCTGATCAGGGAGTATAAAGGGCAGTAATGTATTCAAGTGCCAGATCATATCCTTACAGGCAAGGGAAGCCCATTCTCCCTTTCTCCTATTCCATGTCTACATGCTGCTCGGCACTGTAGCATCCTTTTGAATCCCCCAATGAAAGCTGTGTGGTGAGGACTGTGGAGCAATAGATAAAACATACACCTGGAACCCTGGTGACCAGAAAGCTGCCAGACCAGTACATCTCCTACTTGGACTTGGTCAGAGGAGACCTTGTTATGGATTTGGTATGAAATGTTCCCAAAGTTCGTGTGTTGGAGGCTTGGTCCCCTTTGCAGCAATGTTCAAAAGTGGGACTTTTGAAAAGTGATTGGATCATGAACATGCTAACCTCATCAGTGGATTAATCCATTGACAAGTTCATGGCTAAATGGACTATTAGGAGGTGGGACCTAGTTAAAAGAAGTAGGTTACTGTGGGGGGAGATGATGCCATTGAATGGTATATCTTGTCCTTGCAAGGGTCCTCTCTCTCTTTCCTCTTTCCTGGTTACCATGAAGTGAGCAGAATTGCTCCACCACATCCTTCTGCTTTACCACAAACCCAAAAACAATGGTGTCAGGCAGGCAAGGAATGAAATCTCTGAAACCAAGAGCCAGAATCAATCTTTCCTCCTCTAAGTTTATTTTCTCAGGTACTTTGTCACAGCAGCAGAAATCTGACTAACACAGACCTCTATCCTGTTGAATTCACCAGAATTTAGGTCTTTTTACAATAGAAGACCAACTGGCCTCTATTTTAGACTTCTTAGTTTCCACTCCTCTACCTTTCTATGATCACTTGCTCTGTGAAGAACTTGAACCATGGAGAAGACTAAGACACTATCCCAGGGTGGCAGAAGTAAGCCTTGGTGCCCAGGAAGCCTCAGCTGCCTCTTCAAGAGTAAGTAGAGTTGGGCAGATGTATTCCTGGGAGCTGAGAAAACCAGAGCCAAGGCTCAGAGAAGTGGAAGAGCACAGGGCACGCAGGCTGGGGCTGGAGCTGGGCAGAGGTGCAGGTGAGAAGAGCCTGAAGAAGACAACATGACTGAGTCCTGGGTCTCCTACACAAACCTCAGAAGTTGGCCTTAACCCTGAGGGACTGGAGCCCAAGAAAATTTCAACCCCTAAAATCTCTTCCAGAAAAAGTCATCACCACACTAAAAAGCAATGAAGCAGCAAACACCAGTAAATCCTCTGGGTCAAGACACAGTGGCCTTGGGAAGGAAGTGTGCCCCAGGCCCCAAACTAGGATTGTACTTTCCCAGAGCAGTGTTCTTTCATGGCACCTCCCCATCTACAGAAAATCTCTGGAAACTGCCGGGGAACATTCTTCTGACCCCACCCCTCAGTGACATATGGGATCTGCCACCACTGAAACTATGTAAAGACTGTTTGTCCTTTACTCACTTTTTTCCAAACAGCTTTATTGAGATACAATGCATGTAACATAGACTTCACCCCTCTACAGTATACAACCCAGTGTTTCCTAGTGTGTTCACAGAGGTTTACAACCACCACCACAATCAATTTTAGAACTTTCTTTCTCTTCATCACTCTTGAGGTCTCAAAGGGGCAACATATTCTAACAATTGTTCCAGAGTGCAGATCCCCTCTAGGCCAATAACTATAAGCACATATTAATTAATCAGTAACATAATGCAGCTACACTGTAATTCATTTGAATTACAGTGTAATTCTCTAGAAGAAATCTTAGAGGGAAAAAGAAGAACAAGGACAGGATAAACTTCACTCTGGTTAAGCCCTCATTAGAAAAATGTCTGAGAAAGAAAGAAAAAAAAGAGCAGAAAAAGACATTTAAGAATTCTACATATGCTAACTACTTGTTCACTTATTAGCAAATAATTAATTGATCATCTATTATGATGATAATAGGCTGTGAGCTATGTACTGTGAAATGGGGGGATGGAAAGAAAATAAATGATCAATTAGACCAGGCCCTTGGTTTGCAGGAGAACTTCATAGAGACAAAATCCATTTAGGAAAAGACAGGAACAGCCTACATGTGATGGGCCCCTAAACTGTCACAAATGACTGAATCCAGAGCAGGAGATAGAGAAGTGTTTAAAAAAATAAATAACCCAATCAATAAATGGCTAAGGAACTGAACAGACACTTTTCAGAAGAAAATATACAATCGCTCAACAAATATATGAAAAAATGTTCAACTTCTCAAGTAATTTAGAGAAATGCAAATCAAAATTACTCTGAGATTTCATCTCACTCCAATCAGAATAGCAATTATCAAGAATACAAGCAAAAAAAAAAAAAAAAGACAAAACAAGTTAGAATCTTATAGGGAAGTTTATGAAACAAACACCAGGAGGAAATTGACACAGAAGACCTAGAACTCGGGCCCATTCAGAACAGAACACATGCTTGTGGAAACTGAGCCTGAGCAGGGCACTGTCTGTGCTTCTTGATTCAGTTTTATCATTTACAAAATACTGAACAAAAGCCTTATAATTTGTAAGCCATCATGCAACTGTCAGTTCTTTTTGCAATTGGGGGATGCCATGGTCTTTTGTTTAGTTACCTTAATGTTATGGATTCCAAGAAAAAAATTACAAGACATTACCTATCTAAAAATGTCACTCTCCTGATGTGTACCCAGGGGTGTGGGACCATTCTTTCTAGAGCTTTCTTAGCTCATGAGCTTGTCACATACTGACAACTTGGGGAATACACAGAGATTAAGCAAAGGCCTCCCAATGGGGGAGAAAGTTTGCCATTCCACAACAGCCTCACCTCTAAGAGGTGTCAATCAGAGAATAATACATTGGGTGTGAGTTCTATGAAGGCAGAGATTTGTGTGTATATTTCAGTTCTGTAACCTTAGCACCTAAAATTGCTGGGTGCTAAGTGACTATTTGCTGAATGGGTGGATGTATGGATACGTGGTAGTAGGAAGGAAGGAAGGAAGGAAGGAAGGAAGGAAGGAAGGAAGGAAGGAAGGAAGGAAGGAAGGAAGGAAGGAAGGGAAGGAAGGAAGGAAGGAAGGAAGGAAGGAAGGAAGGAAGGAAGGAAGGAAGGAAGAAAACAGGTGGTTGAATGGCAGGCAGAGATGGGAGCAGGACTGCACATTGAGCTGGTGCTCAAGCACACATTGCATCATCTGATTCATGAGCATATTGAATTTTGAGGTTTCGGCTTTGTTGGCACAATTAGTATGCTTTAATTTCTTTCATCGGAGGAAAATCAACCCAAGGGAAAAAAATGCAGGAATGGTGCAATAAGCCTGAATAGCCAACCACATTTTTAAGGTGACTAATGTAGGAAAACCAGAACGCCCTAGGCAGAATTGCTACATTTTGTTGTGATACTCTCCTGAACATTCTCCATAAAACTCCTATCAGCATTTTCACTTGTGGAAACATGTCATCTTTTTCTTTTTTTAATGGGGGGAGAGGGGGAAATCTACCACTGACTTTCTTTTCCCAGAAATTTAGCAAGCTTCCAGTTTTCAATCCAGTGTTTTTCTGCCCCCATAAGATTTTTGAAGCTTGTTATTCTAAGAAGCCACTTTGATCCTGGATTTTCTGCCTCTGAGCACTAGTGTTTACCACAACACTTTCTGCTTTCCAGAGAGATTAGGAAAATAGATATCAGCTACTCAAGAAGTAGCTGAAGCCTATCACACATTGTCTTCAGGCACCCTGGACCCTTGGCTGGCTGGTGAAACTGCACAATGAAGAGTTAAATGCCTAGGAGGGGAAGCACTTCACCAGCTCCTGACATCAATTATATAGCCTGGGGACTAGATTGGAAAAGTGTTTAAGTAGTGAGTGAAGCTGCACTTGGAAAGGAAATAATTGCTGTTTATGTTCTATAAAGTAGATTTTAACTTGAATTTCATCTTGCAAAACCCTATGGATTCAGAAATTGTAAAGAACTCATAATCTGGATTGAGAAGCTTCATTTACACCAAAACCCGTGCTTTATCTGCTGTACAGTTTTCTCTAAAGTCATTGCTTTCTCTATACCTGACTTTCTTCATCCAAGCATGGCCATAATCCACTTGCTGATGTGGTGCTCTGTTTTATACATAGACTCTGTGCTTATACACTCTTCCTGGTCCTAGCTCTTTTTCTCCCAAAGCTCTGATCTTCTAGAGGAGACTATACTAAGGAGTGTAAAAAAGGCAAAAAACAGAAGAAGGCAGACTCTCTAAGTGGGGGAGTCAGGGAAACCTCCATCCATGGGCCTTGGGAGGTGGCAAGGACTCCAAGAGGCAATTTAGAATGGTACATCTCAAGAGACAGGACTTTTTGACCCAGAGCTCCTGAGTGACAATTCCTGAGCCCACTTCCAATACAGAAGTAATGAAGCCACAGCCTTTCAAGGGACTAGGCTTAAGGGGATAGGGACATTTCAGCAGCAGCTATGAGGGCTAAAGGCTGGAGAAAACTCCCACAAGGTTGGTCCACATGAGACCCTGGGAATCCAGAAAAATTTCTTGTAAGTCTGGGAAGGGCACTCCAATAACAGCTGAGTGAGAATTCCCAGTCAAAAATAGAATATTTCTAATAGAATAGGGAACAGAGTAAAATTAAATCTTATGAACCAGATATGGTGGCACGTACCTGTAATACCAGCGGCTCAGGAGGCTGAGATAGGACCATTACAAGTTCAAAGCCAGCTTTAGCAACTTAGCTAGGCCCTGAGCAACTTAACAAGACCCTGTCTCAGAATTTAAAAATTTAAAAAAGCCTGGGGATGTGGCTCAGTGCTTAAGCTCCCCTGGGTTCAACCCCTAGTGCAAAAAAAAAAAAAAAAAAAAAATCAAGTCCTATGAAAGTAAGATGGAAGCAAGACTGATTTAAAGAAAATTATAGATCAGGACATTGTACAGAACACCCTTAGTGGGACACTCCCACCTGATAGATAGAAGTGAGGTATCCACGCACACAGAACATAAGCCTATTGTGAAGAAAAAGTAAGTGGGAGTGAGCTGCAACATGTAAATATCATTGGAATGCCTCACAACCGGATGTGAAAACAGCTTGACAGATGTATGGTTTTAAGGTTTTGTGGTCAGCAGTCTCCATCTGGTGAGGAGTGCCTCAACTCACCCCACCTTCCTCAGTTTCCTCCTCGATGGTTTTAAGATGAATCACACTTTAAATCGAGTAGGAAAGTTCAAGGTTACTTGGCATTTTGATATTAAACTGTTCCTAAGCTAGGGCGAAAAAAAAAAACAAAACCTAGCCAAGTATTAAGGCCTTAATTCAAAGGAGCAAAAACTTTCTGTTCTGCATTACAGGATATGCTCTAAGAAGAAAATTGGCATCAGTCTAAAAAGTCTCACTGCCTGCTGGCCTAACTTGCTACAAGGGATAGAGCTAAAGAGCATCTGCTCATCTTACAACCAAACCTCTCCACGTAAAATAATGCCAGCGACTACTCACAGGAAACAAGAAATTGGATCCAAAACATTTGATGTGTTTTTATTGGGACAGCAAGTGAGTGGGGGAGGGGAAGTTGGATGGAGTGTATGTGGCCAGTGTGTGCGCGCACGCTCCCTACTGAGCTCTTTTGTAGGTACAGTTTAGTTTTAAAGATATGTGGCAGATGGAGAGATAGATAGATAGATGATAGATAGATAGATAGATAGATAGATAGATAGATAAACTGATCATCAGGAACAATTTAGATTGATGAAAACTCCTGCAATCTAGTGTCACGGACTTTCTCAGAGGGATTTGCGTCTGGCACAGTCAAGTCAAACACATCCTCTACAGCAGACCCTCCCCCACACAGACCGCCCACGCACAGGACTTTAATGATCTGGGGCAGATTCATTTACTGCTCTGTCTCAAAAAATGTACAAGATGCCTTACAGATGATAGATCTACAGCAGTGAAATCCGTGATTGTGCCTGGCAAGGAGCCCAGGCGCCTCATTTGCCACAACAATCTCCATGTAGCTCACCTTTTTTACCCTTTGCAGAGCACACACTTGAAAATGCCTCCCCAGGCTGCAGCAGAAGAGCAAAGCTGCCTGGCCCTTGGAAGGAGCTTCTGGTCCAGGTTTCCTTTCAGGACTGGACTTTCTGGACATGTTCTTCTGAGAGATACAGAACTTGCTCATTTCTTTTAACTACCCTGTTTTATAAAATCTCCTTCCCAGACAAGAATACAGTTTGGCCTCAAAATCAGAAAGCAGAAACTCTCAACTAGAAGGTGAGAGCCAAGGTGTGTTCATCACACAGCCCATTTCTAAGACACAGAGCTCTTTCCTTCTCATTAGATTGAAGCAAGGCAAAGTCTTCTGAAAGTGGAGAGGACAAGTAATAAGATTCGCTTCAGAAAAGCAAAAAAATACCAGTATTTTCCCAAAGGATCTTTAATGCAACCACCAAAAGAAATGTTGGAGGATCTGGGGATGTAGTTCAGAGGTACACTGCTTACCTACCATGCACAAGTCAGGGTTCCATTTCTAACACTGCAAAAAAAAATGTAGATAAATAGACAGACAATTTGGGGTTGAGGATTTAATTCACCTTGGGTTCGTTAGCCAACACCACAGCAAAAAACGGGGGGGGGGGAATGGGAGGAGCTCCCCAACACCCAATACAGAGTGTTTCCAGTTACAGTGGGTTATGATCAAATCTCAATAGCAAAACCACAAGACTAAATCAGAAGAAACCATAACAATAAAAATTGCAACACAGAGAGTCTCAGAATGCTATAGATGTTGGGGATGCATCTCTTTGAGGAATCAATAGAACCCATTCATTATACTCAAGGGAAATGCTAGGATAATATTGAAATCCAAGCTGGGAAAAGCTAGATCCTCCCAGCTTTCCAAGCAAACACTAGACAGATGGAGAGTTCTGGGGCTCCTAATGCAATGGGAGTTCCTATGTAAGAAACCACAAAAGTACTTTATTTTTATGATAAAATCACATCTTTATCACTAAAGATCAAAATGAACCTGTAAATGAAGAAATCTGACCAGCTCTGAAATCAATTCATTTTTTATTTTAAAATATATTCTCCTCATGACTTTATGGACCTCTAAGTATGTCCTCTGACCTTCTGTGTGTTCAGAGTAATCCTTCTTGGCAAGTGCAATCATGATAGGCACAGCCATCTGATATACTTTTCTTTCCTTAAAGTCTTAAAAAATAAACTTCTAGGGCTGGGGGTGTAGTTCAGTTGGTAGAATACTTACTTAACCTTTAGAGGCCCTGAGTTCAATCCCCCTCACACACAAAAATAATAATAATAATAGTAATAATAATAATAATAATAATAATAATCTGTCATTCTAATAACTAAGCCTACAAGTTGCCAAATCAAAATACGGTGAAGAGCAAAGAAAGCCCAGTGATTTTCCAGAATCTGCTTTTCTGTTTTGATAACAATGCCAGCCTCCGTTGATCAGCATGGGGGAGCTGCTGTTGACTTGTGTATCTTGCTTTCTCTCATTTCTACTTGGTACTTTGAGGAAATCAGCCAAATACCTTACTTAAGTCGGGGCCTTGCTATTATGGACATGAGTGTCAACAATGGAAAAAGAATACCCCATATGTCATAAAATTTTTTAAAATGTTAGAATAAAATTAATGCTTCCCTACTCTCTGCAGAACCATGTTTACATTTGAGCCTATGCCTCAATATACATTCAGAGTCGTGAAAGTATGGAGAAGGGTTATTCTTTCCCTCTTCAACTTCCAGGGAATCATGGTGGCATCAGTCAGTAAAACAGAATGATAAAGAAAGGGATCTGTTTATAATCAGTAAAGCTCAGGGGCCAGGAATATAACACAGATCCATTCTGAACCTGAGTGCTGAGAACATTCGGGCATAAAGAGAGCTTACTTTTAGTGGCTGGATTCCATCCATGCTTAACTTTTTAAAGATGTTTTCCTTATTTATGAATTTTATATGCAGGGGTATATTTAAACTATGGAAAAAGGCATGTACATCTAAAAGGTTCTTAAGTATCAGCCACTCTGTATTCATTATTGGGGAGCTAGAAGTTAGGTTTGTCACATCATAACAATATGATGTTCAATTTCCCACTTCCAGCAGAATCCCCATATTTGCATGAAAATGGATTGCAAAACAATTGAAGTTGATATGACCTGTAAATTAATATTTTTTTCATGTAAAGCTTTCTTATTTTTTCTCTTTCTTTATGTGCGTGTAAGTGTGTTTGTATGGGTGATACTGAGAATTGAACCCAGGGCCTTGCATATGCAAGGCAAGTACTCCACCACAGAGCTACATTCCCAGACCTTTTTATTTTATTATTCTTTTTCTTTTTTTTTTTAATTTGAAATACTAAGTTGCCCAGGATAGCCTAGAACTTGGGATCCTCCTGCGTCAGCTTCCTGAATAGCTAAGAATACAGGTGTGCCCCACTGTACCCAGCTCATGTAATGCATTTTGATAAGCTTCTAATATTTAACTGGGGGGTTTTTGTCAATATGCAAGCACAGTCAAAAGGGTTCTCCACATCTTATTGTCTTATTATGACTTAATTTCCTTTTGGGCACTCAGTGAGGTCTTTTGAAATGAGCATGGTCTCATTGTCTCCATTACATGATCTCCAAGGAATGCTGAAGTTGCCAGCCTTCAGAGTGTGCATGATCAAAGGCATCAATCTGTGGGCAGCATAAAGACTTGGCAAAGTTCTCACAATGGGAAGAGATTGAGAAGCAAACTATTGTGGGTTCTGGGAAAAGCAATAACCTCAGATGCCACATGTTATTGGCTAAGGATCAGGCTACAGAATGAAGCTGAGCTGCAAAATGGCACATAAAAGAACTGCATTGCTATTCTGGCCACCTGAGTTTGACTCTCAGAGACGATGTGAGTTGAGGACACTGACACAGTCAATGAACCAAATTCTTGATGGGATTTTCTTTTCACATCATGTGACTTCTCCAAACCAGTTCAAGATAAACCATCCCTGTGAGAAAAAGGACTTGTGTTAACTGCATTCACACATTTCTGAATCGTGGACACAATGTTTGAAGCCTCCTACATTTATTTACTAGTTCCTGATCTTGTGTAATGGGGCTGCATGATGACTTATATTGACTGACATTCTGTCTCTGTTGATGGAGATTAAATCCAGAGCCTCACCCATGCTAGGCAACACTCTAACACTGAGCTACACTCCAGCCCTTGATTGGTATTCTTTTAATCCCTTTCTCTTACTTCCTCTGGAAGACTTTTTCAGCAAAGACATGACCAGATAAAAAGCAACATCAAGCACAAGTATAAAAATGAAATGCAACTCTGTATGGAGTAAACATGACCCATGTCAAAATCTAATAGTAATCTACTTTATGTCGGAACATCAGCCCTTAAAGATCAGAATGGGGGCTGGGGATGTGGCTCAAGCGGTAGCGCGCTCGCCTGGCATGCGTGCGGCCCGGGTTCGATCCTCAGCACCACATACCAACAAAGATGTTGTGTCCGCCAAGAACTAAAAAATAAATATTAAAAATTCTCTCTCTCTCTCTCTCTCTCTCTCTCTCTCTCTCTCTCTCTCTCTCCTCTCTCACTCTCTCTTTAAAAAAAAAAAAAAAGATCAGAATGGACAAAAATCCTACAAACATTCCCAGAGGCAGTAAGACATGCTTGGCTCATAAAGGAATGCTCTGACATGCCTGCCATCATGGGGACACTTCCAAGACCCCTAGTCTCACCCATTCTACAACCAAGTCCTGAATTTTTTCTCTCCACCTGCCCCCAACCTCCTATTCCATGGCTGGCAGTGTGATGACTGTCACATCAGCAGAGTTCAACCTCAACCTTCTGTCTGGGTACATTATTGAGTCTGTTAACCTCTGCTTTCTACTAGCTTCATGTTTATCTCTCTTCAATTCTTGAATAAACATGAATCGTCCTCAGAAAAATCTCACCAGCCTTTTCCTGCCTATACCGGGAAAGTCTCCAGTGTAGTCTGTCCTGATGCCATTTTGGGGTTAGATACAGAAGTGCTATAGTCCCATCATGTCTAAATTGAAAGGAACCATCAAGATCAATATGTCCAAACTTTCATATGGTCCAAGGGTCATAGGACAACACTGGTATATTATCACAAATTATTATATGGCAGGATGGATGAAAATGATAAAACAATAGCTTTCAAAGTCTTTTATCTTGCATTAAGAGTCTCAAACATGAATATGTTAGCCTGCCTCTGAGATGACTCCCACTGATCCTTGGAACCTAGTATTCCCACCCTGGTGTAGTTTCCATTATGGTTTGGATATACCCCCAAAATATCATGTTAATGAAGAAATATTCAGAAGTGGAATGATTGTGAGGACTATAACCTAATCAACCCATCCTAGTTTGAATGGACTGACTGAGTGGTAACTGTAGGTAGGTGGAGTATGGCTGGAGGAGGTTGATCACTGGAAGCATGCCCTGGAGGGGTTTCTCTTCCTGAGGCCCCTCTTCCCTTTCTCTTCCCCTCCCTCTGCTTCCTGACCACACCATGAGCTGAGCCACTTTCCTTCAATAGGTCACTCCCCCGTGATGTGCTGCCTCACCTCCAGTCCAGAGCAATGAAGCTGGACATCCCTAGACTAAGACCTCTAACCCCATGAGCCTCAAATAAACTTTCCCTCATCTGTTTTTCTTGTTGGATGTTTTGGTCACATGATGAAAAAGCTAATTAAAACCATTTCCTTCCACATTATACTAAAGTTGGTGACCCACAAGTAATATTAGGACCTTTCTGAAATTATGTTATAGAAAAAGACTGTGACTTCTGAATTATTCTTCTCTCTCTCTCTCTCTCTCTCTCTCTCTCTCTCTCTCTCTCTCGCCAAAGAGAGAAGTCATCTGGCATGTTACAAGGATATTGTTAGAAAATTCTGGAAAGCCCTCCATGGTAATGAGTTGAAGTCTACAGCCAACAGTCAGCAAGAACCAGAGGCCTGCCACCAAGCACTCAATTGAACTCACAAGCACATTCTAACCTTCATGTGAGACCACAGCCCCAGCCAACAGCTAAACTGCAACCTCATGATAGAGTTGAGCTGGGAACCCAGCTAAGAGGGTCCCAGGTTCCTGAATCACAGGACTGGAAGTCAACAGGTGCCTATTGTTTTCAGCTGCTGAATGTAATATAGCAATAAGTAGTTACATGACAATAGATAAATAGCACAATAAATTAATGTCAGCTTCCTAATAGTTTCAGGCAACTAATCACAATATTATATTATCCCTCATAATGCCATTAATGTAAGTTTTCCTTCACTCATTATTTTGTATTTTATCTGTCTAACCAGATTATTTTGACCTTTTAAGCAGGCACAATTGCTTCACTCAAAATTAGATGGACACACAACACAAAAGAATGCTGAAAAATATTTGTCTGTGGGTTGCTTTCCAAATCACATCTAAAATCATGGTGGAATTTTAAGAATGCTCAATGAGGCAGGATGATATGGCCACATGTTGTGGACATCTGGTGATGCCTCCCACTTCTTTTGACCAACAGCTTTCCTTCTCCCATCTCAGCCATCTGTCATGGGTGGACCCTTACAAGCTTTAACCAACTTCTGGCTACAAGGAGACATGAACTTGACTTGTTTATTGAGACTAAATTTAGAATGGTGAGAGAGGGGATTTGTGTGAGAGCTTCTACAAAGATTCCTCTCCCTTCTCCAAGATCCCCAGGGCAAGGCTTTGAGATCCATGGCTGCTGGCCAAACATGCATGTGCCTGAAGGGAAGTCAATTGGATAAGACAGAGCAGCCAAAATGATGGGGTCTGATGTACTGGATGATATCTCACTTAAAACTAGAACCTCTTCTGCACATCTGAGTTCCTTATGCCTAAGAATTCTCACTTTGTTTTTCTGTCTATGAATTCACTAAACCCATTTTCGGCCTGCCTTGTCCATGTTTTATGACTTTAATAAACCTAATTGATATGTCACCTAAAATATGAATGAGATATATAATGCTGTGTTGCATGAAATGCATCAATCCAGAATTTTCTAAACCTTCTAACCTCAAGAAATTTTGTGGACTCAACCTGAAGGTGTCCTTTTACTAACAGATGATTAAGAAAATGACAGCAATATTAAAGCTGTTTCTATGTTACTCATCTCACTAGCATTTTAGCCAAACAGAAGACAGGAAAGCATCCAAATATAGAATGGTAGTTATTCAACCTGTGGGAAATTCTTAGAGATCACGAGATTTTTGGCACAGGCAATTGGTTCCAGGATTCCCTGTGGATACCAAAGTCTGTGGTTGTTCATCTCTTGTAGAAATTGGCCTAGTATTTGCATATAACCTATGCACATTCTCCTGTATACTCAAAGAATTTATAGATAATACTTAATACAATGTAATGCTATGTAAATAGTTGTTTTATACAACAATAACAAGAAAAAAAAGACCTGTACATTTTCATTACAGAGACAACCATCAAAGACCTACCTTCATAGGACATATCAGCAACAAAATATCATTTTCAATTCAATGTTGGTTGGTTCTGCAGATGTGGAACCTCTGAATACATAGGTCCATCTCTGTTTGCAACCAATATGTGATTCCATCCAAAAGGAGCCTCAGCTAGGAGCTGATGCTTAACCTTTAAAAAAGTCACGTGAGTTTTGCATTCTATCCCATATTTTATTTGTATTTATATATACTTGGCACCAGGAATTAAAATCTTCTTGACTTGTTTCTTAGTCAGCAAAATGCTAAGTGAATAAAGTTAATGTCACATATCAGGTTGTTTAATTAGACATTTATCTAAAAACAGAAGTATTCAAACCACCGTGCTCTTCAGAAATTACCTGCCTTTACCACCACTCCACTCACCTACTGAAGGATATCTTTATTACTTCCAAGTATTGACATTTATGAATAAAGCTTCTATCAACATCTATGCACAAGTTTTTGTGTGGATATAAGTTTTCAGCCTACTTGAGTACAAAGAAGGGTAATTAGTGGATTATAAATTGTTATCAGTGAATTATGTTCACCCCAAATTCTTATGTTGAAGCCCCAGCCTCTGTTGTAACTATATTTGGAGATAAAGCCTTTGAGGAGTTGATTAAGGTTAGGTTAAATTATAATGATGCTGATTGATAGGTCTGGTGCCCTTATAAGAAGAGGTAGAGATACCAGGGACCTCTTCCCAGCCCATAGATGCACACAGAGGAAAGGCAAAAAGGGACCATCTACAAGTGAGGAGAGAGGCCTGACAGAGACCAACCCTGTCGTCAGCACCTCAGTCTTGAAATTTTAGCCTCTAGAACCATAAGAACCTAAATTACTGTTATTTAAGCTGTGATATTTATTGCAGCAGCTCAAGCAGACTAATACTGACTGTACTTCTCACCAGCAATAAATGAGACTTCATACTATGTCAGTATTGTTTTAATTTGTATTTCCCTAATGACATATAAAGTTGAACATTTTTTCATCTTTTCATATGCTTATTTGCTACACACACACACACATATATATAGATAGATAGATAGATAGATAGATAGATAGATAGATAGATAGATAGATAGATAGATTTGGTAATATGTCTGTTAAAAGCTTTTGCCCATTTTTGGATTATTTGTTTTCTTTTTGTTAAATTTTAAGGATTCTTTGTATATTCTAGATAACAATCCTTTATCAAATTTGCCTTTTGCAAGTACTTCTTCTCAGTCTGTAGATGAAAAGTTATCTTTAAAATTTTTTCTTTATTTTCTTTATTTTAAATATATATATATATATATATATATATATATTTAAAATTAAGATACAACCCACATATTGTAAAATCATTCTCATTAAGTGTACAAAATCAGAGATTTTAGTATATTCACAAAGTGGTGCAACCATCACAACTATTTAACTCCAGAACAGTTTTATCACTTACGAAACTCCATGACCTTTAACAGCCACTCCTATTCTCATTCAGCAGCCACTCATCTACTCTCTAACTTGCCATTTTGGAAAGTTTATATATCTAGAATCATATAGTGTATAGCCTTTTGTGACTGTCTTCTTTCTTTCACTACAAACTTCTCAGGCTTATTCATGTCAAGCATTTATTAGTATTTTATTTGTCTTTATGTCTGATATGAACATATCATATTTTGTTTATCCATTCATTGGTTGATTGTTGTTCCCACTTTTTGACAATTTGAATAATTCTGCTATGAACATGCATGCACAATGGTTTTGGGAAGCCTGTTTTCAAATCTCTTGGGTATCTCCCTTAGAGTACAACTACTGAGTCACATGGGAACTTCATGCTTAAATTTTTGAGAAACTGGAAGACTTTTTTTTCCTAGTGGCTACATCATTTTACAATCCTACTAGCAGTATTTCAGGTGTTCAATTTCTGCACATAGCCATCTTAGTGAGCAAGAAGTTAACTTCTTTGTGATTTTATTTGCGTTTTTCTGTTGCCTAATGGTGTCAAGCATCATTTTATGTACTTAAGTCCATTTGTATATCTTTCTTGGAGAATTGTCTGTGTGGATCCCTTATCCATTTTAACTGTATTATCTGTATTATTATTGAGTGAAGTTGTAAGACATCTTTATATATTCTAAGTTATGCATCCTTATTAGAAATATGATTTGTAACATATTATCCCATTCTGTAGGTTATCTATTCACTTTCTTGATGATGTCTTTTGCAAAGAAAAAGATCGTAGTTTTGATGATTTCCAGTTTCTTTTTTTCTTTTTGTCTTCTTTCAAACTTTGGCAGCAGGGGGATTGAATCCAGGGTCTTGTGCCAACTAGACAAACATTCAACCACTGAGCTCCACCTCTAACCTCTCTCCTACTTGTTCAATGTGAAATTCACCTGTTTTTTCCTTACTTTTTCTTTTTTCTTTCTTGTGTATCAGTATAATGAGTTACTTAATATTTCTGTCCATCTTACCAATTTTAAGTGCCATTTGAAATGTAACTTTTAATCAAACTATTAGCTTCACCTCCAGTGAAAATAAACCATGTTAGGCTATTTATTTCTTTGACAAGAGTCACAATTCCCAAGCCATGGGGCGGCGTGGGTCCCTGAAGCAGTCTGTGAGAAATGATGTCCTTCCGTCATTTTCAGGAGGAGGGGTATGTTTCCTGTCTAGTGAAGCTCTCATCAAGTTTCAATCCAAATAAAGCTGAAAGCGTTTTCAGATTGGGAGGATGGAAGGCGGGGAACTTCTGGTGAGAGTGGCTCTGTGCAATTGTTGTTTCTAGTACTGAGCTTGCCAATCAAAGGAGTAAGTGAGCCCAAACTTAACCCAGTATAGACTAAACAGCCAGGGGACTGGGGGTGGGAATTTGCTTACAAAGGGATTTCCTGTGTGGTTCAGAGTTTGGTGGCAATGAAAAAAAAATTAGTGGAGGGGCTTACTCTATGATTAAACATGTGTTCTTGAATAGAAAACCCCACCCTTGCATGTAAAGTTTGTAAGCAGGACAAACATGGAGAATGTTTGATGAATTTCACTTGTGCAATGTCGATCCCCAGCAAAAGATCACTTTGATGAAACATAGCAAGCCAGTCTCTTGCAAAGCAATGAAACTAGGTCACATTCCCAATTGTTTTGAGCTTGATTTTTTTAAATGCTTTTAATTAGTTCTTCACAGTTATACATAATATGGGGGTTCAATTGACATATCATACATGCATGGAATATAATTTGCTCCTCTTCTGTCCACATTACTTCCTCCCCTGCTCCTATCTCCCCCTGATCCACTTCCTTTACTCTACTCATCTTCCTTCTATTTCTTTATAGTTTTTTTTTTTAAATTGGTGCTTTTTTTGCCTATTCTTATTATAGTACTTTGGTGAGTTTTTTATTATTGTACTGACTACTAGAACTGTTTAACCAAAATTAAAGTCCTTTGGAACACTCCAATAGTGAATATTATCAGTGATCCAAATTTATTTCTGATATTGCTAAAGTAAACTTCCATGGGAAATCATTCAAAACCACCATAGTTCGGTTATATTTAAAGCATATAATATGCTAAGAGGAAAATATTGAAAGTTTGAGAGTAAATGAATGGGACTCTTCAATTAACAAAACTCTCAAAGGTAATTAATTTGAATGTGTAATAATAATTTTACTAATACCTAAAATCAAGGGCAGTGATGTTGGCCTAACCCTGAGACTTTTTATGTATTAAAAAACAAATATTCCAATAAATTGCTGACCAAAGAACAACAACAACAACAAAAAAAAAAACAATAACAATGTGCCACATAAGACAGAGGCTTACCCAAGAGAAACCAAAACTTTGATTTATGTGGTAATAATAATGAATACCAAAAGATGTAACAGTAGGATATGTCACAAGAGCAGGGAGGGGCTGACAGTCCATTCCCAAACTTGCCACTCACCTTATTCCTTAGGTCCAAACTTCCCACCTGGGTAATACAGCATGTGTTCAAAAATCTTTCTCCTAAAAGCCTTCCCCAACCCTTCCAATCTGAGCTGGTCATTTTCTTCTCTGATTCAAGAGCATCCTGAGCATCCTACAGCAGAAGTTCTCCATGGTGTAGTTAGATGTCTTGTCCACCTCCTATATGAGGTCATGTAAGATCAGTGACTTACTGGTCTCTTGTGCTCCAGTGACCCTAGCACAGATCCTAATAAATAACTGCTTACTGAGTGAATAAATGCATTTTACTTTCATACATAAATGTAGCTGCCATTATTAATATTATACCCACATCTTTCCCTGGTTAATCTAGAAAATCCAAAGGTGTTTCACCCATTACTAAAATATAATGCATATACAGGAGGGAATCATTTTAACCAGAGTAAAACTGTTCTGTATTGAACCAATCAGAGAGAAACAAACACAGTCATCCTGTGGTATCCCTGGGGAGGACTGGTTCCAGGCCCCCTCTGATAATGACATTCACTGACGCCCATGTTCTTTATGTAAAATGGAATGGCATATGTATAACCTATGCACACTCTCCTGTGTGCCTCAGATCATCTCTAGAGTACCCAGTGCAGCACCAACACATTACTTCATTCGTGTGGATTCAGCATAGTACTCAGTGAACCATGAATTCAGGTTTTGCTTTTAAAATTTTCCGGAAATTTAAAATTTTTTTTGTCTACATTTAGTCAAATTTGTTGACATAGAACACACAGAGCACATAAAGTACTAAAGGGACTATAGTACACTAGAGACTATAATGTAAACTATGTCAAAGAAGCACTTTTTTTTTTACTAGAAAAGTCATTTCAATATATTTAAATACATAACATGAGCTGAGGAATAGGAACTCTGCATTAAAGACTGATTTATAATTAATCATTGTATCGAAAAATCTTGAAAAATAATTATAAAAGTTCTTTATGATTCTAATCTGATGAGAAAATAGTCTTCTAATAAGTAATTTTCAGGTAAATTTCAATCTGATTTCTGTGAAATTGTCACAAATTAAGATAAACAAAAATTTATTATTTAGTATTACTTAGCAAATATCAGAAAAAGCTAGTTTATAAGAAATAGTGACAAGAACTACTTTAAATGACAAATAATTTTCTATTATACTTTCTTGTGCTTTGCTTTAAAAAAATATTTACACAACTTAGATCTTCTAACATTTTAAAGAACATGTAGACTTCTTTGGAAAAAAAAACTATTTCAACCAAGTCAGTTTATCTCTGAATTTGTAATGCAGTCAATTTGGTTTAATATCTTCTAAACAATATTTTTTATAGAATCACTACTTTCAAAATTGGATATGTAAATACATATATTTGTTTTGTGTCTAATATCTAGTCGAGGGTTAATTGCACCAACTGTACTGTGCACTAAACCAGACCAAACCACCCATTGAGTCGCATTTCCAAGATAGATCCCTATTAATTCATTTACCAAGAATTTCAAATGATGCTTATGCTGAAAACTTGAGAAACCATGCTAAAAGATCCAAAAACAGCATCTTTTTCTTTATAATTCTCATGAGTTAATTAATGAGTGAATATTGATCAAAAACAGTGCATGAAATGTATAAAACCCCACAGATCAAATTTCATGTTCATATAAGGAAAAGATCAATGTCACTCCAATTTATCAATGTCACCTCCACATTGTTTAAAATTGTGATTTCCTACTTGATTGGCTGAGACAGGAGGATCACAAGTTGGAGGCCAGCCTGAGCAATTTAGGAAGACCCTGTCTCAAAATGAAAGTTTTTTTTTTAAGGAGTATTGGAGATTAAGACCCCAGAATAAAAATTAAGAAAAGAAAACAACAGTGACTTCCTTACATTTAGATTTACTTACTTGCTGCAGTAATGTAGGCACAGAGAATTTATAAGCTAGTTGAATATTTGCTAGGTAGTTCAGTAGTAGAGCATTTGCCTAGCATCAGCAAGACCCTAGATTAAGCCCCCAGAATAAAAATTAAGAAAAGAAAACAACAGTGACTTCCTTACATTTAGAGTTACCTACTTGCTGCAGTAATGCCAAAAGATCTAATCGTGTGCTGTAGCCAAGTGAATGAGAGGGAGGCTTCTACACCAAGAGTTTCCTGAGGCAGGAAGCCAAGGTAGTACCTGCCCAAGGAATTGTCATGGGTAGTGGGCAGCCCTGACATGGTACAAGGTGGTCATACTGGCTAAGAGCAAAGAACACCTTCTTTTATCTAAGTGACTTGTGTCACCACATAAAAACCTAGCCCTAAATCCCAAGCAGCAGTAGACAGATGTTCACACAATCAAATTGCTATGTAAAATAACCCGTGCAGCAATTCATAACCTGCTCTCTCTCTCTTTCTTTCCCATCATGTTATTTCACACTTCCATGCTGTTCTCTGGTCTAGGAATGCCCTTTCTTACTCTAATTCACAAAACTAATACGACCTTCCAAATGTAACCCCCTCTAGGAAGCTCTCCTGATTCCTTCCCCATCCTTTTGTGCTCTACCATAGCCTGCATTTCTCTGTGTTGTGATGTTTGCTTCTCTATTTCCACTGCTCCTTAAAGTCAGGAACGATGCCCATTGTCTTTGACTTTGTCTGCCAAAGAGTACCAAACATAAATAAGCAGCCAATCGGTGAAGGCACGGAGGGAAGAATGGAGAGATCAAAGAAGGGGGAGAGAGAGTATTAGATGAGGTGATAAAAGTTAATAATATTATTAACAATCTCAAGAGCCCAGGTGAAGTACCCAAAACTTCCCTAAATCAAAGGTCCATGGATGTGTGTCAACATGATATGTCTCCATATGAAAAACTGTCCCCCAAAATCCAGCCAACACATTCTTGGTCAACTTCTACTGCCGGGGTTAAAAATAGTATCCCCTTCATAAAAGAGTTAGTTAGTGACTACCTCTTTACAGGTATGATGAGATATAGCTAGAAATACGTCTCAAAGTTTGTAAAAATTCTTTCATCACAGAAAATGTCCAAGAATTCATATCTATGTATTTGTAACAACTGATTAATGAAGCCACATACAAGGAGCTGGTGGAAATGTAGGCACAGAGAGTTTACAAGCTAGTTGAATATTTGCTAAGCAAACCAAATGAGTCATTGCTTGGGGTAATTAAGGTTAGCCATGTCTGTAATTACCCTTCTCCAGGAAACTGGGACAAAGCTCAAGGCTCAGGAATATGCAAGAATACTCACAAAACAGCTCAAAAGGGAGTGCTTTCTCTTGGCTTTAAATCCCTCTAACTACAAGGGACTTTTGGAATAAAGCTGCAATAGACAAACTTGACATTTAAAGAGGAAAGTAGAATGACTGCTATTTTAACACATAAAGCACTCAAATAATAACTGAGACTAGGTCTCTAAACATCGTTCTATCTCAGAGATGAGACTTCTGGAATTCTCACTGTTATGTCCACAGCCTCTGAGTGATGGCCATCGGCTCCTGGAATGCAAAGCCTTGTTCTAGTCACCTTGCTGTCTCCTCTGTGTGACTTTCCACTCCTCTTTTCTACAAGGCTTTTGTTTTACCTTTCAGCCGTTCTTTCTGTATATTTCCATGAAATGTAGAATTGCATTTTCTATCTAGTAAAGTCTCCACGTGCTGCTGGGAGTATTATTTCATGCAAAGAGTGGGCAGTTATTTCCATACATAGCTTTCTTTCTATCTGTGCTGTCATACCTTTCTGTACATTTCATTTGTATTTGCCATGTCATTTATGTAATTTTTATTTGCCTTTATAATTTTATTTGATGGTGGTTAAACTGGTAATAAATGTAGTGGATCCTCCTTATCCTCAGGGGATAATACATTCAAAGACCCCCAGTGGACACAAACCTTGGATAATATAACTCTATATATGCTATCTTTTTCCAGCACATACATACCTGTGATCAAGTTTCATTTATAAATTAGGTGTGGCAAGAATTGAACAATAATTAATAATAAAATAGGACAATTATCCCAATTATGCTGTAATAAAAATTGTGTAAGTTTCCCTTCACTAGACTCTCTCTGGTTTCCATGTAATGTTTTTATACCACAGTTGACCACAAGGAACTGTGGATAAGAGGAACTACAGAGCTTGATGGACAGTGCAGGCCCCCAAGTCCTAGGCTGAGTGCACACAGACAAAACTTCAAGCCACAAGAAGATTTCCTTAGTTTGAGCTAGGAAAAAAAAAAAAATCAGGACTTGGGACATAACTCAGCAGTGGAACCCTTGCGTAGCATGTGTGAGGCCCTGGGTTCCACCCCCAGCAACAACAACAACAACAACAACAAAAAAAGCCAACTACAATAAATTATTTTCTTTTGAAGTCTTGCCTTAGCAATGAGGCTCACATTCGAATGTTTATTCATCAAAAGGTTTCCTCTGTGTGAGAATCATCTTGGGATTTTGCAATGGAAGAAAGATTTTGTAAATTTGGTAACATGCAATAAACCAAAGGCAACTGTAAAACTTAGAATTAGGCAAGAATAGCCAGCGTATCATTCGACATGTGATCAATATCCCTGCAAAATCCTTCAAATGAAACCCCACACCTCCAGGTCTTGGGGCAATTAATAAATGGAGATTATTTTTGCTTTACAGGGTGGTGAGGAATAAAGCTTATCCCTTTTGATAAGGGTCTTATTCAGACACTCAGAACACAAACATCTTTCAACAAGTGAAGTCTTAGAAGGGAGGAAGAGGTGGAAAATGTCGGATGAATTCCACAGAAAAACTGTCTTGAAGACTAGCAAGTGAACTTTAAGCTAATTCATTTAAAAATAATAGGAACTACGGAGATCAGTCTTTCTGGAATCCTGTGAGAAAACAAAGACTCTGAAGTCTGGCCAGTATGGTTCCTTTTCATGCTGACAACCATCCCCAACAGGTGTGCCCTAGTCATTGTCACTTTGCTTAAGACCTTACTTGCAATGTGATAAAAAAAGAAAGAAAGGGAGGGAGGGAAGGAAGAAAGGAAGGAGAAAAGAAGGATACTTACTGATGTTTCATTTGTGATCTAATAATACATGATCAATTTTTTATGAATAATTCACAGGCACCTGAGATGAAGCAAGAGAAATCATCCTAGTGTAAAACTGTATACCCTTAACATGTGTCTTTAATCACTTGTGGTCTGTCTCACAATGAGAGTGACGTATTAAAATCTCCCAGTGTTGAAGCATTTCTGTCTGCTTTCTCCCCCTGTGGCTTTTGCTCTATATGAACGCTGGTTTTTCCTCTCTAGCTTTTAGGGCCACTTTCTTTTAGTTATTTCTTTAGTTTATTTCTTTCTTTATCTCTATAGTATTCTCTCATTTGTTTTTCTGCCTTTCTTCCAATGTTCCTTGTCATATTTTCATCTGGATCTATTCTCCTTTATATAGCTCACCACGTATTATTTGTTGATGAGATAATTTTACCTTTCTTTCACTTCTTTCCTGAGTTCGGTCAACTCTCTTCATTTCTTTCTGTTCTTTGTTTTATTTCTGTTTATACATTCTTTTTACTTATATTTCTCAATGCTTGTTTGGATATATTTAATTCAGACTAGAGTGCTGTCTTTTAGTTTTCTTCTATTTAATGATTTTTTTTGGGGGGGGGGAAATTTTCAGCATTTGGGATGTATCCAAAATTATTTTCTGACTTTTTTTAATAATAACTCCACATGGATTAATTCAATTTTTTCTGTTTACTTATTTGATGTGAGAATGAGTTCACAGGATTCTTACTCTGGGTTTTTTAGATGAGTTTTTAATAGGGGGGAAAGTCTTGAGTGGCTTCCAGTACTTGGGGCCTCTTTTTTTTTTTTTTTTTTTTTTGCAGACTGAAATTATCTGCTTACAACACACCTGCCAAATGCAACCTTTGTTGGAACTCTCAATCCTCCTGCCTCAGCCTCCAGAGCTGGGATTACAGAACAAACTTGATGCTATTCAAATGCTCTTGTTCAGGGCTCTCCAGCAGCCAGTTAGCATCACTTCTTCCTTTCTCTTGCCCTGAAGGAGAAGCCCATGAGGGGGACAATGACCTGAAGTACAAATTAATTATTTCAAGATACAATCAAACTTTATTATTTTATATTATAAAATGGAAAGTATTAAATTATTTTATTTATTGAGAATTAACTAAGAACGAAGTAAAAATATTTCATTTTAAATTTCACATAAAATAATGTTCTGGTTTAAATTTTAGGTATCTCCCAAAAGCTCATGTGTGAGAAAATGCAAGAAAGCTTTGAAGTGAAACAATTCAATTGGGTTTTCAGAGTCTTAACCTAATCAATTTTCCTTAATCCCCTGATAGGGATTAACCCGGTGGTAACTGTATGCAGATAGAGTGTTACTGGAGCAGGTAGGTTCCTGGGGGCACGCCTTTGGGATATGTATTCTGTCCTTATTGAGCAAAGCTCCCTCTCTTTTTCCTGATCATGTCCTGAGCCATGTTCCTCCACCACACTCTTCTGCCATGATGTTCTGCCACCTCTTAGACCCAGATCAAAGGAACTGGCCTTGTATGGATTGAGACCTCTGAAACTATTGAGTCACCCTCCCCCGCCCCAAAAAAGCCTTTCTTGCTCTAATATTGTTCTTGGCAGGTATTTTGGTCACAGCAGCAAGAAAGCTGACTAAAACAGATAACATGACATATACAAATGCAAATAAATATTCCTATGAGAGACCCTTTTGAGTCTTTTAATCACACAACTATATAATACTGGGCACAGGGATGCTGAATTGGTTACTCAGATCAGGGGAAATATCAAGCTAAATCACATAGTTTATTTTTGATGCACTCTTTTAAAAATAACAGTTTTATAAAAACAGCACTGTATAAATTGTATACAGTTAGCCCTCTGTATCTGTGTGTTCCAATGGAAAGTACTCCCAATGGAAAGTACTCGGGAAAAAATTGTGTCTGTACTCAATGTACACAAACTCTTTTTTTCTTGCTATCATTCCCTAAACAATACAGTACAACAGTTATCTGCATAGCATTGACATTTTATTAGGTATTACAAGTTATTTAGAGATGATTTAAAGTATACCAGAGGATATGCATAAGTTCTACACCAATGTTGCACCATTTTCTAAGAGGGACATGAGCACCCTGGGATTTGGGTATCTTTGGGAGTCCTGGAACCAATTCTCTACAGATCATGAGAGATGGCTATATTTTGCATTTTTCAGGTCTATTGAGCTCTTTCAGTTATTACTTCACCTTGGACTTCTTCAAATTTTATGGAAATTAGAGATTTCAATTGTTTATAATCTTTTCAAAGCATTCAAAATACATTTGTTTTCTTGTATTTACTCTTTCAGGCACAGTTTGTAAATTTCAGGACCCTCTTTTGTATTTAAAAATTCTTCTAACAACTTCAGGTCCTCGATGAAAGGGAGTTTTAAAAATGATAAATATTTAACTACCATACTTAGTAATATAAATGTAATGCAGTAGGTGGAAATCATCTAAATTCCTCTTAAGAGAGTTAGGCTCATTTGTATTTTATGTTTAGGAGGTGGGTGGGTGTGTATGTGCATGTTGTAAGGAATATCTTGATAAATTCAATGAATGATAAAAAAAAATAAGGGTTTGGAGCTCTTGGAGGGCAAAAGGGAGTTAGCAATCTAGGCTAGGAGGTATTAGTAGAAGACATGAGAGGAAAAAGGAGAGCACAATTCTACAAAGATGGCAGATTGGCAGATGGTTCTTCCCTTAAATACCAAGATCTCCATAAATTCTATAGAACTAGCTCATGCATGGTGTGAGTGGATTGTGGGTAAACTCATAAAAGGGACCAGCTTCGTTGACAACATAGGTCATTATGGCTAGACCTTACAAGACTCAACAGACATCTGGGTTACAAAAATAAAGATAAAGCATCTCCTGTAGTTCAAGAACTCTTAAAGATGCCTCAGAAGCAACATCAACAGCTAAGTAAGTGTTGCTTATACAGCAGGACACAGAAAGAATAGCATGCATTCTTTCTGGCTCTGGAAGGAAGACTATCAAAAATATTGGTGAGAAAAAATTTCATGAATGTATACAGAGTGTTTCTGACACAGATAAGTAGATAGATAAAAGATAGATAGATAGATAGATAGATAGATAGATAGATAGATAGATAGATAGATAATATATTTTTTAAGAAAAACTTTCACCTAAAACACACAGTTTGTTGGGAGGAACAGCTATTAACATCCTGTTGAACACATCCCTGCTCCATCATCATCAGGATCCCACTTCCCACCAGGCAATATTCCAGGCACAGAGAAAAAGGGTGCTGGTCAAAGAATGAAAAGAATGATGAAAATTGAGAAAAACAAAACATTGTATTTCCTGTACACTGGAGAAATCTACTTCAAAAAGGCAGCTACGACACTGTATCACTGTTCTCATTTGCCACAGCTGTGGGACTTGAAAAATAAAGCCCCACACAGTGAATAAAGAATATTAGAAAATATTGGTGTCTTAGCTGAGCAAGCTGTTGGAGTGGACTGCTCCAGGCAACTTGAGCTGACACTTGGAATTTTCCAGTGCTTCTTCGTCATTGTATGCATAGTGGAATTTTTATATTAATAAGGCAATTTGTTTCTCTTTTAGGCAATGTGAAGCAGTATAAATGCAAGGTAGCATTCCTTTATGGCTCATAAGCAACCCCATTGATTTATTTACTCACTCAGACATGTATATATTGAGCACCTAAGAAATTCAAAACTGGAAATGCAAGTAATAACTGCCTAGGGTGTGCTTGCATTACAAGTCCATTCACCCCCTGACATTCACTGCTGATGGAAAGGTGATTTTCAGATCTTGCATAAAATGCGAACACTTTCAGCTTTACTTGCTTAAATGCAAGGGAATGTCAAAAGAATACATTAGCAGACTGATAAATTATCTGAAAAGCTCTGTTTTTATATTTATGAGCCATGTTAGTTTTAGAAACCAAGGTATATGGAATACAAATAAATATGGGTTTTGACTCCATAGAGCCTGATAAATTAGCATTACTTCCATTTCAATGTTCATAAGACTTTTCCTCTTTTATAATAAAATTCCTTTTCCCTATTTTTAATTGTCAAGGAATCAGAGTTCTACTAAGGTTATTCAAGCACATGGTAATTTTATACAGCAATTATTGCAAATGGCAGGAGACTTTCTCTGATTTTCTACATCATCTTCTTTATACTAGGTACACAGGAGGCTAACAAGCTGGTACTCAGAATTTCTGTGTTGTTGCATGGGTAATACTACTCTTAGTTTGAGTACTTGACTTCCTATCTGGTGCTTCAAGGACAAAACCAGCCTAGGACAGAATATAACATGAGCTCTTTAGAACCTCCAGCCTGCAAAACATTTAGTTAACTGTCCCCTTCCTGCTTTGTGCATATTTACACTATCTCTTATCCCTTTACAGAGCACCAGAGAACCATCCCCCACTCTCTCTGATGGGATCATTTAACTTTCAAGTTAAGGATTATAAAGACAGAGATGAAAACACTCTTCTTCATCAATACATGAGTTTTACTTAGAAGAAGAAGGCTGAGGAGAAGGAGGAGGAAGAGGACTTATGTTTTACCTTTTCATAGCTTCAATGAAAATCTGAAAAAGGCCACACAGTCTGTCCTGCACTTCTGCAGGTTCCACATCAACCAATTCAACTAACTGGGATCAAAAATATTTAGAAGAAACATTGTGTCTGTCAATGAACATGAACATATATTTTCCTTGTCAGGATTCCCTAAACAAGATAGTATGACAACTGTATGTAACATTTACATAACATTTACATAGTGTTAGGTATTATAAGTCATGTAGAGATGTTTTCAAGCCTATGAGAGGATGTGCATAACTTATAAGCAAATAGCATGCCATTTTATTTAAGGCACTTGAGCATCCATGGATTTTGGTATCTAAGGGAAGATCTGGAGTCAATTTTCCATGAATTGTGAGAGACAACTGTATATCTCTGGTGTTAACATTACCAGGGCTTAGGGACTGGAAATTTTATGGTCTTAGGTTGATATCCTGAATGTCATCATTAAAGCATGATTATTTCTTTTTTCTCGAATCCATGAGCCCTATCAGCAAGCCAATAGATGGGATTGCAGAGTTCTAGAGACAAACTCCCACTTCTTATCTTCTTTAGTGACATTGTAGAAATGACTGAGAGGAGCTCCTCTTTATGCAGCTCACCTCTGCCCTCCCTGGTGTACATACTCATTGACTTCAGTCTTAGGGAGTAGAGTTAGATCAGAATCTTTCAGACAAGCTAGAAAGGGGGAACCACTGTGGTTGTAGCATCCGAGGCTTCTTAGGAAATGAGGTCCCCATCCCATGTATTTGTTGACTCAGCCATACCATCATTCATGCACGTTTATTACCCATCTATCATGCATTTGACTCTATAGAGCCTGATCAATTAGCATTACTTCCATTTCAATGTTCATAAGACTTTTCCTCTTTTATAATAAAATCCCTTTTCCCTATTTTTAACTGTCAAGGAATCAGAGTTCTACTAAGGTTATTCAAGCACATGGTAATTCTTCTCAAATCACGTCCATTCCTCTCTTTCTCTCCTGTCTCCAAGGTCCCAGAGTCAGAATGTCCTTACTTTGGGGCCCTATTGAACTATACAAGAAGTCTTGGTTTTTCAGAAAGGCTGCAGGTCTTTTGATCTAGAAGTTACCTAAGAGATCGTCACCACTCCCACTGGGGACTAAAGAATCATCAAGTTCACACTTGCTCTGTTTGGAGCCAGGTGATCCACATTGTTTCAACTGGCCATGATACACAGCTCCCTCTGAGACATTCCACTTCTCAAACTGTAGTATCTTCTGCTTCATTCCCAGGTTCCTCAGTGCAGTCATATCTCAATCTCTTTGCACAGTTTCCAAACCCTGTATGTTTCAAGGAGAAGGCAAAGACTTGGAAGAGGCTTTCCTGCAGTGTTCCCTAGAACAGAGCCTGGCTGATCATCAAAATCTCCAGGGAAAAATTTAGGAATCATATTCCTGCTACAATCCAGGGAACTAGAGCAATCATGCCGGGTATAGAGGCCCAATCCCAGAAGCAAGGAAGGCTACCAAAACTCTCTTGGTACTGTAGCTAGTGGAGCCACAGTACCAAGAGAATTTAGTCTGGTTGGAATGCCAATGAATCTGGATTTCTGAAAAGCCTAATGCATTGGATTTAAATGCATAAGCATCCTTTTTTATTTAAAATAAATAAATAAATAAAAGGAGTTAAGCACAGAGCCTACAATAAAGGCAAACTTTTAGCCTGAAAAGAGAATGCATCTCCACATCATGTACAACCACAAGAATGGGAAGTTATACTCCAGGTATATGTAATATGTCAAAATGCATCCTACCGTTATGTATAAGTAAAAATAACAAATAAAAAAATTAAATGAAAAATAAAGAGAATGTATGTGGATTCTCACTGAACTTTATCATAGTACCCTTCTAATTAATCTCTTAATTGGGTTACAAGTCCAATTCTATTCAGGTCTAACCAACTCCTTCTTAAGCAGCTGATAATGAATAATCTAGTGCGGCTATTAACTTTAACTAAGTAGTTTGTGCTTGGACAAAGTCTAAGCCCTGACCCCTGGAAAGGTAGGATTCCAGGAACTAAGCATAGCTGGGAACAGGGCCTGGCCAGGGAAAGGGGAACAAGCCCCTGATGGAGCCCTTTCTGATTGCCTATTGCTTCAGCTTCAGTCAGGGGAGAAAGGTAACTCACACTTGTATTTGTGCATAATTTATATAACCCTTTTCTTCTCAGACTATGTAAACAGAAGTGATCATTTTAACCTTTCCGCATCAGATATAGAAAGGCTGCTAGGTCCATACATGGAAGAGAAAAATGAAGCAACAAGATAATGGGGAAATCATAAATGAGGCACATAGAAATAAGTTATTATCTTGAGGTTAAAGACAGGCTTGTCCTCTTATTGGAAGAAAGTCCTTCTTTCAAGTGACCAGTGACACCAAGAATAGGAGAAAGTCATGCATCAGTCATGGAAGATAAGAATTAGAATATTCTAACATTCTAATATTCTGTGGCCAAGTTTGAGTTAACAAACATGGAGACTTGATGACTAGTATAGATACAAAACACAAGGTTAAAAAAAAAAGTGGAAACAAGTTAGGTAACTTTCTTTTTTATTGATTTTTTTTAAATGACAGTGGAATGCATTACAATTCTTATTACACATATACAGCACAATTTTTCATATCTCTGGTTGTATATAAAGTATGTTGACACCAATTCCTGTCTTCATACATGTACTTTGGATAATGATGTCTATCACATTCCACCATTCTTGCTAATCCCCTGCTCCTCTCTTTCCCTCCCACTCCTCTGCCCTATCTAGAATTCATCTATTCCTCCCATGCTCCCCCTCCCTACTCCACTATGAGTCAGCCTCCTTATATCAGAGAAAACATTTGTCTTTTGGGGATGGGCTAAATTCACTTAGAATTATCTTCTCCAATGCCATCCATTTACTTGCAAATGCCATGATTTTATCTTCTTTTATTGCTGAGTAAAATTCCATTGTATATATATGCCTCATATTTTTATCCATTTATCCACTGAAGGGCATCTAGGTTGGTTCCACAATTTAGCTATTATGAATTGTGCTGCTATAAACATTGATGTGGCTATGTCCCTGTAGTCTGCTGTTTTTAAGTCCTCTGGGTATAGACCAAGGAGAGGGATAGCTGGGTCAAATGGTGGTTCCATTCCCAGATTTTCAAGGAATCTCCATACTGCTTTCCATATTGGCTGCACCAATTTGCAGCCCACCAACAGTGTATGAGTGTGCCTTTTCCCTTTCATCCTCGCCAACACTTATTGTTGTTTGTATGCATAATAGCTGTCATTCTGACTGGAGTGAGATAACATCTTAGAGTAGTTTTGATTTGCATTTCTCTAATTACTAGCGATGATGAACATTTTTTTTCATTCGTTTGTTGATTGATTGTACATCATCTTCTGAGAAGTGTCTCTTCAGGTCGTTGGCCCAGTTATTGATTGGGTTTTTGTGTGTGTGTGTGTGTGTGTGTGTGTGTGTGTGTGTGCTTAGATCTTTGAGTTCTTTGTATATCCTAGATATTAGTTCTCTATCTGAAGTGTGAGGGGTAAAGATTTGCTCCCAAGATGTAGGCTCTCTATTTACCTCAGATTGTTTCTTTCACTGAGAAGAAACTTTTTAGTTTGAGTCCTTCCCACTTACTGATTATTGATTTTAATTCTTGTGCCAAAGGAGTCTTATTAAGGAAGTTGGGGCCTAATCCCACATGATGGAGATTGGGGCCTAATTTTTCTTCTATTAGATGCAGGGTCTCTGGTTTAATTCCTACATCCTTGATCCATTTTGAGTTGAGTTTTTTGCATGGTGAGAGACAGGGATTTCATTTCATTTTGTTTCATATGGATTTCCAGTTTTCCCAGCACCATCTGTTGAAGAGGCCATCTTTTCTCCAATGTATGCTTTGGGCACCTTTGTCTAATGTAAGATAATTGTGATTTTGTGGGTTAGTCTCTGTGTCCTCTATTCTGTATCATTGGTCTACAGGATATAAAATAGACACCCATAAATCAAAGGCATTTCTGTATATCAGTGACAAATCCTCTGAGAGGGAAATGAGGAAAACTACCCCATTTACAATACCTCAAAAAAAAAAAAGATACTTGGAAATCAACAAAAGAGGTGAAAGATCTATACAGTGAAAACTACCGAACCATAAAGAGAGAAATCAAAGAAGACCGTAGAAGATGTAAAGATGTACCTTTCTCTTGGATAGGCAGAATTAATATTATCAAAATGACCATACTACCAAAAGCACTATACAGATTTAGTGCAATTCTGATCAAAATCTCAATGGTATTCCTCATAGAAATAGAAAAATCAATCATGAAATTCATCTGGAAAAATAAGAGACCCAGAATAGCTAAAGCAATCCTTAGTAGGAAGAGTGAAGCAGGTGGCATCTCTATACCAGACCTTAAACTATACTACAGAGCAATAGTAAGAAGAATAGCATGGTATTGGCACCAAAACAGACTGGTAGATCAAGTTAGGTAACTTTCAATGGGTGAAACAAACTGTGGAGCATCCATACCTTAGATGGTTACTCCACAAATAAAAGGAACAAAGTGCTGATACACACAACTGTTGGGATGGATCACAAGGGGAAAAAATGCCAAGTAGGAAAAACAAATCTCAAAAGTTCACATATTATATGATTGCCCTTACAGAACATGAAGTGAGAAAATTAGAGAGAAGAAGAACAGGGGTCACTGGGGTTAGGGTGGGCTCTGGCCATGAATGGATGGCACAAGGGCTATTTAAGTATATCAGATGTTGTCTCTGTTCTGTGTGTTTACTACAGTGGTCCCAGGACCTACCTGTGTATGTTATACACACACACACACACACACACACACACACACACACACACGCCAGTGCAAATGAAACTGGTAAAATCTTAATAAGGCCAATGGATCATAACAGCATCAACTGGTTGTGATATCCAACTGTAGTTTTACAAAAATGTCAGCGCCGGAGGAAACTAAGTAAAGGGTACACGTGAACAATCTTCATTATTTCTTAGAACTGTATCTGAATCTACAATTATCTCAAAATTATGTTTTAATAAGATACTGGATATGAATAAGGAGAAAATGTTAAAGTCAATGGGAAAATCCCTGACAGGAAAGTAGACAGTATTTAATTAACAAGACTATGTAAAAAATACTTCAGACACCCCAAACCTCACATTCAATATATCAGGAACCTTCTTGCTAGTAACTGAAGTGCATTCAAACACACACACATAAAGAGAGAGAGAGAGAGGGAGTGGGGAGAGAGAGAGAGAGAGACAGACAGACAGACAGACAGACTGCATTCTAAGGCAGAGGATAAAATTGTTTTAAAAATATAGATTGTATTCTTGTTGAGGTATAGTAAAGCCAATCAGGAGACAGCAAACACCAGAAAGATAATCTGTTACAATTTCTAAGAGAATGGGGCACACCATGCCATGGGAACAGGGTCACATGGGGAAGCACAAGGGTCACGAGATGACATGAACTAAGGGGAAAGAGCCTTCACTGTGGTTTCTGTAGGAAGTAGCAGGAGGGACAGGGTTAGCAGACTTAGGACTGGCTGTTTGAATAAGGTGTTAGTGTTTTGTTACTGTGACCAAAATAGCTGACAAGAATAACTTAGAAGAGGAAAAGTTTATTTGGGGGCTCAGAGTTTCAGAGGTCTAATTCATGGTGGACCAACTCCAATTCTCTGGGCCCAAAGTGAGGTAGAACATCATGGCAGAAGGGCATGGCACGTGAAAGCTGCTTACCTCCTGGTGGCTAAGAATCGGGAAGCAGAATGGAGGGTGTCACAGGGAAGTTGAACCCTTCCATGGCACACCATCAGTGATCCCACCGCCTCCAGCCATGCCCCACCTGCCTACAGTTACCACCCAGTTAACCCACCCAAAGGAGAATGGACTGATTAGGTTACAGCTCTCACGATCTAATTATTTCACCTCTGAATATTCCTGAATTAACACAGGAGCTTTTGGGGGACACCTCATATCCCAAACCATAAGAAAGAAATTCAGTGACCCCTAGGGTATACACTGTCCCTAGTTGTCTAGAACCGTGCCCTGGAATAACTAGGGCATGGGGGTAGTAACTAGCTTGGAGTATAAGAGCCATTCAAGGGGGTGGTTGGGGTGTGGGCTCTGAATGGCATATGAAAGTTTTGCTCACAAGTGAACCCTTTACTATCTTTAGGGATTAGTTAACCAGGAGAAGAGAAGTTTCTTCAGGGTCAACAAGAACCAGGTGTCAAAGCATCAGAGTGAAAACACATGCTTAATACACAGGGTTGTTGACCTTCATTGATGAGGAACAGATCTTTGGTCCTCAGCTGGCTTGCACACCTTGCTGAGGTAGAACACAATGAGTGGGAAGGCTTCCTGGGGTATCCAGTTATCCTTTCTTCCATAGTACAGAACTCAGAACTCATAGTTCCTGATTTGTTCTTAAATTCTAAGATCTTACACAGATATTTAAATCCTTGTGTACATATATAATCTTCCATAGCAGCTAACAAGTTTAATGGACCAGACGTCTATTAATTTTATCTATCGAGCTTTCAACTATGCTAAATTCCACAATCATGGCTTTCTAATTGTAGGATTATTGGTTACCTATAATTATTAGAATAGATTCCTTGAAGGACTTTCCCTTTCCTCAGAAGTGGCAATGGGATTTGCTCCAAACTACCAAGAGAGCAAGTGCAGATTGTCAGAACCACTGCTGGACACACACCTGTACAACAATGTCTGGTCCACATAGTCTGTGAGTCTGACCACTCTGAGCTGCCTTGTTGAGCCTATTTACTCTCAGGATGCACATGTATTCAAAAATGACTTGCGTTAGGGTCATAGTTTACCCTTAGTTTATCCCAAGTCTTGTTTCAAATCTTTACTTTTCCAGAGTATATTAAGTCTTAGAAAAGATCACCCATTTACCTGGGCTTAAACAATGCATGTACAAGGAATTCTGATCATTCCACTGGAATATGTTTCTTCAACAGAAAAATACTGTCCCAGAACATTTACTTACCCAATTCTAAGCAATGGAACAGCACAGCTTCAAAAAACTAAGATATAGTTATTTGCACTTTTATCTTACCCTAGCAAGACAGCACATAAAATGCTGAATTCGTTTCCTCTCTGGGGAATAGTGGAAGGGAAGGGTAAGCCCTCTCACCCTTGGCCTCCTGCCCTTCATATGGAAAGTTCTCATGGCAGCTCCTGCTCTTCATCTCCCTTGGCTGTACATTAGATTCCCTTGGACAGTTTTTAAGAACATTAATGCTTGGTCCTTGCTCCTAGAAACCTCTAGGTCATTTGTTCAGGATGCCCAGTAGTTTTCCTATGTATACAAGATTGGAAAACACCAGCAATTCTCTACTCCCAAGCTTCACTCACTCCTGCCCTTGGGAGAAAAGCTGAATTATTAGGTTGATGAGCTTGAGAAAAAAATTGAGCTAGTTCAGCTCAGCTTTCCTCTATGCTCTCAGACCGACATTTCTGCCTGTCCATGGGGAAACTTGTGGCACATGTCTATCGAGGAGGCCTACTGTTGACCAGCTGTGCCTAGGAGTGAGTAGGTACACTCACTGTCAAGCCCATTTGGCCACAGATCAATCTCTGTCTGCTCCTCCACTGATTTCTTATGTCTATACTCCACTTGGTTCCAAGGATGGAGGCAAAAAAGGAGGGACATATTTTGGCTATCTCTTAAACTTCAATAGTTATAATCAAATCAAGAAAAACATAGTCACCTTCCTTACTCTTGGCATTTTCCTTTTACAAGACTGAATGACTACAGTGACAGCTACATTATCTAATACTACTTTGAAATAATAATCTTAGAATGGTCTAATGTAAATACATAAAAGTTTATTTTTATCTCTTAGAACTTGTTAGTTCTTTGCCATTCTGAAGTAAATTCTTAGATTCCTATAAGTATCACTAATACACAAACTATGTTAGTATTTTTTTAAACTAAGTGAAAGAAATTAAGTTGTTATGCAAAAACTCCCTCACTGAAATCTTTTCCTAGAACCCTGAGAGAGGCTGTGGGACACCAGCTCAGAGGTACACAGCAGCTGGCTCTCTGTTGTCTGGGTCACACATGCATCCTGGTACCCTGGCCTTTGTCCATTTGGAAGAGGTCAGTCTTCGCTTGTAATCTCATATACAGAGCCAGAACTAGATCTCACACTCCCTTTGAGTCTCTTTTTCCAGACTTCTTCATGTGGCCCTGGAAAAGCTATTTCATATTTCTGCATTTCATTTTCTTTTCTATTGATCAGAAATCACAACTCTTACAATGGATGAGTCAAATGTCAAATGTGCTTATAGGGCCCTGGAAGAGCTACAAATTGTTTTGAGAAATGAAAGATCCTTGGCGTACTGTGTCAAGCGTAGGTGCAAGGAACAAAAATCTACTTCAGTGAGCTCAAGTAAATGACAATTTATTTTAGAAATACAAAGCTGTATAATGTAAAAGGAGAAAATGGAAATGACAAACAGGATTTCCAAAGGGACTTCAGCTTTAGGAGTTAATGTCAAAGAGGCCCAACAAATTCATCCACTTTGTACATTTTTTACTCCATCAAAATTTATAACACATCCTCAGATTCAGAGCCAACACAGAGAGATGCAGGGATAAAATGACTATTTTCACATGGACAAAAGCTGGTCCAGAGGCTGTTGCTTGCATAAAGGGCCAAATGGCCCTGCTCATTTAAGCATCATTACTTCTTAAAGTATCTTACTTTTGTAATTGTAAATATATATTTACAGTTTAGTGGCTTTTACACTTTTAACCTACAAAGCACATAAGGAAATTATTTTACTCCAAGTTAAAATTTTCAATGACATATTTAGAGATTAACATAAACAGGATTTTTTTAATGGTGTGGTTTGAACCCAGGGCTTCCTCATGCATACTAAGCATGTGATCCACAACTGAAGTATACCTCAAGCTGTGATCTACCGCATTTTTATACAGATATTGCCAAGCTTATTAGGTATGGTGGTAACCTATATCATTAATTTCACAAAAGAGTAAAAATGTCAGAAATGACACTAGATAAGCACTCAGTATTTGATATTCCAAAGGCTGAGGTTTAAGCCAAATCTGAAACCAGATCATATCTGAAGTTTGAGGTCTAAGTTGAACTTAAATGCCTCCCTAAATAAAGAGATAGATGGATAGAGATTAGATTGATGGGAAGACCAATTGACACTGAATTATCTAGGAACCTCCTCCTTCAGATTTCAGAAATTTGGTCATTCAATCATGGCCTGTAAATTGAAGGTATTCAGTGTCAAAGAAAGAATATAAAATCTATCAAAATTTGGTTCACTGGGTTTTGGCACTTCTTGCAAAATATTGGAAAGTAAGATAATTAAATAAAGCCTAAAATTATGGATTTTATGGTCAACTATGGATTTCAGTGATTCTTATTTCCCTTCAATGTAATAAAAGTAAAATTGGTTTGTAGAAGTGCACACCTGGGTTTGGTTATAAGATTTTAAATCTTCCCTGCTTGGAAGCACTTCACAACAATCTTTTAAGAAATATTACTAATCTGCTGTGCTTGAAACTCTTGGCATTAGTTCCTGGAGGAAAAATTTAACTATTCTGGCTCAAATGCTAAAAAAGTAGCAGAACACATTCAGAGTAGCTGAGTAGTCTAGAGGACTGAAGAAATATAAACTGAAAATTCTTTCTGTGTTTTACTGCTAGATTTTATACAGGATGAACTGGAGAAAGGAGGAATTTACAAACCATTGTTTTGATTGAATTTAGTTTAAATAAAATTAACAAGTATTTAAAAATTCATGCCTCTGTTCAAAAGTATTACATCTTTTCTTTTCATGCATCTCATCCTTCTCAATTAAGGAAACCCACACCCCATATGTTCTCTATCAACATTTGATAGAGAATATCAAATACCACTCAGTGTAGTTCCATGTAGAATGAATGTCCTATGACTAGTGGAGTCTAATAGCCCTGTATCTACTATATATGTGTTCCCACCTTTTCAAACTCCAAGGTAGTTTTCTACTTTGTGCACATAGAATACTCAGGTTTACTGCATGTGTTGTAATCCAAATCACATGATGACTCTCTTCCAAAATAACAATGAGATAGCTCCAACATACCTTATATACAAACCTTATATACAAACCTTATATACAAACGGAGACATGATAAATTGTGGCATAAAGGTGTATTAAGAATTGTAATGCAAACACAAAAAAAATAAGAGAGCTCGTGTATAATGGCATTATTTGGCGTGAACCTACTTTATATACAGAGACACGAAAAATTGTGCTGTGAATGGATAATTATGATTGAAATGCATTCCACTATTGTTATGTATGTAAGAAATAAAAATAAATAATTAAAAAATGAGAGAAAAGGAAACAAAAAAAAAAAGAAAAAGAAAAAAATCTATTCTTCTGGAGAATGGCTTAACGTCATCATGAAGTTTCTTCATTTTAAGAATTCATGTCAATTTAGGAGAGAACAGCATAAAGTTGATGGTGTGATTTGACTTGAGAAGATATCTAATACCAGAATATTTATAGGAAATATCAGAATACAATCTGATATATTTATATTGAACAGAACAAGATTCACAGTGTAGGCCTGTCATTTTGAACTTCTTGACTACCTTAAAAATTTTTGTACCAATTTATGCTATACCCATTGTACAGATTTTTTATTATTACAGATTAGTAAGCAAATTTACATTCATTGAAGATGAATGGTAGGTGATCTATATAATTCAACAGGTACCAACTCAACATGGAAGTCAGCATTTAAGAGAATCACCTCATACTGAAAATCCGTCACAGTGAATTGCATTTTTCCAGAGAGAACTCCACAATGATTGACTATGGGGAAGAAAATGAGTAGGCTGTGGAAGAATGCAATGATTTCTTTGCTTTGGGAATTGGCACAAATATAAAATATAAATTCTAAAGGAATTTAAGTAGTAAGTACAGCAGCAATGATGAAGCATTTACAGTTCTTTATCTTTTTGTATTTTCTTGGAAATATGATAGGTAGAAATCATATTTATTTCCTGACACCTTTGTAAAGAAACATCTTTTGATTTGCTGATGAGAACAGCATCAAACTATAGGAACATTCATCTATTCACTGAAAACACATATTCCTCCTTGATATTCACAACATAGGGAGAAAATGTGCCTGTTATTGCCCAATTGGGAAAGGTAATATCATACAGTTGTTTTGCAATCTTGAGTGATGTGATAAATTATATTGGATAGGAAAGGTAGCAGGATACAACAATTACTAATAGGGCATTATGTAAAATTGTGGATGTGTAACCGACGTGATTCTGCAATCTGCATTTGGGGTAAAATTGGGGGTTCATAACCCACTTCAATTTAATGTATGAAATATGATATGTCAAGAGCTTTGTAATGTTGTGAACAACCAATAAAAAAAATTATATTGCTATGCCCAAGTATTTGCTATCCTTCTACTAGAAAATAATGTATCCCTAGTTATGGTCACACAATTTACACTGTCTCTCTGTAAGAGGAGGTTTTCCCACCTTTGATGGTTGAGCATAGCTGCTTGACTTGCCTTTGACAAAGAACCATTCTATGAGCCAATGGTGCATATCTGTAAGACCCAGGTACTTGGGAATCAAAGGTGACAGGACCACTTGAGCCCAGAAATTCAGTCAGTTTGGGCAAGTGAGACAATGTCTCACAAATGAGAGAGAGAGACAGGGGTGGGGGGCGGGATGGTCAGAAATGGAGAAAAGAAAAGAACCATTCTATGATCCCACTCTTCCTCTTCCTTGCTTTATAAGAACAGTATGTTCCACATGAAGATATGCCTCAAATTGAAATGAAAACCTGTAATGTCATGGAGAAATTAAGCTCTGTATAGGTTAAACCATTGAAACTTAGATATTATTGGTCATTGCAACATAAACTTCAGAAGTTTAATATGCAAAGCATTGAGGCTAAAGATCAAAAGAATGCACAGTAAATATGGAAGCTCAGAGGCAGAATTGGGGTCTTTATGACATCGCTCAGCTTCTGTTTAACTTCTAAATCACATCAATATCTCTAGAATTTGCAATACATGAGTCAGTTAAATGTCATTAATGCTTACACCTTTGTTATCTGAGTGCATCTGAGTTGAGCCAAGAACTTTCCTAACTGATAGGATGTTCACCCCTTTTTCCCTTGTTAATTCACATTGGAGGAGGAGTCTGGTCTCCTGCTTCTCTGCACTGGCCCACTCCCTCCTTATATTCTCCATCAGTTGCTATCTTTCTCCCTGTACTACTGGTTCCTTCCCATCTGCATTTGGGTACAATCAAGTACCACTTCTTTCTGAAAGTCTATATCGACCGATTAACATCTGACCACTTGACAGTCTGCATTCAGTTCCTTACCCCAAATCACCTCTAACATCTTACACTGCACTTGTCTTAACACTTAACTTTCTTTATACTAATTGTCTGTCCTTTTTGCTTGTGATCACCACTATATGTAGGTTTTAAGCTACTTTTTTTTCATGACTATCAAAGTTCAGAGAAAAATTGTTTGGAGAAATTTAGTAATATTCACAAAGGAATATGCTTTGCATTCATAGTACCCACCAAATTACTAAGAAAATAATAGGAGCATAATGAGTGTTTACCATAAAGTGCATGAAAGCATGATTAATAGAGGGAGGAAAGGAAGGCAATAATTAGTTCTAGTATTAAAAAAGGTTATAGAATACATGAGTAATGGAGATTAAATTGAAGTTATAATTTGTGGTCTGATGAAAGTTTTGCAAGTCACGATAAGGTGCTGGTTCTTCCCTCTCTAGGCAATGGAATACTATTAAAGGATTTCAGCAAAGAAAGTCATGTTTTGAGGTGTGGTTTAGAAAGAGGACTAGTGACAATAAAGGGAACTGGAAATGGGACAGACTGATCATTGTGATTCTATCAGCCCTGACTCATTAATTATCCAAACTGTGATAGGAATATAGATTTTTTAAAAAAAGAAAATAGCAGACAAGATGTAGTTAAGAAGTAGAACAGACATAGCTCAAGAAATCAACTAAGTGTCCAAATGGAAAATGATGCAAAGGTTTTTAGTTTAGCTGTTGCTGGTATTAATCAAGAACAGAGGACAGAAGAGGGAACTTGCCCTGAGGGAAACGAATTCAGCTGGAGACACTGCGAGTGAGACCTTGGCACACTGCGTTGGAGCAGAGTGTAGGCTCAGACCACTGCTGGGGCTACAGTGAAGATCTGGGAGTCATCAGCAGAGAGCCCATCATTCAACACTCTGTAGATGAGAGGATGAAATGGGGGAGACAGTCAAAGACACAGCCCAGGGGATGTCTCTATTCCACCCTGAGGAGGAGGCACCAGTTGAAACACTTGCAAGGAATGTTCAGAAATGGAGAAGAATTTGGAAAACGTGGTGTCACAGAATCCAAGGGCCAGAGAGTCTCAAGAAGGAAGAACAGCACTGCCAAATGCTACAAAGAAAGGAAAACATTGACATTGAACCAAAGAACACTCTGACATACAAAATTTAAAATAAATAAAATAAATAAGGGCTGGGATGTAGTTCAGTGGTAGAGCTCTTGTCTAACACACATGAGACCCTGAATTCATTCCCCAGTACTAAAAGCAAAAAAACAAAATCCACCATTCCCAGAATCAGATGCATTGATGATAGAATAAGATAAAAATGAAGCTGGGCATGATGGCTCACACCTATAATCCCAACAGCTAGAAGGCTGAGGCAGGAGAATCACAAGTTCAAAGCCAGCCTCCAGTAACTTAAGGAGGACCTAAGCAATTTATCGAGACCCTGTCTCAAAACAAAAAATAAAATAAGGCTGGGGATGTGGCTCAGTAGTTAAGTACCTCGAGTTTAATCCCTAGTACCAAAAGATAGAGATAGATAAAAATGAAAGAAAAAAGAAATTAATACAAATATAGCAATATAAGTTTATTTGTGAACAGAAACCAAGAGCTTGGCTACTAGTGATGATGATGATTCATTGACTAACTCCATAACTATGTAAATGGCCTTGTCCCTCCAAGGACTCAATTATCATCTGTAGAATTATCTGAATTTAACAATTGTTTGACCATGACATCTATCTCTCTAACCTAAAGTTGTATATAAATTGTTTCTCCGTGTGTGTGTGTGTGGGGGGTGGGTATGGTGCTGGAGATGGAACCTATGGTCTCATGCACGCTGAGCAAGTGCTCTACCACTGAGCCACATTCCCAGCCCTCAAATATATTAAAACAAAGAGTTTATTATGTTTAACTGTCCACTCAAACTCCTTCATCATTTTACTCTGTAGAACTGAAGAAGGTTTTTAGGTATTAGTCATTAATTTTTTTTTATGAAAATTCCCAGCTTTCAAGCAATGGCCAAATCAAAGCTTAAGTTTAAAAACCATAATAAGATACATATGGGCTTTTAAAAACTGGAAGATGCTTATGAATGTCCTTTAAAAGCCTCATTCCTAAATCACAAAAGTATTTTTGCAAAGAAGGGTGTGGTGTGACATTTATTCACCACATTTAGGTATCATTTCTTCCCTACAAATAGCAGTAATGTATCCAAAAGAGCCAATTATCACTGGCAAATATTTCCATAAAGAACATCTGGCTTTTTGTCAAATACTTGGATGGTTTCAATGATAGTTATTCCATTTCTCTGAGATGTTTCATGCACTGATAGTGCAAATACACTATTCTTGGGCTGCTCGGTGTTTTTCCCTTTTACCTTGAAAACAATTATTTTTTACTTGTTTTCTCCCATTATTGTTCTTGTTCTGTTCCAGGGTTAATGGTAGTTACCAACATGAGATGCACTTTTTCACTCTTTCTCACATACTATGTTTTCATCCATACACTTCTCTTATCCTAAGTATTAATTTATTTGTAAATAAGTCTATAAATGTGATATATCAATTAGCATCTATTATTTCTAAACTTTGGTTCTGCGCAACCACTGTCTTTTGACCCCAGACCATGTACTCTGTATCTATGAAGCTGATCATTGGTGTCAAAGGGTCAGGTAGATCACATATGAAAATACTCCTCCCCTACTTCCAGCAGATAAAAATGCCAGGTAGAAAATAAAAATATTTACAGCCAATCTCTAAAACATGAAGTGAAGCAGGAATGTTATGCTAAGTGAAATACTCCAGTCACAGAAGGTCAAATGCTGCACGACTCTACTCATATGTGGTATCTAAAATAGCCAAATGCAAAGAAGAAGAAAGTAGGTTGTTAGTCGCCAGAGTGTAGGAGGACAGGGAGGAATGTAGAGCTGCTGCCTCAATGGATATACAGTTTCAATTTTGTGAGATGAACAAGTTCTAGAGAACTACCAGACAATATTGTTGCTCATAGTTAACAAAATTGTAGTGTATACTTACAATTTGCTAAAGGGGTAAATCTCATGTGTTCTTACCACAATAAAAGAAACCCCCACAGAATAACTTAATCCTCTAAATTTCATAATCTGACAACCAGTGAAAGAAACATACAATTCTAGAACAAAGCAAGAGCATTCAGTGGCAAACCCTAGCTCCACCTCTTTTCTCTCTCAAAAGAAGCCATATTGGTGAATCAGAAACAAATTTACAATGTTTGCTATTGCCTTCCAGTCTGAAGATATGTAAAAATGGATGTAAAAAAAAACCCAGAATGTAACTGTACTGCAGAAGAAAGACAGGAACTAAGTATTCTGACAAAGACTACCTGCCTCAGGCAGTACTTTTATTATCATTTCCTCAAAATAAGAAAAGGTAATACACTATTAGCTTTTAGCTACTTTTGGTGGGGTGCAGTGGCAGGGTGGGTTACTGGAAATTGAACCCAATGGCACTTTTCCCTCAATCCTTTTCATTTTTTACTTTGAGACACAGTCTCACTGCATTGCTGAGGGACTTGCTATGTTGCTGAGGCTGGCCAGGAACCTGTGATCCTTATGCCTCAACCTCTCCCTAGTCCAAAGGTGAGTCAGGACATCATGATTTTGTATCCTGCCACTTTACAGAATTATTTTTAAATTGTAATGGCTTTTTGGTAGCATCTTTAGAGAGATTTTACTTCTTTTTCAATTTGAATGTTTTTTTTCTTTCTTTCTCTTTTCTAATTACTCAGGCTAGAACTTCCAGTACTATGTTGAATAAAAGGTGAGAATGGGCACCTTTGTCTTGTTCCAGATCTTAGAGAAAAAAACTTCCAGCCATTTTTCACCATTCATCATGATGTTGGGTAATCAACAGACATTTTCAATTTTATAAGGTAAAAGAGAGAATTTTTTTTTCCAATTTGCTCATTTTAAATCTGATAGCAAAGCCAGGTAAGAAAATAAAAGAAATTATAAGTCAATGTCATACGTAAGCCCTAGTTGTAAAATTCTTTGAAATACAAGCAAATAAAAATAGCCATGTATTTTTTAAAATTTTTTAGTTGTTCATAGACCTTTATTTTATTCATATATTTATATGTGGTGCTGAGAATTGAACTGAGTTCCTCACACATGCCAGGCAAGTGCTCTACCACTAAGCCACAACCCCAGCCCCATAGCCATGTATTTTTTAAGGATAGTACAGTGATACTATGGATTCCAAGAATGAAAGGATATTTTGACATTGGAAAATGTAAAAATACAATTCATAATATTTATAAAACATCAAAGGACTCTAGCCACAAATGCAGAAAAATATTTTCTTAAAATTCAACCAACTCCTTTTCATGATAAAAATGCTTTTTTAAATTAAGACTAAGACCTTATTTTACCTTACCAAAAAAAAGTGTATCTGTATGTTATATCTGAGCAATTTCAAACAAACATTTTTCTTCAATGATAAAACTTTAGAAGTAATCTTTTAAAAACTGAAGTCAGAACACGATGTCCACTACCAGCATTCCCATTCACCCTTGTAGCTCTAGCCTGTTCAGCTCATCAGGAAAAGGAACTAGATGTACCATGAGTCAGCTTTTGCTGCAATAATGCTACAAAGCATACAACTCCAAGGATTGGCCACTTGTGACCAGTCTTTCCTTCTCTTTTGCAGGACTGTGGGTCAGCTCAACTGGTTGGGTTCATCTGGGCCCAACTCAAGTCTCAAAGTTGGGCTCAGGGTTTTTGCTCCATGTGTCGCCTCTTTCTGGGACACAGGCTGAAGAAGTGTCTGTCACAGGTACTCTCCGCTCAAGAGGCTGAGCCTGACAATGCAAGAAGAGTTAAAACCTTTGCTTAGACATGAAAAAATCAGCCCATTTATCTTCCACTGGATGGAGAAGCATAAATCTTTTTCAGCAATAATACTCCTTTATAAATATGAAACAACAACAGAATTGTTATGTACAGATGAAAAAAATCAAAGAATTATCATTTTCATAAAAAAATAGCAAGGTGTAAGAGTAATAATTCATATATATTAAATTTTATTTGACTTAAACATAAACCAATAAAATGGATATTATATAGAATATCTCCTGCTGTTACAGACATTATTCTTTTAATTGCTGAGTTGTGGAAGATACAGGGACCCAAGTAGGTGATGGTCGGAGCAAATGCAGTCACTTAGGGTAATAGTTACCAGTACTTTTTTTCCTTATTCTTTGTCTTTCTTTCTTTCTTTTTTTCTTTCCTTTGTGTATGTGTGTATGGTGCAAGGGACTGAACCCAGGACCTTATACATACTATGCAAATGTTCTACCATAGAGCTATACCCTAGCCTTACCAGGACATTTTTAATTTAAAATCTTCAGCTTACATTTTTATAGAAATATCTGAAGTTAATTTGTGTTTGTAGCCCTTTATTTGCCAGAAAAATACACCTTGAAACCTGTTTAAAATTCATGGGTGACCATTAAAAACAAAAAGACACAATGTATAAAATTCAGACATCTAAAGGAAAATTTTAAATCTTCAAAATCTGTGAGACTCTGACTCTTCACTAATTTTGTCAGAGTTTCTTCTAGAAAACTTTTATTCTGAGATTTTACACTTTCTTAAAGCAAACTGATTATCAAGGAACTCCACTTCCTGATGTCCAGAATCTTTCTTTGATTAGGAGAAAAATAAAATATGTTCCCTCTAGCAAGCCCTCTCCCTTCCAGAGACTTAGGCAGCTTTGCATTGGATGGACAATGGGTTTGACTTTTGAACATTCTTGTCACCTGGATAATCTAACCCAACAGTGGTTCTATTATTCCTGTTTTCATTTCAGTTAACCAATACAAGGAAAATGCTATTTGAGCACTTTCTGGGAAAGAGAGGGCAGTATCTTTCATTTGCTTCATATGAACAAGGAATCTTGCTGCTCAGTTATTGCTGGCAGCCATCTTTATACCATGAGGGAAGCCAATCAGGAAAAAAAAATTGAAACATGAATGATGGCAGAGCCAAATGAATCCTGGAAGCATTTAAATTCGGCACAGATAGAAAGGGTCAAATGGTTTCTCCTAATGCAACTTTGGGTCAGGGAGGAAAACCTCTCTCCTAGCCAACTTCTCCTCAGTTCTCAGTGACATCGGATTAGTGCCTGCCCATGATGGCAAAGAGAACCAATATTGCTAGGCAGATTGATTTCTCTGAAAAATTTGGCTTCTGTTAACAAGAAGGAGGACAACTGGCTTTAGTGTAAACAAATGGCGTCTGCCCTTCCTGTGGTCTGTAGAGAGCCTGACCTCAGGAGACTGAATCAGACCCTGCATTATTCAGACATGTATTAGCTGCACTCACCTATTGGAGGCTGAGCAGCTATAACAAGCCATGCTCCCTGGGTACCTCCATGGGTACCCAAACAAAACCAAGCAAAATGCTTAATTGTAATTAGCATTGTGGGGAAAATTCGAACTCAGAGCTGGATTGAACCTGAGATTGTCCCGTCATTCTGAGCTAGACATGGTTTCAGAGTGGAGGTCTTTAGTACCCTCCCCAGGTCTAAACCACACTCCTCCTTCCTTAGCAGATGGCCGGCAGGAATGCCTCCAAATTAAAGTCCCTTCTTTTGGTGGTGAGTTATGAAGCATGAGTAATGATGGGGTGAACTATGAATTTCACACCAAAATGCTTCATCTGGTTCATATTCATTCCAAGGGCAGCAAAGCATTCAGTCAAAAAAAAAAAAAAATGGAGAAGAGGAGACACTGGTGGCTTTGACCCACACAACGCCTGACACCACACCAGTAGTCTGTCACATAGACAGGCTTTTCACACCCCCTACGTTTGGCATTCCTGTGCCATATTGTCAGCAGTCTCTAATATATCTCAGCTTTTCCCTCTCATGGCCCGCATTAACTTCTCACAACTTCCCCAGATTCTGGTAGCAAGATTCCTATCCTAGTGGTGCTGAATCAAGACAAAAATCAAGGCCACATTAGGAGCAATGAGTGTACAGTAACACTGTTGAAAATAGAGTTAGTGACCGGAACAGCCTTGAGAAAAAAGTGCACAAGATAAAAATGAAAAGAATTATGAAATAATGTGATGAAAAATATCAATAAATATTAGATACAAACTTTATGTCTTAGTCAGTGTTTTTATTGCTGTAACCAAAGAACCTCACAAGAACAATTTTAGAGGAGGAAAATTTTATTGGGGGCTCACAATTTTAGAGGTTTCAGTCCATAGATGACCAAACCCATTCCTTGGAGCTCGAGATGAGACAGAACATCATTGCAAAAGTTTATGGCAGAGGAAATCAGCTGAGGGCATGGCACCAGGAAGCAGTGAGAAAGCCTAAGCTCAGCTCACAAAATACAAACCCCAAAGGCATGCTCCCAGTGACCCACCTCCTCCAACCACACCCTACCTGCTACAGTCACCACCCAGTTAATCCCTAACAGAGGATTATCACACTGATTAGGTTAAGGTTCTCATAACCCAATCATTTCACCTCTAAACTTTCTTGTATTGTCTCAAATATGAGGTTTTGGAGGACACCTCACATCTAAACAATAAAACTTTTAAAATACCAAAAAAAATAAATAAATAAAGCAAAATAAACAACCAAAGACTGATCAACATTTACACATTGTTCGGTGAACTAACTTATTTCAAGAGAAAGGGAAAAAAATCTATGATGATTCAGGCAAAAGGAATAAGTCCTAGGAAGGGGACAAAAATCGAGTGGACTCAGCTTTTCCATATCAACCATGGAAATCAAGGAATAAGAAGGGGATGACCATGCAGATTGAATTTAAGCTTAAGGACATTGATTAGAGTTAGGGAAGTGAAGGTGAATCTTATAAAAGCTTGATAAAAATTATAATGTTATTAGCAAAAATTAGAAGTCTTAAATGGAAAATATGAGATATGTAGTTGGCCTAATTACCTCATTCTTCAAAGTGGTTCTCCATTGTCATTAAATAGGCCCCCCAAAAGAAAGAAATAGGATAAAAGAGAAGGAAGGAACGAGGAAGTTAACCCATATCAATAGACATGGAAGGAAAATTACAGATAAATAATAGATGATGTATAAATGGATATATGGAAGAGAGACTGATAAATAGGCAGATAGGTCAACTGATTGATAGATAGTTGATTGATGATAAATAATAGATGATACATAAAGATCAATAGATGATAGGCAGATAGATGATTGATTGATAGATGGTAAATAATGTATAGACATAGGTAGATGAAGATGGACAGATAAGAAATTGTGTATGTGTGTAAGTGAAAGAAGTAGTATATAAAACAATAAGCATAGCATGGTCTTATTTTTAAAAAATAAAATTAGACTTTGTTAATGCAAAGAAATGGTTCTGGAATAATATATACCAAATGGGTTCATAGTGCTGACAGTTGCTACCTCTAGAAATTGGAATTATGCCAATGTACATTTAACTGTATATACTTATATCTGTATGCATTGTCTGAATTTTTCAGCCTAAATTTCCAAAAGTAAAACACCTTCCTTTTATATTATATGATTTAATTGATCTGAGGAAGGCTCATCTCTTGCTTTGTATGGTATATATGTTAATGAACTTCTCCCCTCTATATTTGTCACCCCAATTCACCTTCCCCTGTAGGCAAATATTCTAATATGTTTGAAGTGTCTCAATCTTTCATGTATTTCATATTCATGTATTTTGAATTTTCATAAATGGTATTATTACATGTCCATTCCTTACTTTTTAAACTCAGCATTATGCTTTTCATATTATCCATGTTGCAATGTGTGCAACTTTTCTATTGCTTCTGATTGATTCCTACGCTTTACCATACAACTTTTCTTGGAATGGATTTCCAAGTCATCTCAACTCCCTACCTTCTCCAATAAGGCCACAGCAAAGCCTCATACCTATTTGCTAGGTATGAAGAAGGTATGATTACTTTGACATAGAATTCCAGGAGAAGAATTGCCAGGTAAATGAATACATGGATATTTAATTTAACTAGGCACTGCCAAACATTTTACATTTACAAGAAAACACTAAAAAGTATGCTAATATTTTTTTAATTAAGTAAAACACTTTAAACTTATGGTTAAAAAAAGACTTGATTTATGGAAACAAGTTTTTTTAATAAAGCTATCAGTCATTCTTCACCACAAAATAGTCTTGCCATATATGAGAAAAAATGAAAACAGTGTTGAGTGAATCACAGTTTTAGAAAGAGAATACATTTCTTTTTCACAGTATTGCCTGTTTCCTGGTTGAGAAGGCAGTGAGAATTTAAATTCAAGTTACACCCAGCATGACCCAAGTGCCAGGGGAACTTAGTTCTGGTACCCCTGGGGCTAGTCTCCCAAGAATGCCAACTTGGACTTAGAAGGTGAATGAGTTCATCCAGGTTATGTTATATAACAAGGAAGGCAACTTAGTTAGGACATATTTGGCATAACTGAATGCAGATTTTTCTCAAATTTGTTTACAGTGTAAAAGCTTAAATACCAGACAAGCTGGTTCAAAATTGGACATCTGGCATGTCTAAAATTTTCAGTTTTCTTTCCTCAAAAAGAAAATTGCATGTTCTATGGTGAAAAAAAATATAATTTTGAAATTGAGTTCAAGTATAGCAAGCATAGCATGTAGAACTGACAGACTATGAAACGGGTAATACTATACTGGCTGAATGCAACTGTAGGAGGAACACTGTAAATGAGTAGATATTGTTAAAAAATCACAGTTGTGTTAGAATTTGTAGCTTATACATAGTGCATAAAATCCTGTGATAAAAAATTTACTTTTATAGTTCTATTTCATGGACTTAACCATAAACTATTTGTACCTATTTCTACTTCTGAATGTATTCCTAATCCTGATTTTAAAATATCCGTGGATTCATTCTTTTCTCCCTTTCTTATAGATGTTTCTATGACAACCAAAACATGTAAATGTACACTAGTAGAAAAAAATGAAAATCCAACATACAGATACTCACATTAATACCAAAAAAAAGATAAACTGAAATATCTAAATACTTATACCTACTTGTTTCTTTTTCCTAAATCACTTTTGAACATTAGGCTCCAAGTGCTGAACTACTGTGTCTACTTCAGGGTCAAAAAAACATGTTTTTATAACTCACACTAACTGGGCATCATGGAAAGTAGAATGAGCTCTATGCCTGCACAACATATATACACAAGTGTACATCTGCCTTTTCATTCATTTATCCACTCACTGATACTATGATGTAGGCTCCATTCGCTTCAAAATACTTGGAAGGCAGAAGAGAAGGAAAATTACCATTGGGATAGAGGTACTGGGGATTACACCCAGAGCTTGAACACATAGCTTGTGCATGTTAGGCAAGCACTCTACGGATGAGCTAGGTTCCCAGCCCCACATCACCATTTTTTACTTCTTTATATCACAAAGATGATTTTTTACACAAGTATTTCTCTACCTGATCATACAGAGCTAAAAATTTTTATTTTTCCATCTCTGGATCCTGATAATATATTCTAGGTCTCTTTTTTGTACAAATTATATCCTTAGAATGAGAGGATAAAACTCAAATCTACTGAATATTATTGGGTTTTAGCACATAGAACATCATAAGCTTTTCGCTCATCAATAAGTGCTCAATTTCACTACTCATTTATAAAAAAAAAACTTGGTAAACTGACTCTTCCTGACAAAAGTACACTGGGATCCCATACAGCAAGTGCTTAACACATGTGAGCTCGTTATGTTAACATGAAAGGATATATTTAACATGCCATATAGTCTTGGATACATTACCAAATGAAAAAATTCACCTCCTATAGCATTTTGCTTTGTACTAAACATCTCCACCATGTATCTCCAGACTTGATGCCTCCAGGTCTCTCACAACCTAGATTTCCTATCTCCTGTGACATCACTCTCCATTAGGCCACACAACTGGATATTTTGTCTCCAGAAGACCACACAGGTCAGATGAGCACAGCTTGCACCTGGACAAGTGACATTCTCCTCCAGCCTTTAGGTGACTCAACTTGGCTCTGCGATGGTGAGCCACTTTAGTAGGGGAGTTATATGGCCTCAATGTTGAATGGGCAGCCTTAGACAACCAGCAAGGCTTCCCTGTGTTATGAGAGAAGTCAAGCAGAGAAAATATGAAAACAGTGCACTACTTAAAAGCAGTTGTACCAGACATTTGTTCCTGGAAAAATTAGACCATGTTCTCACTGGAGAATAAGTTAGATAAAAAGCACTTATCTTAATAGACGGAAGGTTGACCAGATAGCTTTCATTACTTTGCCAGTCTCCAACATGTTACCTATAAATAGGGGATGTTCCACACATTCAGAGTTGAAATATGTAACATCAAAGAAATCAGAGAAATGAACAGGTGTTGCCACTGCTGTCAGTATAAACTAGAACACGTAGGTAACCATGTGACCAAAGAAGGTGGTTTCCTCCTGGTTTTTCAGCTTTTCTATTTTGATATTTGGGGGCCTCTTTCAGCCGTCTTTTTGCATTTTGGGATGCTGACAGTAGGCAAAAGACAGGGAAAAGAAAGGATCAATACTAAGGAGAGCTACAATAAAATCCAGAAAGTTAAATAAATAAGGTGTCAAGACAAACTTTACCTACTTTACAAATATAGCTCCAGCTTGCTGTGAGGGCTACATATTATTGTGGGATTATATGATATTTAGAAGAACCAAACAGGGTTTTTTGTTTGTTTGTTTGTTTTAATTCCTATAAAGTATTTATCTAGAAGAGGAAAAGAAAACTGTATGTTATAATTATTGGCTGCATAATTAATAAATAATGCAGTGAAACAAGAGAATTCAAATATCATCTTCATAATGGGAGAGATAAAGCTGGGTACAGCGGTACATGCCTGTAATTCCCAGCATCTCAGAATGCCAAGGTAGAAAGGTCACAAATTCAAGGCCAGTCTAAACTTATTTAGACTCCATTTCAAAATTAAAAATTTTTGTATAAAGGGCTGGGAATATAGCTCATATGCAGGGTGCTTGTCCAACATGTGCAGAGTCCTGGGTTCCATTCCCAGCACCATGATAAAAAAAGAGAAAGAGAGAAAGGGAGGCAGTAAAGGTGCATATAGTTTCTTTCTATGATTCAAAACATATTTCTCTGAAAATGTTCCTATGTCTGAAAAATACATATCTCTACTTTTCTAAATTTAAAAATGCTGAATTAAAAAATAAAGGGGCATGGTTAGGCTACATATTCATTAAATATATATGAATCTGACTACTTGTTATATCATTTATTACACATAAAATTCCAACTTTGGAAATTCTTATAATTTTAATTAGGTATTTTTAATAAAAAAGAAACTAATTTTATTAAAACTAAAATATAAGTAATGTTTTACACAGACTTCCAAATGTAAGTAATTGAGCAAAAGGTTCAAACATCTGCTCCCAAAGCAGACTTAGCAATAAAATTGCTTCTCCATCCTTACTCAAGTAATGTGTAAATGCCTTACAGAGTTTGCTAGAAAGAAGCTGAAAGGCTCCCAAGTTTGCAGGATGTCACAGGTAAGCAAATGGACTGAGAAGATTCTAGAAAATTTGTAGAGCTAAAATGTCACCTGAGAGATAAAGCTTGGACCCTCATTTTACAAATAGGAAAAATGATTTTAAAAAGGTGAAGTCACTTAACCAAGCTGCCCAAAGAACCAGGCTCAGAACCTTGGTCTCCCCATCACCTGGGGCCATCTCCTCTCCCCAGGAGCTTTTCTTCCAAAGCTCCCAGTAAACTATTTTAGGTTCCTTTAAAATAACATAAATTAACTTATATTTATTTGGAATTAAATCATTGGCAGAAAATTAAATCATTAAGACGTATTGTAATTGATTATTCAAAACATCATGAATACTCATTTAAAGATAAATCTGGAAATTTCCACATTCATATTTCTCAAGGGCCCTATGTTTAAAGCTTTTGTTTTAAAAATTTTATTGAGATATAATTTATATAACATAAACATATAATGTGAACATTCATTTAAAGTGTATTATTCAATGGCTTTCAGTTTAGTCACAGAGTTATTCAGCCATCACAATTTTACAGAATTTTCGTTATCCTGAAAAGAAACACTTATGCTTTTAGAATTTATCCTCAAACCTCCATTCCACACCCCCTGCCAACACTGCCCTAGGCAACTACCAATCTGCTTTCTGTCTTCATAGAAAATATCCTGCATATCCAGGAATCATTCAATGTGTGGTCCCTTGTTACTAGTAGAAGCCATTCTTTAAAAGACCTAAAATTTTTAAAAATTCATATTAGAAAGAATTTATTCAAATTTCTATTCTTTTTCAATAATAAATGACTTTCCAACTTGAGTTCACTTCATGTTTTCCAGTCTTGAAAAGAAGATTTACTCTGATCATCAAGAGTATGATAAATGTTTTGCTATACTGGTGGCAAAGTAGGAGGGTGCCCAGAAAAGAAAGTGAACTGTTCCCAGAGTCATTGTATATTCTTTTGTGACCCCTGGTGGTTGAATGGAATAGTGTGTTTCAAACTCAAACCTTGGAACTCTATTCTTGTTTTAAATCTTAAAATAATGAACAGAGCACATAACTATTAATTGGTATAAAATGTAATTTAAAGTTGGCTGTGCTGGGTAAGTATCTTATTCTTTTCTTAGAATTATAAAGCTTCCAGCTAGTCCCAAATCTGTTATTAAATCTCCATCCAAAAGCGTTGCTTTCTTAACATTTTTCACAAGGAAAATGCTTAATCTTCCAGTATTTCATTTCAATCCTAACAAAAACATAAAAACTGAAAGTTCTTCATTACTTTTTTAAAAAAATAAAACACACAGAAGATGAAAATTTTACTAAGATAATGTGTGATGGCTACTATTAAAAACAGAAAAGATAATAAAAATACAAAAAAAGTATAAAGAACAATTAAGTTCCCCTGGTGCTTAAAATCTTAAGAAGATCATGTTAGTACAGTTATTTAATGTATATATTGCTCTTTGAGGTACTTCTCCATTTTAAGTGCTTTTAGAATTGAAACTGTAATATTTACTAAATATTTTTCTTTTCCTTAAATCTCAATTTTTTTTAGTTTAAAATTAAAGAGATAGTGAAAGAAAATAAATCTATAAATACTTTCTATTCTCTTTATAATATAATAAAATAATGCTTCACCTTTATAAATGTTAAAATTGTTCCTGATTTATTAACAAAACATCATAATCTTAGAACTAGTGTTTCAAAAATCTAGACTTAAAAATCTCAGTATGTACTAACCATTTTTCAAAACTCTTGTCTCCAGAAATGGTTTAAATCTTGCAGAAAGTTTTAGAAATCTTCTGAAGTGAATGTTTGATTTAGTAAAAATCACTCTGAATTTCTTTCCTGGTTTTAAAAGACACAAAGGAGAAGAAGAAGAAATAACATCAAAAGCAATTTAAGGTAGATGAATGAGTGCATTTCATTAGCTCTTCAGTTATTGAATTATTATTTGAATTTCCTGGGTAAGTTTACATGGAGTATTTAAACCTGTTTTATGAAGATTAAAAATATATCCATGTACCTCCTAGGGAAAAAAATCTTTTAAGTCAATTCACGCGTAAGAAATAAACATTTTTACTTCAGAATGCAAATTGCACTCTTGTACTTTTGTATGCTTTTAACAAAATATTAAAAGAGAAATATATATGTTAGATAATAAATTATTTCTTTGCAAAATACAGTTATTGCATATACTTATATATGCAAAGCACAACTGGAGAGGAACTTTGCATTGAATCTGCATGAAGGTTAAGCTTTGACTTCTGAAGTTTAACTAGACATAATAAGTATCAGAAAGCACATCACAGAACTTGGAATTTAAGGATCTCATCATTTGTTATAGGTAAGAATAAAGAGATAACGTAATCAGTCTTCATCAGCATCAGAGAGGGAATTAATCTTTTCAGGACTTACATGGCAAAAGAACAACTGGAATGTGAGGAGCATACTTAAATTGATTATTACCATATTTAAAGCATGTCTCAATACTCGCTGCTGTATATAACTCTTTAGAACAATACACATTTTAATATAGAGAATAATGTTGGATAGGTTTCCCTCTTTGTCTTTATTATATATCTTTGCCTGCAAGATTATCCAAGCTTTGTTTCTTAATTAAAGCAGCTTAATTTAATTCCCCATATATTTCAAACCTACATGGCCTATTAGCTTCCTTCATTTTTTAAAAATTGTTTTCTTAAACCTTCACTTAATTGGAGATGACATTTATTTCTGGGGCATTGGATCTTTTTAGTTTGTCAAAAAGTCAAAGGGAAACAACATTTTATAAGTATTTATTTATTACAATTTGTAAGATGAGAGTTCAGCCCATTTTTCCTGTGAAAGAAAAAGAATTAAAAATTTACATAACAGGCCTGGGAGTGTAACTAGTGGTAGAGTGTTTGTCTAGCATGCGTGGCCCCAGACTCCAATTCCAGCACAGCAAAAACAAATAAATGCATTTTTTAAATTTTTAAATTAAGGAACAATTTATTCTCTTGGCCTGGCGATTTTACGTGATGATTTCTGGTAGAAGGGGCTAATGAGAAGGAAAAACCTTGTCTTAAAGCAGTTCTATCTTTTCTCAGAAAAACATCCAATTACTGTTTACGGCTCCGGCACTCTTTGATACTAATCAGTTAATTCAGTCTGCTGGCCCTCAGATATATTGGTGTTTACTCTATTAGGCAGTGCACATTTCAATACAGTGAAACACATGTTCGGCTGAAACCTGAGCCTTCTGCTCATCAGCTCCCATGATGCAGAGGTTAGCAAGACAAGACAAAAGGCTGTTGGGGACAAAGCAGCCAAATTAAGAGCAGTCTCCATGCACATTTTCTTAAAGCAAAGGAACTGTTAGAAACAGGTAGGAGTGAGTCTTTGGGTACTGCAAATTTAGAGGAAACAGACTGCGGCGGGCACATCTGGCTGGAACGTGCCACTCTGAGCTACAGTTGCCCTCCCTGTGCCTGGCCGGCCTGGCCGTGTACTCCAGTGATAGCCCCAATATAATTTCATTGCAGCAGGAAATCTGGAGCCACATCCTGACACTGACAAGGTAATGAGGCACAGCCAGACACAGCGAGAGTCTCTTGTATCTGCACTGGGGTTTTATGGTTATGGCTTCCATCTACTATCAGTCAAGATTTGTTACCTGCTTCTACGTCACAGACAGGAATCCATCACTAGAAGCATCTAAATGGGGACACTGAAACAGATGGCAGTAGGAGGCATGTCTCCACTCTGGGAGGCTGTATTCCCAGGGGTAATGGGAGAGATTCCTAACACGGTCATCATCATGATTAAATCTTCTATTTTATGCAAAAGACATTTTTTGCATTTTGTCCTGAACCAATGAAATGTGTGAATGTGATATATCATGGAAATCCTCTATAAATACTTAAAATTTATCTCGGATTAAAAAGCCTTATGTGCCATTAGAATTGTACTTTAAAAAAAAAAAAAAAAAGCTATTTTTTAGTTCCCGATAAAATGCAAAGCTCTGCTCTCAAAGTTTCATTCTTTTCCTCTTTACTCTCTCTAGCACCAGGTGGGTGGGCCCTAACGATATACAAAAAAAAAAAAAAAAAAAAAAAAAAAATGGGTTCTTTGAGGGACCTCCAGAGACTTTGCCTCCCTGCGTTCTCCTTTCCAGATAGATAAAATGGAAAAAAAAAAAAAAAAAAAAACGTAGAAAGGACCCTTGAGAAAGAAAACTTCTCAGGGCTGGGCAGTTGCTCACCAGAAGACACAAGATGTCATCCACAGCCTTCAAGACTTACTAGCCTTCACTGGGCCATTTCAGTCTGGGGCCCCACCCAGGGGATCACCTTTGCTGTTCTACAGAGTTCAAAGCAAAGGAATTATCCTGATAGAGAAAAAGAAATAAAGTCACCATCACAAAAAAAAACATGCAGCAGCTTCCAACATTCAGCAGGTATCTATCAAATCTGCAACTAATTTGTGAAAAAATCCAGTTATTGGGGAGTGAGGGTATAGCTTAGTGGTAGAGCACTGTTCTTGGCATGTACTAGGCCCTGGGTTTGATCCCCAGCTTAAAAATAAGTAAATATATGCCCAGTTATTACAAGATCTAAACCCAGAAAAATCTTACTGTCACCTTTATGTTCTACATTTCAGATAATGAGTATACTTCAGACTTCTTCCTATCTATATACTGATGAATCATATGAATATATGTATTTATTATGCATATGTGTACAAAAACTAACAATTTATTTCAACTTCATTAAAAGTAACAAAATAATTTATAAATACCATTAAAAAAAATAAGCAACATATAACCAAAAGCTAGGGTCCTGGGATACTCTAAAGTAAATTCTGATTTAAAAAGAAAAGAGAGAGTTAAGAATAAATTCTATTACAAAATCAAAGTATGTGAATGAGAAAAGGAATGTGAATAAAAACCAAAATATTTAAATAAATGTTAAACCATAAAAATCTTCCAAACTGCAACTCCTAGATTCTATGAGATAAAAAAAAAAAAAACTTCATTTTTAAATGGTAAAACTATATAAATGAAATGCCAAAAAACTGAGGTGAGAAAAAAATTGCATTAGTTACCGCTAATGCCATTTAAAAAGCTAGGTTAAAATTGAATGTCAAAGAGCTAACGTTTATGATACACGTGTTCGAGCTCGTTAAAACCTGTGTGCAGCACGAAAACACCCCACAGGGATGTTTTCTAAGGGTGATGTAGTGGTCCGAAAATGAAACTCCTGTTTCCAATAGTCAACCATCCCGTGACACCTCTCCTGCGGCTGTCACGGAATACCTGGAGCGAATCTTGCTTCTGCGTTTTTATTCCCAGCGTCCTCTCCGTTTATGTTAGTTCTTTGTTTGCATCTCACAGTCTGTTTATTCTTCCCTTTTTCCTCTGAAGCTGAGGTGGGAATGTTTGCAAGAGAGGAAAGTGAGACCGGGCAGTTCTGCTTGGTTAGCGTCAGTCTGAAAGAAGATGTTGTCTCCGTGTGGGCGGCTGGAGCTTTTGGAGCGAGACAGGATGGAGAAGTTGAGCTTAGCTCCTGAGCTTGTCCTGTTTGGTCCCTAGCTTTACGATGAGGCTTTTTTATTTGGTAAGAAGTGACATTTCAGACAGAACTTCAGGTGTGTATTGACATGCAAGTGCAAAAAAAAAAAAATCCCAAAAACCAAATATAAATAATTTTGTATCATCGTTATTTTGGATTTTTATTGTGATTTCTGCCCCCCACCTCCACCCCCACCACCTTGGTTGAGAAACAAACAGGTAAATTTACTGCAATGCATGAAAACAGATTTTTTTTTATCATTTATTTTCCTATCCAAAAAAGTAAAATACTGTAAATGGACACATTGCTCATTAACATAGCAAACCACCTCTTTTCCAAAATGAAGACAAATCATTGTCTCCCTGTCATTCTATTACTAAGCCTCTAGTGAAAGAAGGATTTGTCATATTTCCAAAGAAAGGCTGTTGGTTAAATCGATGTTGTTTCAAATACTACAACACTTCTGGTTTTTCTAAGTGAGATTGTACTTGATTTCCCTGGGAACCCCAACCCTTTCTGGTTGCAATTTATTTTCTAGAGAAACAGAAATGAGCTGAAACTTCCACTTCACCCCTCAGTGAAAGCAAGTCAGTGCTTCCCCTGTGAGCCACAGGAAAGACAGAACATGACACAGTAAGTTAAGAGCTGCAGTAAAACGTTTTGGGCAGTAGCATAATTCTCAAGGAAGTAATGCAAAAGTCAAAGGGAAAAAAATCCCATCCATAGGTCCCACTCAATTATTAAAAGAGAGAGAGAGAGAGAGAGAGAGAGAGAGAAACGAGAACATGGGCAAAAATGGTGGCTGAGTGGGAAACAGTGCAATTTTGTAAAGAATTAGGCCAAAACTTTCTGGATCTAGGGATTGATACCCTAGCCGTGATTTCCACCATGCGTACATCTTTCCATGCCTACTTCGTATTACTCTGGGCTTAATAACAGTAACAGCCACCATTTATTGGCAGGCTATTTACGACTGCCTCTTTGCAGAATGCTTTTTACATATTAACTCTAATCTCCACAGCAATCAAAATGTCATTGACAACAGGGAATAGTGGCACACACCTTAGAGTCCCAGCCACTCAGGAGGCTTAGGAGGAGGATGACTTGAGCCCAGGATTTCCAGGGCAACTTATGCCTTCAAGAACTCATCTCAAAATAGCTGGCAGACCTGGGAAGTCTTCTTGTCATACCTCACACGACATGTCCACTTTAAAACAAAATGTATTTGAATTTTGTTATTCCCAAAATGTGTTTGAATTTTATATTCCCAACTTAATTTTTCATAAAGCAAAATTAACCTTCCCCCCAAAGAAAGAACTCATCTCAAAAAGGAAAAAAAAAAGTCATTGTCCCTTTTTACAGATGAAATAGTCACTCAGCATATACACGATTATGCATGTTCTATTCTGAACCCATTTATTCCAACTATGTCACATAATCAGATGGTAAAATTAGAAGGAATAGCCCAAATTGATCCTTAACACAAAGTATTTCCAAATCCATAGCACAGAAACCAAAGTATCAAAGGGTATAACCTATTGAGAAGGAGCCATTTTAAAGGAAATCTCTCCTTAATTTCTTGTCTCTTAAATGCTCACAAGTCTGCTAAATAATATACACATTTAAGGTTATTATGAAAATTAAATGAGACCTTGCATGTCCTCTCCTGACATTGTGAGAGCCCTTGGAGACTGCTGTTCCCCTGCCTGTGAAGGCCATAGTTTAAAGCTACTATAATGATAAGCTGAAGACACCCATGGGATTCTCTTAGAAGACCTCCATGAAAACACTTCTCTATTGGCATTAGGGACACTCTAGAACTAGCAAAATGGACAAATTGCTTTTCTGTCATTGAGTGTTCCGTTACTTTCTTCACAAATAACTTTTTTCATCCCTAAGAGCATTTTATAGGCAGTCCAAGATATCTGAGAGGTTTTGCTCTATTAACCATTTAATCACATAACACTTATTTGGGAAAAAAATTTCATACCCAAGAATACTTTTTGCTATTTAAAACAAATTTCCCTTTTAGAACTCAAGTCGTATTTGACAGCAGACAAAAGAAAACATTTTTTTCAGTTTTATTTCCACTTTAAAGCTACTATAAAGAGCATGATTTTGAAATTTCATGAAAATTAAAATTGGCTGGCTCTGGTTCAAGTGTATTAGAAAATAGCTTAAGCACTAGAGAGATGGAAGAAAAAGGAAGAGACTTTCTCATCCATAAATTAGCCATATATCCTAAAAACATTTCTACTACTCTCTGGTCCTCAGTTTCCCCATCTGTACAATGAAGGTAGCTCACTATGTCATCTCAAGACTTAAATTACTAAACACAATAATTCTGATGGAGACATACCAGTTCTGGTCCTGACTGACATCCACATGGGATTTCTGAGGAACCTGAATAACTCTCAGAAGGGAGTGGTCAGAAAAATGATCTGAATCCAAATACTTGGGTCAAACTTAAAGCATTTCAGAACTTTGGATGGTCCTAGGCCTCACTCATCCATGTTTGGATTTTTGTTTTCCCCCAACATCTGCAAAGTTAAAGTGGAGACCATATGAGTGACAGTTTCTAGCATAATTGATATTCTGCAGTGCCTTCAATGGTTCCATTTGGGAGTTACAAAAGCAAACAGGGGCTTTGCAGCCAACCTTTCTCCTCTCCAATTATAATAGGTTAGTAAAAAAGGGATACAAAAGAGACTTTGACTTTGTTGATAATTCTTTATTTATTTTATACAAAGTATGATCTGAGGAAGATATTTTAATACATTAACATTTGTTCATCTTGAAAGGTGAGCACGTGAGTTTTGCTTAGATTATTTTCTAAGGCAGCAAGAAACAATAAACACACAATATTAATGCAAGAAATTTGAGATTTCCTTAGAAATCTTAACAAACAGAAAATTTGAAATCAGCTATTGGTGTTATTTCTTCTTTCCCTAAATTTGTTAAAATACTGATTATTTCTTCCTTGGAAAAATAGAAAGAAGAGTTCAGAAATTAAAATATAGAATTTGCTACTAAATTAATATTTTGAACTTTTATAGCAACCATAATAGAGACAAAATGTTCATAATTCCTCAAATTCTCTTACCAATCTCTTTGTGAAATGAACTATATCAAGATAAAAAATTACATTAAGATAAATATGATTCAATGTATTTATGCTTGCACTGGCTTGATGATTCCAGTTTGCAGGAAATCAACACTCTTATAGTACCCCAGTTATTAATTACATACTGTAAGCATCATAATTATCTTTAATGCAAAATGTACAAATATATTACAAAGCTCCCCAATTTTACAAAAAAGCATTTTGAAAAAGACCTGTATTGAAATTGATTTTAAAGTCCTAGATATGAGTATAATATACTAACTCTAAAAGGAAAATGCCAAATCACAAAGCTAAAGTAAAAGTATAGTGGCTAACATTAGTATATACCAATTTACATATTCACTAGGCATGGTGGCACATGCCTGTAATCCACTAGCAACTGGAGAGGCTGAGGCAGGAGGATCACAATTTTGAGGCCAGCTAAAGAAATTTAGCAAGACCCTCAACAACCTAGCAAAGCCCTGTAACTTTTTTTTTAAGTTTTAAAAAATAAATTAAAAGGTCTGGGAATGTAGATCAGTGGCAAAGCACCTCTGGGTTGAATCCTCAGTGTCCTCTCCCTACCCTTCAAAAAAAAATATATTCACTGGAAAATTAAGCCTCACACCATACACAGGCACTATAAGAGCAAATAACATTAGTGAACATTAGGAACAAAGAAGCCACATTATAAAATAACTCTTTTCTAATATGAAATGCGAATGGTAAACATAGCAGTAAAAACTTTTACAAACAAGCAGCAAAACCAAACTTTGAATTAATTCCTAGATCAGTTGTTATAATTTATGAAAACAAATTTAAAAATTGACAAAGAATAGAAATAGAAAAAAATAATGTTAAATGAAATAATAATGTCACACTTCTTCACAATTAAAAGTAAATAGAACTCTTGTATTAGTATTAAACAAGTAGGGAAAGAGAATAAAAATAGTGTGTTCCAATAAAAATGGATATTTCAATAGCTATCATTACTACATATGTAATAGAATTTTTAAAATATTATAAAATTTTAATTTTTGTTCCAGAAGACTAGAAAACCCTCATCTTCAAAAACAGAGAGAACAGACTGTGTAGCTCAGTTACAGAGCATTTGCCTCTCATTTGAGTCGACAGGGTTCTATTCTCTAGCACCATAACAATAAATAAACGAAAAAACAAGCAGAGAAACCATCCTCCTAGAAATCCACTCTTCCTGCTGGAATCCAGATGGTTCTGTTTCCTCATGGCTGGCTTCTCTGTATTGGATATTGAGCCATTACTATCTTCAAAAAATGAATCACTCTCCATGGAGTTTGGGGCATTGCTAATTCCACATATTTCAGGGATTTCACCGCTGTGTCTGAACATTCAGCATTCCATGAAGCTGTGACCACTCAGCTTGAGCTAGAAGACCGCCTCCTTCCTCCTGTCAGGGCCATGCCAACAGCCAAGGCTTGCACCCACCTGTTCCACTCCTTCTTCTGAATCTCTTAAATCACATATGGAGAGTCACATCTGAAACTTACAGCTGGCTTTAGCCTGCCTGGAATTACAGTGTATCCTCCAAACCCTTGACACAGAGCTGAGATCTTAAAAAGCCCAGCCAGGATTACCTGGGTTTGTTAATAATTTGTTTGTTAATAATTTCACTCCATCTTCATTCATCCACCATTTTTCTTCAACATGAACATCACTTTCATTAGAGATTCTTTCTTTTAGTATTTCTTCCTATAATTAGAAAGAATGACCTCACACAAAATCTGCACAATGTGCTATATCACTGCAGTGTGATCCTAAATTTAAACTAGCACACAGTGGATTCAACCTCTCCTCTTCCTCCTCCCCCTCCTCTTCCTCCTACTACTACTACTATTCTTTTGTATTTTCTTTTAGGATGTAAAATAAATATCAAGAGGGATTTGGCCTTCAATATCATTCAGTTCATTTTATTAATCTATAGCAAGAAATGTGTTGATCTGTCTATACTTGTTACCAATTACTTTTATGTATCACCATTTCAATGGTTAATAAATTCCCCAAGTGTCTTATTATATTTCTAAAATGTCATAGGCGTGGCCACTGTGAAAGTTGTTTGTGTTCTTATTCTATATTAGCTACTAGATTTTTGCTTCTCTCTTTGATTTCTAGAATATTATGTATTCAAGGTGAAATGAAAAAAAAATCCCATTTAGTAACCTTGTTACTGATTTACTTTACAAATCATTAGCAGGTATTATTCACCTAATATTATAGCAATGTTTCCGATGATTTTTGAGACATGGGTTAATTGCCATAAATGAAAATGGATGTTCTGCTTATGTTTAAAAAGAAAAGAAAAGAAAAAAACCAATGGCATTTGGGATAAATTGTTGTGATACTTCCACCCACCATTAGGAGGCAGTAGCATGGCTATTCTACTGTATTCCACTCTGCAAATGGCAAACTTATAGACAGACTTTCTATCATTTCTCCAGTCTTTTTAGGATAAGTGTCTCTTAGCATTAACAGGCCAAATCTTTCAAAAATATTCTGATGAGAGTTATGTGTGCTTTTAAGTAACAGTAGTTGCAAAAACATGAAATTCCTTCTGCTTTAAGTTAATCCATTTTTTATGTCTTTGATTTTTAACATTCCAGTCATAACATAAACAGTGAGTGCAATCATTCCCTATTTTAATTATTTTGGAGGAAAAATAATACATCATTTTCACTATCAAACATGATACACGTAAGAAACTCAGGGAGATAAGAAACCTCAAAAGTCAGAGAGGCAGAAATGTCATTCAGAATACCACATTGTCCCATGGTTTGGTATCAGCTGCGGTGACTTGAGGACTTGTCCCTGATGTAGACAGCTGCCATCCAGGCAGCACAGCTGCTCCCTGCCTGTATTTCTGCTCCTTTTCTACTTCTGCTCTCTTCCTCTCCACTTCTCTATTCCCGGGATCTACTGCTTCCAGCACTTCGGAGTTTGGCTTACCATCGAATCTCCACTAATCTCTTCATTTTAGCACTACCCCCCCAATTCATCCATTTATTCAAAACCTTTTTTTGTTTTGTTTTGTTTTTTAAGCACCAGTTCTGTAGTACTCTCCTAGGCACTGGGCATAAAGCACAAAACAAAGCCACAGCCCACATTTCCATTGGGAGGAAATGAAAGAAGTACAAAATGTAGTGTGCAAGAGATAAAATTGTTCTGGAAAAAAAAAGGAAGATCAGTCGAGGAAGGTAATGGGACTCAGAGTAGAGGGTTGCAGTTTCAGAAAGATGACCAGGCAAGGCCTCACTGACAAGGTAACATTTGAGCAGAGATAGGGTGGAGATGACAGAGGGAGATATGAGGAGGAGTCCAAGCAGAAGGAATACAGTACAAAGGCCCTGAGGCAGGAGTGAGCCTGGGATGTCCCAGGAGCAGTGAAGAAGCCCACACTGGACCCTAGGAGCAGAACAGTGTATGCAGCCTTAGAAGGTTGGAGAGGCAATGGGTTTCCAACTCCAGACAGACACTGGGGCACTTGCATTTTCTGTTTTAGAGATGAGAAGCCTTCAAAGCTTTTAAGCCACAGAGTGACAGAATCTAATTTGCATATTTAAAGGATCACTGGATGCTGTAATTGAAAAAAGACTACGGGATGAAAGGCAAGATTAGAAAAACAGAAGCAATGGACTAAGTGAGAAGGTAACTCCAAACTCCCAAATTCAGAATATGGTGAAGGAGTGAGAGCTATGCAATTTAAAATTCTAAAGAATTAAAAATAAATAAATAAATAAATAAATAAAAATAAAGCCAACATAATTTTTCATGAAATTATTGTGGAGTGAGATAAAAATCAAGAAATATCTCTAAGAATGCCAGTGCAGAAAACTAGGAGGCTGAGGCTGCATTATCCAAGATAATTTTTCTGGTGATACAGGAGGAAAAAAATGAACTCAAACTCAGCTTCTCCTATACTCTTATTCAATAACACTCTTCTGACACATGATGCATGACAGGTCAGGGGTGGGGGTCTCCACTCACCAAGGAAGCAGTGCTGCAGCTGCAGACACCAGCTGGATATCCTCTAATCTAATTCTGTTCTTATGCTGTCCACCAGGAGATAATATCAGATCCCACTGTGAGGGATCAGACACCAAGACCAACTTCCCCAATCCCACCCCTACTTTAGATGCCAGTTCCAAGCCCCAGGTTCCCACAACCCCCTCTTTAGGTTCAGTTAATTTGCTAGAGCACCTTACAGAACTTGGGCAAACACATAAGTTTACTAGCTCATTATAAAGGATATTTGTACAAAGAATACAGATGAAGAGATCTATGGTTCTGTGAACTGGCACAGAGTTTCTGTGCCCTCTTTGATGCTCTACCCTCCAGAAATGTCCACATGTTCAGATATGAGGAAACTCTGAACACAGTCTTTTGGGGGTTCTATGGGAGCTCACTACATAGTCATGATTGATTAAGCATTTGCCATTGATGATCAACGTAACCTTCAGCTCTCCCCTTCCTGGAGTTTGGAGAGGGAGGGATTAGGCTAAAAGTTGCAGTCCTCTGAGCACTGCATCAGTTACCTTGGCACTTAAGCCCCCACCCTCAAACCACACCTTGCAGTTATCTAGGGACTTTTCAAAAATCACTACATTAACTCAGTGCTCAGGTGTTTAAAAGCTCTTATAAATGTCATAAGACTGTCTTCTTTCACTTTTACTGCTCTGAGGGTGCCTAGGAGCTGCCAGGTAAGCTCAACTCATCAGCATACAAAAAGACATTAGGGAGTTAGAGATGTTGCTAATGCACCTAAGGTCTTCCTAGTCTATCTCCAGCCCTGGATAAACAAAAAATTTAAAAAGAAAAAGAAAGGGGGAGGGGAGGGAGGAAGGAAAGAAAGAGGGAGGGAGGGAAGGAAAAACTTCTACTGGAAACTTAGCAAAGCAAATATTCCAATAAAGATGAGGGCTCAACTGCATCAAACATCACTAACTATAAAAAAACAACATAGGCTTGGATTTGACCACTGAATTAGACTCATTGGTCTTTGGTGTCCTTGATAAAGACAGTGTAAAGAGCTCAGCTAAGTAGAATGCGGATTTGTGTTTTGCTTTTTGTTATTCTGGCAAATCTGAGGGAACCAATAGTTTGATTATGACTGATGTGACTATGTATTAATTCCATTTTGAGCTTTCTCTGACAATGCAAGCTGTGACTTAGCTGAGTGGCCGACTGACAATCACCTTGACAATTGGTTAACAGCCACTTTGACAAGTGGGCACGGATATGCAAATGAGGTAGCTGATGCCTGGGAATTTTCTCCCTAAAGTTGACACCTGGAAGCTAAGGTAATACACCTTCTGGGACAATAAATACCAGTGCCTTCAGGTTGCCATTTGAGACACATCTTGCTGTGACTCCCCTGCTTGGGATCTCATCTGAGTGAACTTTTGACTTCATTGTTAGCAGCTTGATGGCATTCTGGACCAATACAATTGCCACCTTGAAGGGACTGGTCTCCCAGACATTTGGACAATTTTTTACTCAGCTGCTTGGTGTTTAGTTTGTTATGATCAGTTTGTGATTTTTCTTTTACCCATTTTTGTGTACATTTTCACATATTCCTTTTGCTTATTTTTGCTTATTGGACTTTCATGTGCATTGCAAATAAACACTAAGAAACTATATTTGTCTTACTTGTCATTTGATTAAAGAATCAAAGGACCTTCCCCCTCTTGGAAGAAACATAGGCCTTGAGATTAAACTGTCACCAGGTATTTGGGAACCAGACCACCTTGGCTGGCTTTGTATGATAGGGGTACAGAGAAAGGAGTTTTATGCTGGAAGATACAATAGCTTATTTGTATCCTTATTCGAACAACGCAGTTGGGGTAGGGATGGAGAGCAAAGGTATAGAAAGGTATATCTGCTAGTAAATAAGAGAAGGTTCCTGCTTTCACTGATGAAGGGAAAATTTATCCATGGTCACCAACAAGAAAGTGTGCAAGAAAGGAGTGGATGTAGGCCAGTAGGTGAATTAATTGCTTGTAGGAATATGTAAAAGGGGTTTTCTGTGTGCTTTTATGCTTTTTTTGTGAAATGGAAAGCAGTTGAGAGTGAGAATGGAGAGGAGGTAGTGGAGGCTGGAGGAAAGTGGAGAAGATATGAAAGAATTGAGGAAAGTGAGCTAGAGAGGGGACAAGGAGTGTAGATGGACCAACAGGCAGCTTAAGGGCTCTCCCGAGACCAGCAGTCATAAATTTAAATGAGACCTATCCACATGATTGAATGTTCTCCAGCTATTTTGAGCTAGATGGTGCATGTTAAACTGGAGTTAGCTCCAACCAGGTGATTTTGATAAAGAGAGAGAGAGAGAGAGAGAGAGAGAGAGAGAGAGAGAGAGAGAGAGAGGACAAAGAGAGAGAGAGGAGAACGGGGGTGAGGGAATATGTAATGGATAGATTATAATGGTGGAGAAAAGAGTTTACGCTATTCAAATGCTCTTGTTCAGGGCCCTCCGGCAGCCAGTTGACATCACTTCTTCCTTTCTGTTGCCCTGAAAGAGAAGACCAACCTTGGACAGGACGCATGGACGCCAGAGCTCCTGAAGCTTAAGCTTCCTTAGTGCCATGGGAAACTTGCTTCTGGTTTCTGGAATTGGGAACAAAGGGAAATGGAGTCAGGAAAGAAGATGGGGTGGTGACCCCAGAGTCCTTGTGGAAAGGAATGTGAACCAGGATGAAGACCACTCATGGAGGTCTGTGGCAAACCTGGGTAGTAGGACTTTGGTGTCACCAAAGGCAAGCAGAAGATAGAAGAGTGAAGAGAGGTTTATTACTTGAAACAAGTAAGGAGAATCCTGCAGATGATTCTCAAGTGTGTGTCTTCTTGAACAAAGAAAGCAAGGGGCTTTTATTTGGGAAATGAATACATGTGCACCTAGGAAAGACCAGTCATTGTAGGCGGAGGAGGGCACATTCCTGAGCATGCTCAGTGAGTGATTATCTCATGTTCAGAAGAAAAGGCAGTTGGGAATTCCTCTGGGTGGAGACTTTAATATGATAATCAGCAAAGCTTCCTCTAGGTCACCTAAGAAGAGTGAGTCACAGTGCCTTGGCTATTAGGCTGTGTCCTTTTTTTATTTGGAAGGTACTATCTGAAACGAATAGAAAACAAAAACAACATCAAAGGAATGTTATCATTTGAAGGGGCACTAGTTTTTTCTCCCACAAGCCCAGTGATCACCTTTAAAGTACCTGCCTATCATCTGACATGGGGAGCTATGAATAAAGGGGGTAGTACAAAGGCACTGGCTGCCTCTTTATCCCACTGGCGGTAATAGAAAATCTTGGTTATAGCATTCAGGTAGTTCAGGCTCCATTTCAAATCCTGAAACTTTGCTTACCTCTGGCTTCCCATTGACTCATACCAAGAGAAGTATAGAGGGCAATGAGCAAGGCAATCTGTTAGTGCCTTTTGTAGAAGCTGGAGATGGACACTCAATGTGGCCAGAGGGTGGCAACAGGGCTACCTTAGCAGATCAAGTTCTATCCAACCCAGAAAGTTGGTTTGCTCCTCTAGTGCCCAGAGTCTTCAGATTAAAAACCCAAGACTGAAAAGCAATAAGATAAATTCAGAACCTCCACCTGGAGGAAGGAGAGTCGAGTAGCATCTCAGGGTGCCCCTGACACCCAGCCTATAGTCTTGTGCTTACAAACTCCACTCGATGATAGTACACAGTACTAGCAGGAGTGAACCCATTTTAGTTGAGTATAAGAAGAACAGGCTGGCATACAGAGCTCTCTGAAACACAGAATGGGCTACATTTTTAAGTAGTGAGTTCTCATCATTGGAAACACTTTAGTTAGAAATGATTCAGAGAGCATTCATTTACCAAAAAAAGGAGGCAGGGTGGACAATTTGTATGGTTCTTTGAAACTCTGATTCTATAATTCTTTCAGCCTACAATGCATTTCTACTACTTTCACAGTCTCTTCCTAGTTAACATTGGTTCCCTATGAGTTAGTATGCTTCTCTGGCTAGATTATTTGTTTCTTCACAATTGATACCATATTCCATTATCTGTTTATATCCCTGAAAACTTGAGCACAGAGGGGAACTGACTAGGAATTAACTAGCTGACTGGTGTATTGGTAGATTGATATTGCTAGTGCACTTACCAGTATAGAAATTACTTTTCTTTTCATAATACCCACAATTTATAATAATAAGCCAAAAGGGGCAAAAATGTTAAGAAACAGCCATTTATGTAATATGGGAACCAACTGTGCTATTTCTGCTTTTTAGTTTTTTTCAAAAAACTAAAATTTAAAGACAAAACTCTCTTCAAAAATAACAGAAGAAAGAATAAATCTGATTCAAATGTATGATATGTCAAGGTCATTGTACTGCCATGTGTAACTAATTAAAACAAATAAAAAATAAAGGTACTGTGCCCAACTACAACTAAAAAATAAATATTTAATAAAGTAACTTTAAAAAAAAAAAAGAAAAGTCACAGCCACTAAGGAGGTTGAGGCAGGAAGAACGCAAGTTTGAGGCCAGCGTGGGCAACATAGAGACCTGATCTCAAAATAAAATAAAGAGGGCTGTGGGTTTAACTCAGTGACGGAGTACTTGCCCAGCACATGGAAGGGCCTGGGTTCAATCCCAGTACCACAAAGAAATAAATAAAAGTTGGTGACAATGAGAATGGCTGACAGTAAGGATGTGGTTAAGGCAGTGTTGTACAATTAGCTGATGGCTATGTTTAATGGTTATGCTGAAAAGCAATGTGTAACTAATAACATGGGAAATGTCCAGGAAATGTTGCTTTACAAAAAGATCAAAAAAGAAAAAAAAATTTTATTGACCTCAGTAAACCAACATCTCTCGACCCTCTCCCCTGGAAAACGCCTGTGTGGTTCCTTTCTGTATTCTGTTCCTTTCTTTGTCAAGTCAAAACAGCATTAAGGAGTTTACTGTGCACTGGGTCCCCATCACAATCCTCTGAGATCCCCAGAATTATTCTGTCCCTGTAAGGAAAAGGTGAACAACAATACACGTCTTCTCACTTCCTCTAGCTAACATTCTTCTTATAACTTATAATTGAAATTGCCCAAATATTAAATAGCATGAGGTAAAGGGTAGATCCTGTTAGAGTAGGCAGATAGACAGACATGGTCAGCAGGTTGGAGGAAAACAGGGCTCACTCCACCTTGGGCCAAAGGAGAACATCATCTATAAACTGCCTCCTTTACAGGCAGATGCTACCTTGTTAAAACTGAAGATCTTTCCAACTCTGAAGCATGTGCAGAACACAAAAGCACTGCCCTTTAACCTTTGGGTGACCCTAGATTTCTTGCAATGTCATTTGGGGAATCCCCATCCCTAGAGTTTCGTTTTGTTGGTTGGTTGGTAGGTAGTACCAGGAATTGAACTCTGGGGCACTTAACCACTGAGCCACATCCCCAGTCCTTTTTATTTTTTATTTTATTTTTTATCTTTTTTACGTAATTTTTTAATTTATATGTGGCAGCAGAATGCATTATAATTCTCATTACATATATAGAGCACAATTTTTCATATCTCTGTGTACATAGTATATTCACACCAATTCGTGTCTTCATACATGTACTTTGGATAGTAATGATCATCACATTCCACCCATCATTAATTACCCCATGCCCCCTGCCTTCCCCTCCAACCCCTCTGCCCTATCTAGAGTTCATCTACTCCCCCAATGCCCCTGCTCCCTATCCCACTATGAATCAGCCTCCTTATATAAAAGAAAACATCCGGCATTTGGTTTTTGAGGATTGGCTAACTTCACTTAGCATTATCTTCTCCAACCCCATCCATTTACCTGCAAATGCCACAATTTTATTCTCTTTATTGCTGAGTATTATTCCATTATATGCCACATTTTTTATGCATTCATCTACTGCATGGCATCTAGGTTGGTTCCATAGTTTAGCTATAGTGAATTGTGTTACTGTAAACATTGATGTGGCTGTGTCCCTGTTGTATGCTTTTTTTAAGTCCTTAGGGTATAGACCAAGGAGAGGAATAGCTGATCCTCTTTCCCCTTATTATTAAACAACAAGAAGCCTCTCTTAGCCCAGTGTGGTGGTGCATGCCTGCAATCCCAGCAGCTGGGGAAGCTGAGGCAGGAGGATCATAAATTCATAAGCCAGCCTCAGCAATTTAGAGAGGCCCTAAGCAACTCAGTGAGACCTTGTCTCTAAATAAAATACACACAAAAAAGGGCTGGGGATGTGGCTAAGTGGTTGAGTGCCCCTGAGTTTAATCTCCAGTACAAAAAAAAAAAAAAAAAGCATCTCTTTTCATCCTTTCTGTCCCACTGGTTTTCACTCTAGGCTTCAAGTTCATCTGTTGCAAAGACAATGAGATTCATCCAGTGACCTAGATTTTCTCAGCCTTCTTTAAGTCAGACTGCAGTCAGGTGATGGGTTCTGGTTAGTGGACTATGGACATAAGCAGTAGATGATCCTTCTGGGATGAGGCAATAAGGAACACATGTTCCATTCACTTTACTTATATCCCTCACCTGAATGGCCTGGGAGACCACAGGTTTCCTCACAAAATGAAATTAGTTGGATCCCTCAGTCACTGCCTGGATACAAGCCCTCTGCAGGGGAGCTCAGGTAGGATTTTGTGTGAAAGAGAAAAAAATGTCATTGCGTTAAGCACCTATATCTCTAGTTTGGGTATTGGCTGCATTAATTATTCTAATGCAGAAATTGGATTATAAAGAGGGGAGCTGCCTTCACATAGATTTAAAATACTCCATGAGGCTTTGAGTAGCAGGAAGGAAACTGAGAAAGGAGGCAAAACTGGCACAATGTTCCATGTTACTCAGTAGCAAAAACTTTGGGGGAAACTACCTACTGCTGTGATAACACATGACAGGCAATGTTGCCTAAGGAAAATGAGATGTTAGTGGTATGAATTTGCTGCATTCATCAAGGCATTTCGAGAAAAAAAAAAAATGGGCTGAGGAAAATTTTGCCCAGCATGCAACAAAGCAGATTTAAAAGAGAACAGAGAAAGTCCAAAACTCTGGAAACTTAGAGGATTGGAAAATGCAAATGTTTCTAGATCTCAAGCATTAGCAGTTGGGGTTTAAAGAAAAAAAAAACAAACTTCCCTTTTGGTAAAATGACTAAGGGCAAACAATGGATGGATGATGTGTGGCCTCCACAGTCACTTCAGGGAGCTCCAAGGACGAAACAGAAAGAAAGACAGAGCAAGAAGGAGATGCAGACAGACACAAAGCAACAACACAAGCAACAGCACAAGAAAGCCAAGAAATGAAACTCTGGAGAAATTTTTGAACTATCCTTTGGATGTGATTAATAACACAAGGAACTGACTAGAAGTAAATAGGTCAGAAGTCTACATACAGTCTTTGGGGTTTTTTGTTGTTGTTTGCAGGGCTGAGAATTAAATCCAGGGCCTCATTTATAACATATACCCCAACCCATACTCAAAGTTTTTAACATCTTTATTAAGATATAACCCACATTATAACATTCACCAATTTAGTATGTGTAATTCAACAGCTTTTAACATATTTTCAAAGTTGGGCAATCATCACTACAATTTTCAGATACTTTTCTCACCTCCTCCCCACAAAGGAAGCCTCTACCAATAGAAATGACTCTCCGTGTGCCCTCAACGGCTGGCCCCTAACCCCCCCAACACCAGGTACTCAATAATCTATTGACTCTGCTATGTATTTGCATATTCTTAAATTTTCATATGCACACTAGGATACAAGATGTGTTTTGTGTGTGTGTTTGTGTGTCTGCTTTCATGTAGCATGTTCTCAAGGCTCATCCCTGGTATGGCATTTATAAGTACTTCATCCCTATTTATGTCTATTAATATTCCATTGCATGGAATTGCCACATTATCTTTTCAGGAGGTCATGGGCATTTGGGTTGTTTCCACTTTGGGACAACTGTGAATATCGCTGCTATGGACCTTCATGTATACGTTTTTGTATAGAAATCTGCTTTCACTTTTCTTGAAAAGTGAAATTCTACACTCAGGTGTAGAATTCTGTTTAACTTCTAAGAACAGCCACAGTTTTCACGAGTTGTATTATGTTTACATTCCCACCAGCCATGTATGAGGGTATCAATTACCCTGTATTCTCATCAACCCTTGCTTTTGTCCATCTTTTATATTATAACCTTCCTGATGGGCAAAAAGCATACCTGATTGTGGTTTTATTTTGCATCTGACCAATGATGTTGGCCCTCTATTCATATGCTTATTGGTAATTTGTATACTTTCTTAGAAAAAAAGTCTATTCAAATTCTTTTCCCATTTTTAAATTGTCTTTTCTTTGTTAAACTGTGAATTCTTTGTATATTCTGAATTCTAGACCCTTTTTAGATATATGATTTACAAATATTTCTCTCCTCAAGCTGTCTTTCCACATTCTTGAAAATGTACTTTAAATCACAAAAATTTGATTTTGATCACATCTAATTTATCTGTTTTTTTTTTTCCTTTTACTGCTAGTGCTTCTGATCTCTTAGCTAAGAAATCAATTACAGCCTATGATAATATCCCATGTCATGCACTTCCGACAACATTTAATAGTTGTAGAGGCTAGGACTATTTTAGGAATGATTTTTAAAAATCAGAGATGGGGTACAAGATGAAGATTCCCCTGAAATGATTGAACCATCTAATTTACTGATGAAAACAGCACACTTTTACACAGAAAACAAAACTCAATCAATGAGACACACACTGTTCATATTATTGAACATGGATTAAATTGTAAGGATAATAAACATTTTCTTGCAATATCCCAGCAGAAAAAGGAAGACACCTACAATGGGGAAAATTCCTTCTGGAACTGCTGCAGTTTGGATATGATTTGAACGTGTCTCCCAGAAGTTCAGTGTTGGAAGCTTGATTCCCAGTATAACAACATTGAGGGTTGGGACCTTTCAGATGTGGGGCTTAGTGTAAGGTGATTAGATCATTAGAACATTGCCCTAGGAAGAAATTAATGCCCATCTGGAAAAGTGAGTTAGTTTTTGTGAGAGCAGGTTGTTATAAAAGAGTAAGCACAGGCTTTCCCCACTCTCTGACTTCCTGTCTCATCATATTCTCTCTCTCTCTCTCTCTCTCTCTCTCTCTCTCTCTCTCTCTCTCTCTCTCTCTCTCTCTCTCTCCATGATGCCATCTGACCAAACTGATGAGATCATCTGATCTTAGCCTCCAAAACTATGAGCTAAATAAAACTCTTTTCTTTACAAGTTACTCAACCTCAATATTTTATCATAGCAAATCTAAAAAGGCTCAAAATTTTCTAACAAGCAATACTGGAAGACAATTGAAGAAAGTCTATGAAATTTTGTGGGAAAGAAAATATGACTGTAGAATATTACGTGTGTCAACTTGTCTTTGAAATTCAGAAGCTACATTGGATTTTTAAAATAGTCTCTCAATTTTAAAAATAGTCTCTGTAATGTCACCTCTGATACCAACACACAATACCATCCTACACTGCTTACTCTTTTCTAATTATCCTATTTGCTACTATTTTCCAGCCTGGATTACAGGTTCCTTGGGAACAAGAATATGTCTTTTTTGATCTTCGTAACACTGGGTCATAGTAAATACACACGGTATTAGAAATAGTTATGCTCTTGTGACACCTCTGTACCCAACCTCTCCTCCTTTTTGGCTTTGGGAAAGTTGGTTTCTCTAATGTAGCAGTTCACAAACCTTCGTACACATCAGAAGCACCAGGAGGTTTTGGTAACGCAGACTTCTGGACCTATCTCCAGAGTTCCTGACTCAGCAAGGCAGCAGTAGGCCCAGACATTTTGTATTTCCAACAATTCTGAGATGATGCTGATACTCTACACAGGGAACACACTTAGAAAACCTCTGTTTTATATGCCAGTTTCCAAATTGAACATTAAAATCACTTAGGGGAGATTATTACCAACATCTAGGTCTTGCCTCCAACACAAAATGATTCAATCTGCAAGGGGGGGGATAAACACACAAGTGGTTCCAAAGTGCATCAAAGATTGGAAACTATTGCTCCAGTGCCCTGTCTCATTATCATCCTGTGCATGCAGACATGGATATATACAGATATTTTTCTTGAATTTAGTGATTTATTTAGACAAGGGCTTTGAAAGGTTTATTTACTGCCTGAGCTCCACGTCATCTATAACAGTGATTAATAATGGGTACTCCAAAATGGTTTTGTTTGTTTGCAATATTGGGGATTGAACCCAGTGGTACTCTAACTTTGAGCTACATCCCCAGCCATTTTTATTTTTTTTATTTTTGAGACAGGGGCTTGCTAAATTGCCAAGACTGGCCTCAAACCTGTGATGCTCATGGTTCAGCCTTCTGAGTAGCAATGGGGCATCATGCCCAGACCCCTTTTTTTTTAAAATGAAAGAATTGGGACAAATCACAATGAGGGAATTACAATGATGGGTCTTTGTGGGAATTCCTTCCCACATCCCTCCATAAACCCTGTCTTTATGTGTGGGACAAAATCTCACAACACCAGATATGCCTTCCTGCCCCCAAATTTACTTACTCTACAGGACCTAATCTCAATGCCTCAGAGTTTGGACTTGAGATTTGGTCATGCTCCTTCATGTCAAGTCCCACAGCAGGTGAGAGGTAGAAACAGAACTCAGAGATCCTCTCTCAGGTCCTGGAGTGATCTAGGAGGCTGCATCAGATTTATTTTTCCTAAAAATCTCATCATTGTGCATAATAAGCTGGCCGACTTCTTGAGTAACTGAGCACTTTTATGTTAAGTCCATCAAGTGGAGCTTTCTCTCCACCACGTCACAGAGATCACTCTTGTCAAGTTCATGGAGGGTCTCCCTCTTGTGAAACCCAGAAGTTACCTTTGTGACCTCATCTCATTCAACTTCTCAACGGTTTGGACACCATTTGCCATCTGAGAAGTTTTTGTTTCTTGACTTCCATCACACTCATTCTGTTTTCTTTCTCCCCAAGCGGCTGCCACTTTCAAAATCCTCTGCTAGCTCTTTATCTTGACTGAATCTTCAGATGTTAGAAAGTTCCTGGATTCTTCTGCCAGCTCTTCCTCTACACAATCCTCACCAGTGGCTTTATCCAGAGCCCTGGAGGGAGAAATGGGGAGAGGAAGGAGGGGCAGAAAAGGGAGGCCACTTCTCCCCATGGTGTCATGCACATGGCATACAACCCACAGCTAATAATACCCTCTCTTTTATAGACACTTTCTGAAATACCAACAATTTTATTCATTCAGAATACATACAGACAATAACAACTCCACATTCAGAATCTCCCTAAACTTCACCATGAATTCATTTGGACACAGGACAACTCCATCATTTCTTGGAACTTCCATCTCTCATAAGGAGGCCTTCTTGGGAGCGGTGGGAGGTGGGGGTTGTCCTTCTTTTTGGTCATCTATGTACAGCTAATTAAAATTGTGACTGGATTTGGGATCAAAGAACCCTGTCCCATTGCATTCCCACATTCTTCCTTCTTCTTTCAATGTCTTCCAAGATCTATTTTAAACTGGAAGTGTTGTGTACTTTTCAAGGACCCTTTGACCTGTTCCCATTAAATCAAAAGGGGGGAAGAAGGTCTCAGCCCTTCACCTAACAGCCAATCAGTGGATGACAAAGGTCTGGACAAGTTTCTCTGCTTTCAGTGCCACATCCAAGGAAATGATATGCTTCCCTGCCTGTTGGTTGATGTTGTTGCTTTTTAATATAATCCATATTAGAGGGTGATTTGGGATTAAATTCTTTGAAGGCAGATGAGAGAGGGTGCAAAGGGGAACTTCTACAAAGCTTAGGAGGTGGGTTTCATATGTTCACAGCAAGCTGGAAAATAGTGGAGAAAAATAATATGGACCAGAATGTTTTCCAATTCCCACCCCAGTGTGCTTGGCAGCTCACAGAATACCTTGACTTTTCCAAATATTGGGAAGAGAAAGCAGCCAAGGGTTTATGCAAGAATGAAAAGTGCCTGAAGCACTTCAATTTCCGGGTGGTTAAACAAAAGAGGACACACACCAAGAAAAGTCACTTTAACTGAGTGCAGAAGAGTAGGCAAAGGGGAGAGGCATTTAATCAGGGGGGCAGCGAGTAGAAATGATCTTATTATTTCGGAATAATAGGGTTGCCATTGAGGTGTATTTGCACAAATTCCTTGGGCTTTTCCCAATGATGGGATAATATGGTAGGTCTACAAGTCCTCTTTATTATCAGCAAAAATGATGGCTGATAATAATATGAAACACAATCATCAGGCAGGTAAAGCTGTTCTTCATGTAAATGTAACTGCTGCCCAGCTTAGGGTGAGGTCAGGTCTAGCTGACCCTATCATAACTGAAAATACTGTAAGTGGAAAATGCTTTTAATGCACCTAACCTGGCGAACATCCTAACTGAGCAACACAACCCACGACAGAGCATCAGGTGTTTCACCTTGTGATAGCAGAGCCAACGAGAAGCTCTGCTGCTCAGCATTATGAAAAAGCAATGGACCAAATATTGCAAGTTCAGGGAAAGACCCAAACTCAAAATTCCAAGAATGGTTTCTACTGAATGCAAATCACTTCACACCATCATAAAGTCAAAAAGACGTAAGTCGTAAGTCGAATTATTTTGGTCGCAGATGATCTGTGTGGCATACCTACTTGCTGGATGAAACAATCATTAGCAAAGGAGAATGCTAATTTCATAGCTAATATACCTGACACCAAAAGACATGCATCCATTGGTTTCTCCAGAGACACATATTTGCCTCAGGGTATCCTGACCTACAGCAGAGCTGCCCCACAAGGACAAATCCTCCATCAACAATTACTGAAAAACTGCCCACCAAACGGGGGAGACAAAGAAAAAAGTTAACAAATTGATTCCAGACTCCCCTTCTTGTAGGCCATCATGGAAACAGTTACTGGATTTATTAAAAAATTCCTGCCAGGGTGTGACTTCTCCAATCACACTTCCTTTCCCTTGGTTTCCTTAGTAACAAGCAGAGGTACAGCCCAGGAAGGGAATGAAGGACAGCCTTGGATGGTACCTGGTCCATGAACGGTCATTCACAGAGGAATGTAGGCAACTTCAAAGGCATTGTAACAGGCCCAATACCTCTTTCATGTTCTTGGATACCTGGAAATCCTGGAGACATTTTATTGCTGTATTTGATATAACTACCACCTTCAGTGATGTCTGAGAAATCGTGCTGAACAAAGAAAGATGCCTAAATACTGAAGACAAGATTCTTATTTATATAGAAGAGAGAGCAAATCCGTACATTTCAGAGTACTAGACAGGGTATTTGATATATGTAAACACAATGATGGCATCGTCAATCTGATGGCTTGGTTATGCTTTAAAAAGAACAATAAAAAAAATACACCCAATCAAAGGAGCTCCTTTAGTTCTTCGAAGTCACTAGACATGTAGATCAGAGAAACACAGGCCTGTGATTTCTGCAACATGTTGGGCTTCCAGAGAAGTGAGGGCTGAATGAAAGTCTACTTAGACATTTGCAGTTTACAGAGTAACAGTGACCGGAAGGGTATCGACAAGCTGATTGATGTTAACCTAGAGGCAAGGCTTATAAGAACCAGCTGGTGGGAGCAGTGCATCTGCTAGGTCACAGTGCCCCAAATGATTTCCAAGCCTCAAAGAGCCCAAATCAAACAGATACAATATATTAGAAAGAAAACTGAAATTTCAATTTCTACAAATTATTACATAATTTCACCACAGATAACATTGAGTTAGGGAGTGATTTTTTTTTTAAAAGAAAGTCCTGAAGATGAGTTCTAAAATACACTAGGAAAGAAAAATGAAGTTCAACTTTGTTTTAGTCAGCTTTGTGTCCTGTGACCAAAATATCTGACAGCAACAATTTAAAGGAGGAAAAATTTATTTGGAGATCAGTTTCAGACATCTCATTTCATAAGTGGCCAACTCCAGTACTCTTGGCACAAGGAGAAGAAGTACCTCATGGCAGAAGCATAGGGCAGGAGTCCTGTGAAGTTCATGGAACTTCAACCAGGGTGCAGAGAGATGAAAGGGCTGCAGGAGATGCATCCTTCCAGGGCACACACAGAGTGGCCACCTCCTCTAGCCACATACCCTCTGCCTACTGTCACCACCCAGTCAGGCCATTCAAACAAGGATGAATTAAATAGGTTACAGTTCCAACAATCCTATCATTTCACCTCTGAATATCCCTGCATTGACACAGGAGCTATGGGGGGGGGGGGGCACCTCAAATCCAAAACATAATAGGCTTAAACTTCATTAAAGTAACCTGGCTCTCCCTCAAGGTAGGTACAACCATGTGTCACTATACTATAGGAATATGTTCTAAAAAAGTGCATCTTGAGGTGATTTCAACATTCTGCAAACATCGCAGAGTGTATTTACACAAGCTAAGACAGCTATGTTGTCAGTAGGTGGTATAATACTATGGGACTACCATCATAGGCAGTCCCTCATTGAACAAGATGCCGATATGTGATGTGATGCACGCTATAATTAAGACGTGTCTCAGGACTCTTCCAGCTTGCTTCACATCTAAGTCAATCCCCTGTACTGTCTCCAGCCCCTCTCTCACCCACTTCTCTGTTCATCATGCTTCTCATAAGACATATTTCCTTCTCCACTCTTTTTTTCTGCCCAGATGGGAGTTGAACTAAACAGTACTTAGCTTTAACATATTCTCTCAGGCATTTCATCAACTAAAAACAAAATAACCCTACTTAAGTTTGAAGACCTGGCTCAAATCCTACCTTCTCTGTGACTTTCCTCTTTCTCACTGGTAGAAATGGTCTTGCTTTTCTCCAGATAGACCTATGCCATTTGATCCACAGGACTCTTACCAGTCATATCATTTATTGTTTATATGAGAGCTGTTACACTCCAGAGTGTCCACTAAAGGCCCATGTGCTAAAGCGTTGGTCCCCAGCTTCATACCAAAGGAAGATGGTGGAAACTTAAAGAGATGGGACCTAGTAGGAAATTTTAAGTCATTGAGGGCATGACCACAAAGGGAATTGTGAGACCCTAGTCTCTTCCTCTTTACCTCATTTAGTTCCCAGCCATGAGTTGATAGGTTTTGGTCTACTATGTGCTTCTGCCCATTTCCTGCCATGTTTTGCCACAGACCCAAAGCAATAGGGCCAATTAATCATGCACTGAAATTCCAAAACTGTGAGCAAAAATGTCGTTTTTTTCCAATAGGTAGATTATCCTGGGTATTTGTTACAGTAACAGAAAACTAACATAACATTTTAAATAATTTCTTAAGCAACTGAGAATATAAATTCTAGCCTTAAACATAGTTTGCATTTGCAATGTATACATATTTGTATTATAAAGAAAAAAGGAAGATGAGAAGGAGGGAGGAACTGAAGGAGGGAAGGAGAAAAGAACAGTAACCAGAATGTACACCCATCCCAGAGAATGAGCTATAGTTAGTCAAGTCAAATGTCACACCGTATGTGACACTGGCTTTTAAATCATAGTGCTCTATATCAATGTAAGTAGTTCAAGTAATTTTCACACATCTCGAGATAATCAGGTTTCATATCTGTAGACTGACATTTCTCATTCTACACAGATAGGTATCTTAAAATAGAAAAAGACCATTGTTGTCACAGCCCAACCCTCAACACACATGTAGGCACACACACAAATGTTGGTAGGTATTGAAGATAATGCAAACAAAGAGAATGCCTTCAACCCCAACATCTCAAGATACACAGGGAAGGGAAAATAGGGGCAAAGAAAAATGTGTGTCTTGGCCCAGCAAAATTTATTAAAAGGTCAGAAGGATATATAAGCATTTTCCCCCAAGGCCTATGTAGACAAAGCTAGAGAAAAATGCATGCATAAAATATATTACATTTCGAGCCATTAAGGACCCGTTCAAAAATTTTTAAAGAGGTGTCAGCTGTACAACTAAAACTTGTAAGCACGTCTGCCTCAAGAGGCAACTGTACCCAGCTATGCACCCCAAAATGGGAAGAAGTGGGTTCAGAAAAGAATTAACTCAGCAAGCAGGTTTTTGCATGAGCAAAAACTTGTTTGAGAAGTTAAGTTTTTCTAAAATTTTGTTGCCTGGGTTACCTACCCCCTAGACAGGACTTTTTTTTTTTGCCATTTCTACTGATTTTTCCATACTCCTCAATTTTTGCTAAGACCTCAAATTTGCCAACCTTAGGACTCCTCAGGAATTTGATCTTTATGAAAAAGATAATGAGCTCTTTCAGTCTTTCAGCATACCCCCACCATCTCTCTGGAAGTATTATAGATTTACATACACACAAACAAAGGTTTTTTGTTGCTCTTGATATATATATATATATATATATATATATATATATACACATATATATATAATTTTAGTATATATATAATTTTAGTATATATATAATTTTAGTATATATATTATTTTAATAATATATAATATATACATATTATATATAACATATATCTATATTATTTTAGTTGTAGTTGGACACAGTACCTTATTTTATTTTTATGTGGTGCTAAGGATCGAATCCAGCACCCCGCATGTGCTAGGCGAGCGCTCCACTGCTGAGCCACAACCCCAGCCCTCTTGTTTTGTTTTTTAGCTTCCCTTTTTAAAAATGTGAATGAGTTTATCAATCTCTACTGAGAGCAGATTTTTCAGAGAAAGGAGAGAATATGTGTAACTGCACTGAAAAAGTACTGAGCTCCTGGCCCCGGGCACCAGATCAGAGAAGGTGGGGGAGAGAAGAGCAAGGAGATGACACCGTCACAGTCAGGGCCCCAGGGACTGAAGTGGGTAGGTCCAGGCCTCAGGAAGGGAGACAGCACAGGCATAAGACACATGCTTTTATCCTCGGGGTTCCCAGAGCAGGATTCTGGCTCTGGAACATCATGGCTGTACACAAATCATGGTAGCTGGAGGCAGAGGTTCAGCCTCACACCCGTTTGTAGTGGAATGAAGAAGTAAATGTTGAGAGCTTCTCAGATAATACTTGAACTTGGACATAAATACATCAAAGGTTTGGAAGAAATCATAGTAAGCCGTGAGAACAAAACTCAGATTTGTTTATGACACTGCCCCAAAGTAAAGATCTGAAGGGTGCTTTCATTTCCAAATTCAAGGTCATTTGACACAAGGCTGATGGTGAAATGTACCCAAGTATTCGAAGCCAAGATGGTTTTGCTCAAGCAGTGAAGGGCGTTAGCCTGTGAAAACTACATCAGTTAAAAAAAAAAAAATCTAATTTAACTTGTTGCAAATCCAGCCCATTAAGTTCCCCTGTAAAGTAGGTTTATAGAGCATATGGAACTCACTGGCTTCTTGGGATATTGCAAAGACAGACTGCTGATGGAGAATATTATGCACTTTCCCCTATTTCCTACCTCAAATTTATTATTTTCTCCTTTAAAAAAAATTTTTTTTTCAAAGCAAAGCACAGATCAGGCCAAAACCTCAATCTTTGTATTTTATTTCAGAACATAGTGTAAGTAGACACTTGAAAATAAATGTCAAAGCACTTGTTCTCTTTTAACTAATCTATAGCAAAGAATTTAAAATAAACTTGCTGAGACATTTATCAAATTTAAGATGTACAAAAATCTTTCAAACCCCTGAAAATCTTAGTTTTAAACAGTATATTGTTCACATGGTCAAAAACAAACAAACAAACAAAAGATATGTACAGTATGTTTTTCTTCAATATCCAGAGGGCTTTTCAGATGAAGTATCTTTAAGTTTAAAGCGATGATCCTGTTGTTAATCTGAAACAAACTTACCATGGGTATGCTATGAAGTGTCTAAATGTCAGAGAAATGTGAGGGGTAAAGTATAGTTATTATAATTTTCTTCAGACTAACGTTTGAACCAGTTGCTTTAAGTTTAGTTACTTTACCTAAAAAGGTGTCTGAAGGTTGAAGAAAAAAATATATTAAGTATATTATTTAAAAATGTAACTAATAAACGATTAGAAATAAGTTTATCCCCCGTTTCCAGACTTTTCAGACAGCTTGTATATTATTTTGGCCCAGATAGCATTTTATATACTAATGAGTTACATATGGGTTGCAGAACTACTGCCCAATATAAGCTGAACACATGAATGTACATATTGATCCACAGAGAGAGGCAGATAAGGGCAAGGGACAGGATATAGAATCTCTCTGAACCTTCTAGTTAAAAACAAAAAAAGAAAGAAAGAAAAAGAACTAAAATTAGGGACATACGTCTCCCCAAGGGACCCAGTGTCTAGTAAGCACAGTTACTTAAGCTCTGAGATACTCAACAATGCATCCGCTCAGCATGGATGGCTCTTTCCATGTCAGTTATTGACTTATTGAGTGCCTATCCTCTGTCAGGCATCAGGCAATTGTCATGATCCTTGGGAAGCTCTGGTATGTTAGGCACGAAATTTCTAAAAGTCACAATCCTTGATAAAAAGCAGCTGAAAAGTGCTGACATTCTCTCTTAAAAGGGCACCCCAGAGTTCATTCACATGGCACAGCTGGATGGAGAGACCATGGTTCCCTCTGGGGAGCAGAGTTCTTGGGCTTTTGTTGGGGGCATCTTTTGGGGCAACCCCTGCTGATAGCTGACCGGGAACCATCCTTAGGAAGCAGATAGAGGGTACTACTTGTTTGCCTCTGGCCACTAGGCAAGCCCCAAACATACCTGGGGACACCCACACACACTTTCTTTTGTAAATTTGTAAATTGTAAACTTAATTAGCATAAGCATTGCAGAGTTGTCCAGAGTGAATTTATATCTGATTTTTTTTCAAAAGCTTAATAAAATAATAATGAATTTTTATACTATAAACGTCTTTTGTTAAATGTGTTACATGACAGTAGAATATACTTTGACATATTATACATACATGGAATACAACTTCCCATTCTTCTGGTTGTACATGATGTGGAATTACATTGGTTGTATATTCATATATGAACATAGGAAAGTAATGTCCGATTCATTCTATGCTCTTATTTTAATCTCTGATTGACTAAATTATGCAAATCTGGAATATTGTTTTAGATTGTAAATGAACATTAATGTAATTTGTGAATTTCTAAATATCAGTGCAATCCATTTAACATGATTTCTACTATACTACCAAGACATCCTAGCCCAACCAAATATCCCTCCACAACCAGGTATTCAAATTGACATTTCAATATGAGTGCACACACTTCTGGAGATATGCTAACTTAAGGTCATGTCTAGTCAAAATTGGTCCTTCTATATTTCCATGGGAATTTACCTTGAATGTCTTCCCTCTACCCACATTCCCTCCACAGAGTCAGGCACTCTGTCCTTTTGTTCCTTCCCAATCTAATAGGAATTCTTGTCTCTCTAATGTCATTTTGTAAATACCAGAATTGAGATCTTGGGGAAAAAACCTGGGAATTAATGGAAACATGTAAAAGCTCAACATAACAGTGAACACCAATCACCAAATCACCCCAAATATAAAACACAAGCAGTCCTGTGTCTTTCTGGTCCCCAACTTAATGTAAAATACTACTACTGAATTAATTTTCCTAATAAATAATGAATTTATAAATTTCCTAATTTACCATTCAGAATATAGGTTTAGCTATATTGACAAAAACCCAGAAGAATGATAAGCAATTCTATGCTGTGAAGTTTCTAGGGGCTCCAGTTACTTCTGCATTGATTTCTCCTGTCTGCAAAGGGATGCCACATTCATATGACCCTCTCCCTCATGTCTGCGTTCAAGTAACTTGAAAGGGAGGAAGGGAAGGAGAGGGCAAGAGAAGACTGTGTGCATGCATCCTTTCATTGTAAGCATGTCATTTGTTCAGAGACCTTTAAGCAGGACTCAATCACACAGCCACATTTCTTTTATAAGGGAGGACAGAAATGAAGTTTGTGTTTTGTTCAGTCAGTTATGTGCCTAGCTAAAAATTCTGTGCTATGCAAATTGAAGGAATGAATAAAGAGGACATGCAGGAGTCTCTGCTGCACTAAAATACTTTGTATGCCTTTTCTCAAAATCTCACAGTAAATACCTACAGTCTTGTAAGTACAGTACATTAGGGACCAGCTTGCACTTGCACTGACACCAAAGCTGAGCAGATGTACTCTATGACCCACCTCTCATTACCAGCTCAGGCTTTCAGGAGCCGGAGAAACCACACACTGGCTCACTGCAACCCTTGCATCTTATAAAGGCTGTATGTATTCCCAATCCTTCCATAAAGGTCTCCCTTCCTACTACATCCCATCACACTCTTCCTCCTCTGAACTCCTTTGCATTGGTTGCCAGCCAGTGCCAGCCTGCTCAGTTAATCATAGCACATGCTGTTGACATCCTCATGGTCTGCAGAAAGATCTCATGAAGATCAGAAAGGCCAGGGAGTCCACGCTTTCAGGAGGAGCCTTGGCCGATGGGCAGACTAACATACCAGCTTGTTTTCCTTCCAGTGCCCCAGTATTTCTAGTTGCCTACATTAGCTTTAGTTGACTTCCTTAACTCCCCTGAATCACTTCTCTCACTCTCTTCCTACCCATGCTTCCAGTAGTCCCCAAACACTTGTCTCAGTGCCTACTTCTGGGGCAACCCATGTTAGACAGGGTTCTCCAAAGATAGAACAGAGAGAGTTTATTAAGAATTGGCTCATGAGATTATGGAAGCTACAAAGTCCATAACCTGCCATCTGCCAGCCAGAGATGCAGGAAAACCAGTGGTATATTTCTAGTCTGGAGCCTGGGAACCAGGAGAGCTGATGGTGTAATCTCTGGTCCAAGGACAGAAGACCAGCCGTATCCCAGCTCAGCAATCAGATAGAAAAGAATAAACTCTAGCCTTTTTGTCCTAATTGAGCCCTCCACAAGTTGGATGATGCCCACCCACCTGGGGGAGGGAAATCTGCTATACTCAGTCTACCAATTTAAAGGTTAATCACATCCAGAAACACCCTCTCAGAAACATCCAGAGTCATGTTTAGCCAAATAGCTAAGCACCCCATGATCCAGTAAAGCTGACACATAAAGTTTACCAGCACCAAACCCAGACTAAGATAATCAGTGCCCCATCTGCTCCAAACTTCCTGGGGTTCTGAACAACACAAATACCTTGTATGTCTTATCCTCAGTATCTATCACTCAGTAGGAGCTCAACAGATTCTGGGGATTCATCAGAGCTGACCATATATCTAGTTTTGCCTTCTGTGTTCTAAAGCCAGTATAGTGGTTTATTAGTGGTTGCTGCAGACTGTAACCTGCAGTCCAGGCAGGTACCTGCCTCAACAATGACTGTACCATGATTAGACACAGAAGTATTTTCACATATGCTTTACAAAGCATAGAGCTATTTGTTTTGGTTTCATCACCATCACTTCATTAAGCAGCAGAAGATCGGAGTTATACACTGAATCGATTTTGCACTCAGCTTTATTTACTTTCAGTTAAATGAGCATGCTAATTCATTGCTGTAAAATTTGAAATGTACATGAAAAACCCTCCTCCACTATTCTCCCAAATGTTACAAACTCAAATTGAGCCACAAATGGTTCCATTTATAGAGCAATACGAGTGACTCTTTGGAACAGCCATGATACCCCTGGAATATGGTTCTTTTTTTCCTTCCTCTCTCCCTGCCCTATCTGCCATGGTTCTTCACTCCCCATCCATAGAGAGCAGCTTATAAAAGAGATAAATATTTCCATCAGGCACAGTAATGCAGAAGCTGCATACTGTTTGGATTTGCACCGTATCATTTTTGTTATCTCCCCAGGTCATTCATAAAATTTATAAAATTTTGTAGTTGTGTGTGGGCGTATAGGTAGAAAATTTCCAAGCATTTCAAGTTTTATAAAATCCAGAGGAACCTTTGCCAAATCTATTCCCTTCTTGCTCTTTAAACTCATATACATTTAAAGGGATATTCAATACTTTTGTTTTTGACTTGGTTACTCATAGCCCATTAAAGTGTTGTCTTTTAAAAGCTATTTGCTGTTCAAGGAGTCTCAGGAGCCCATTTTACAATCCTTTTTAAATCCTTTTTCTCTGAAACAGGAAGTTGCCTTTTGCCAAGGGTAAACACATTCTGGGTAGATGGAGGTATCACAGTACTTATAAATAACCAAGTGTGTTATCCCACCACTCATGTGTATGAATCTCACAAGGGTGAAGATTTGATCAAAGTAATTAGTGGTAAAGCAATATAGTACAAATCAGAAGCTAAAATTCCAGTTGAGAACTGGGTTTTTCTGAGTCTTAAACTATTGGTAACCAAAAAAAGACATGTTTCTTAAACTGTGCAGGACTCTCGGCTTTAGGGAGCATTGTGGCACTGTGCACATGATGTTAGCTTAACAAAGCAGCAAGCAAGGCATACAGCATGCACCCACCAGTTACCACCTGATTTTCTTTCATTTAATATTTCATCTGCGTTTAATTGGCACTTCAGTAAATGATTGGAAAAGAAGCTATACAACATGTTGAGGTTATACATATGAAGGAAATACGCCTTCCAAGCTAGAGAAAGCAAGTTAAGCTTTTCTTCTATCTGTTGGCCAAGGTACAATCTTAAGAAAAATGCATAACCACTCTGGATTAGTTTTGCAGACCTGCCATAACAAGCTAACACTAACTGGGTGACCTAAAGCAATGAATATGATCTCTTACAGTTCTGGAAAGTAGCTATCCAAAATCACAATGTCAATTGGGCTTTGCTTTCTCTGAAGTTCAGGGGTGGGGGGAAATCCCTCCTTTCCTCGTCAAGTTTTAAATGTTTACCAATAATACTTGAATTATTCTTGGCTTGCAATTGTGTCAGTCCTATCTCTGCTTCTATCACCACATAACCATCTTCTCCCTGTAGGAGCCACGGTCATATTAAATTTAGGGTCTCTCACTCTACTCCAGTATGATTGTATCTTTACTAATTATATCTGAAATATCCCTTTCCAAAGAAGGCCACATTGCAAGATTCTGAACAGAAATGAATTTGGAGGTAGGAGAACTATTTCAACACTGCAACATCCACCTGCTCTGTTCACCTATATTGCATGATTGTCCCACGCACAAAATAGATTCAATTCACCCTATTCCAGCTCCTCAAAAGTCATTCATTACCCATTGCATCATCAACTCTAAGTTCAAAATCTCATCTAAATATCATCGGTTAAAAAATTCACTTTCATCATCTAAGTGGATGGTATGGATGACACTCTGGATCTGAGCTACACTGGGGCAAATTCTTCTCTATCCATAGATCCAAGGAACTCAATGACAAAATTATCTGCTTCTAAAATACAAGATAGTAGGACAAGTGGAAGATAAGTATTCCCACTCTAAAATGGAGAAACAGAAGGAATAGAGGAGTCATTTGTCCTAAGAAAGTTTGAAATTCAGGGAAAATTCCATTACTTTGGCAATATTTTTTTTTAACTTCTGTTGATCAAACTTAGAGCCATGAATTCAGGGCCTTGTGCATGCTAGGTAAGTGCTCCGCCACAGAGCTATGCTAAAACCCTAAATTCTATTAGGCTTAAAAACCTGAGAATAAACTTGAAGAGCTCCATGCTCTGTTCTCTGAGCCTGTGACACCCCCATAGGAATTCAGACAGCACCACAGTTTGGGCAGACTATCTCCTTCTTGTGGGATCCCAGAATTTTGACAGCCTTCCCATCTGGCAATTTCATCCTGTCTCTATCCGCCTCCAGTCTAAGCTGGCATTGTTTCCAGTGATATAATAGTCTCACAAACATTACTGGTCTTTCATGGATGTCAAGAGGATCCCTGACAGTAGATACAAGGGACTGTTGAAGAATAACTCCACCATATTCCTGGCATTTTCTGAGAAGGTTGAGGGATGGATCTGTGAGTCACAGGACTAATTTGTTTAATGAAATAATGTTCATTCTCACCCTTGGCCCTTTCTCCAAAGTATTCTATGGCATCTTTGGTAACATAAGAAGGTCGAGAATTTTCCAAATCATCAAATAGTAACAATTCCTTCCTCAACTTATCTCTTTCCTCCCACATTTTACTATAAGGAGAAAGAAAATACCAGTACACATGTTCCACACTTTGCTTGGAAATTTCCTCAGTTAAATATCCAAGTTCATCACTTACAAATTCTGCTTTCCACCTGATAGAAGAACATAATTCAGCCCAAATTTCTGCCATTTTATAACAAGGCTCACCTTTCCTGCAGCATCCAATCACTCATTTTTCATTTCTTCTAAGCCCTCACCACAAGCACCTTGAATGTGCAAATCTCTTAGCAACATTCTGATCATGACAATATATGCACTCTTTGAAGACAATGTATATATTCTCTATGGCAATGGAAATCTTCCCTTCTATCTTTTTCACTTCCTACTAATCATTTTTTAAAATGAGACAGGATCTCTCTGAATTGGTTAGGGCCTCACTAAGTTGCTGACGCTGGTCTCACACTTGTCATCCTCTTGCCTCAGCCACCCAAATTGCTGGGATGCAGGCACATACCACCACTCCTGACCTCCATTTGATTTTGAAGCATCACAGCATCTAAGATAATGAACTAATTTCCCAGAGTCTGAAAACTAAGGACCCAGAACACAAAGCCTCTTATTAAAGTCACTGAGCTTCTTGGAGTCCTAATTGGGTCCAGTAATGAGACCCCTCCTCTATGCTGTGGACAATGATCTTTTTTCTCATCTCCTTTCCCAGAAAGTGTTTGGAGGAACACTCGTCCCACAATATATTCTGAGGAAAAGGGTTCCATTATGAAATAAGTTTAGCAACATGTTGAACTGTTCCAATACTGGCTTCATAGAGACTGACAATTGAATATCTTTACCTAAAGTAAATATCTTTACTTGAATACTACAGCATTTTCCAAACACATTATCACAGAGCCAAGAGCCCCACCACTTAAGTATTTTTGTGTAAAGGAGTTAGTTTCAGAATGTGCACAGCAAGGAGAAGAGATTTAATCTTCTTTTATATCTTGCTGTTTTAATGGCCAACTCCTCCATAATCAATTTGGTCAATCATGCAGTTTGTACTTACTTATATTAATGACAGAAACTAGAGACAGAGATAATACAAAACAGCAGGTTGGAGACAATAACCAAAAAAATTGGCTTTGGAGCGAGTTGACTTATATTAACATATGATAAAGTATGCCAGAATGAACCAGACAATAACCCAAACACTCAACCTTATGAGTGAGTCTAGTAAATGGAAGATGTCTTTTCACAACTTGGCTTCACATACAAATATGCATAGATCCTTTATTATGGAAACTCAAATAGAGCAGTAAAACCTCACTATAAAGCTATCACTCATGAAAAACAGAAAAGTGCATCTATCTTTCCCAATTACTCCCTAAAATCTACTCCAGATTTGGTAATATTGGTGGTGGTGTAGTTTGTTTTATTTTTGCAGTTTTGTGGATAGAACTCAGGGCCTCACACACGTTAGGCAAGTACTCTGCCACTGAGCTACACCCCAGCCCTCTATCTTTTCAAAAGGCAAAACCCAGAACAGTGCTGCTGAGTTCATAAAGGGATGCAAATAGGAAAAGAAAAATCCAAATAATCTCTGTTTACTGATGACATGATCCTATATTTAGAAGAGCCAAAAAACTCTACCAGAAGACTGTTTGAGCTAATAAACAAATTCAGCAAAGTAGCAAGATACAAGATCAACATTTATATATTGATAACTTTTCTATATTCTGCTGAGAAAAAAAAAATCAGGAAACCCGTCCTGTTCACAATAACCTCAAAAAAAATACTTGGGAATAAATCTAACCAAGGAGATGAAAGACCTCTACAAGGAAAGCTATAGAACACTGAAGAAAGAAATAGAAGACTGTAGAAGATGAAAAGATCTCCCATGCTCTTAGGTAGGCAGAATTAATATTGTCAAAGTAGCCATATTTCCAAAAGCACTATATGGATTTAATGCAATCTATATCAAAATACCAATGATATTCTTCACAGAACTAGAAAAAAAACAATTATGAAATTCATTTGGAAAAATAAGAGACTCAGAATAGTCAAAGCAAACCTGAGCAGGAAGAGCAACACCAGACGCATCACAATACCTATCCTCAAATTATGCTACAGAACTATAGTAACAGAAACAGCATGGTATTGCTGTCAAAATAGACATGAAAATGAATGAAATAGAAGACACAGAGGAAAAACTGAGATAGTTACAGCCATGTGCTACTTGACAATGTGCCCAAAATATATGTTTTAGAAAAGATAACCTTTTCCACAAATAGTGCTGAGAAAACTAGACATCCCCATATAGATGAATGAAATCAGATCCCTGCACAAATTTTAAATCTAAATGGACCAAAGATCTAGGAATCAGACTAGAAACTTTGAAACTGCTATAAGAAAACATAGGGTGAACACTTCAACATATTGGCGCAGGCATTGCCTTCCTTAACAAGATCCCTAAAGCTTTAGAAATAAAACCAAGAATCAATAAATGAGGGCTGAGGTTATAGCTCAATGGTAGAGTGCTTGCCTAGCATGTGAGGCATTGGGTTCTATTCTCAGCACTACATATAAATAAACTAAAGGTACATTGACTATATATATATATAAATCAAATGGGATGTAATTATATATAATTAAATGGGATGTAATTATATATATATATATATAATTAAATGGGATACAATTATATATATAATTAAATGGGATGTAATTATATATATATATATATATATATATATATATATATATACATAAATGGGATGGCATCAGATTAAAACTCTTCTGCACAGCAAATAAAATGATTAAGAGCATAACGAGAGAGCTACACAAAAGAAGAAAAATTTTTCCAGCTATTCCTCTTATAGGGAAATAAATGATAAACTGTATCATCAGACAGGACATATCAGAAAACTATACACTCCATGGGTAAGGAAAGTTTATTGAGTAGGCTATTTATAAATGTGTAGGCAGAATTTAGAAATAGCAACAAGGATGTATGATGTATTTCATGGCTAATAACAACAAGGAATTCTTACTAATCCTTTATCTGATGGGGAAGAGAAGGGGAAAATTGCTATAACACAGAGAATGATATCTATTTAACAGTAGCTGTAACAAGAAATAGGGACTGTGCTTTCATTGCTCCTAAACTCTGATGCTTCCCAGTAATCCAAGTAGGCAGAGTAAAAGAAATCATGTAGAGAAGACATAAATAGGTGAAATAGAAAATGTAGAAACAACAGAGAAAATCAGTGAAACAGAGGTAGATCAAGAAGCTCATCAAAATGGATCAACTTCTAGCTACACTGATCAAGAAAAAGGAGACACAAATTCTGATATCAGGAATGAGACAGTGGACATTCCTGTAAATTCTACAGCCACTGAAAGAGTAATAAGGGAATATTACACAAAAACTTTATGCTAATATATTCTACAGTTTTAGATGAATGGACAAGAGAATGTGTTTCCCTGAAAGACAAAACTCACTCAAAAAGAGGCTTCTTGGACAATCTGGTTAAGGTAGCATCCCCCAGGCCCTGCAGAAAGGAGGAAGAGGAAGGGAGACCTGAGTAGAAGGTAGCTGAGCAGGTTGCACCCCATAAGTCTATCCCCACTTTCCCATTTTCCTGAGCCATTTGGTAGGGCAGTTCCATTGAGTTCAGACTTCAGTTAGCCAATCCGGTAGACTCCAGGCCAACATGTTAAATTCTAGATCTTAAGTGTACACACTCATGTCACTACATAGAACCAAATCAAAACTCATATTTCATTTTTATTTGTCTAACAACCATAGATTTCACCCCATAATGCTCCTCAGCCCCCAGCAGATACAAATTGGCAAGATCCTCTAATTCTTTTGATAGATAGGCCATCTCCTCCAAAATTAGATCTTATCCCTCCAACTGGGTTCTGTTGGTATCTGATTCTCATTATGGGCCTGGAGGCAATTAAGACTGGCAGAAGTTTACGGCTGAGGAGAATCAGCATCCTTTTATGAGCAAATTCTCTTGGTGCATGCACTAAAGGGCATTTAATACAAGGGAAATGGGGTTGCCTGGAAGTGAGAGTTCAGGGATATTTGGAAGGTTAAACTTCTTAGCTTCTTCCTTGTCTGCCCAAAGACCTCATTCCATGTCTCAGCTTTCCACTCCTTGCCCAACACTGCCTCTATCTTGGAATAAGAGCCAGGGGCCTGCTTATTCACTGGGCCTAAAACTCTGCAAAACACACGGCAGGCTCCTAGGGTATGTATCTCAACCATATCTGCTGTGCAGAATGCAAGAAGCTCCTATTAAACTTCGAGGCTTTCTGTCTGAGTGTGTTCTGAACCAAAGTAATCCTCATACAATTTTCCCTGTTCTCTATATACATTTTCTAAAGCCAACAGAAATAGGCAGCTAATGTCACAATCCTTATTACTATATCACTGATGTTAAATCAACCAGGACCAAAGGCATTTGATCTCATCCCTAGTCCTCTATCCCTAGTGGTAACTGATATTACCACATGTGACAGCTTACCAGGAGCTCATCCCCTCTTGGAAAAGTTATTTATATATTGCTTTAGTACATGAGCAACCCAGTGCTAAATTCCATTGTGATGGTTTGTTTCCTGGGTCTATTTTTGAACCAATTTCTATGTCAGTCAGCTGTCATGCTCAAATGGAATAATTCAGAGAATTAATAAAGGAATTATTTTTAAAGATCTGAGCACAAATAGGTAGATGATAGATAATAAATATGCAGAAATAGATGACAAATAAATTATAAGTGTATGATAAATAGAGAGATGACAGATAATAAATAGTATGTTAGTTAGCTAGCTTGATGATAGGCAGATAACTGATTGATGGTAAATAGATGATAAAGACACAAATAATAGGTTGATAGGTAGAAAACAGAGAGTTGATAGATGACAGATAGATGATAAATGGTATATAGATAAGAAATGGATGATGGAGATAAAAAGACAGATAACAGATAAATGGTAGATAATAAGTAGAAGACAGATGATAGATAGGTAGATAAAAGATAAATGGAAAATAGCTGATAGACAATAGGTAGACAAAAGATAATTGACAAGTGATAGATCAAGATAGATGATGCACAGGTGGGCAGGGCACAAATAAATGATAAATACATGGTAGATGAGTGATAGAAAAAGGAAAAATAGATGATATGTGGGGAAATGACAGATAATAGATGGGCAGATAACAGATAAATAATAAATAGATGATAGGTAAGTAGGTAGATAAACAGAAGATGAAAGAAAAGAAGGAATAAAGGAAGGAAGAGGGAGGGAGGGAAGGAGGAAGGAGGGAGGGAAGGAAGGAAGGAAGGAAGGAAGGAAGGAAGGGGGAGGGAGGGAAGGAAGAAGGAGGGAAGGAAGGAAGGAAGGAAGGAAGGAAGGAAGAGGGAGGGAGGGAAGGAAGAAGGAGGGAAGGAAGGAAGGAAGGAAGGGGGAGGGAGGGAAGGAAGAAGGAGGGAAGGAAGGAAGGAAGGAAGGAAGGAGGGAAGGAAGGAAGGAAGGAAGGAAGGAAGGAGGGAGGGAGGGAAGGAGGAAGGAGGGAGGGAAGGAAGGAAGGAGGGAAGGAAGGAAGGAAGGAAGGAAGGAAGGAAGGAGGGAAGGAAGGAAGGAAGGAGGGAAGGAGGGAAGGAAGGAAGGAAGGAAGGAAGAGGGAGAGAAGGAAGGAAAGGATTGATGAACACCCATCAGAGACAATGAGGGATCCCATTACAACATTAGGAGAATATGGAGAGAGTTACCTAAAAAGAAGTTATGGTCCTGACTGGGGAACCAGCCAAATCTGGCCCCTGGGCAGAGCCAAAGGAAGCAGCAGCCCAACCTCACTTTTCCTGCAGTGCCTCCACAGATGCAGAGCCTGTGGGTTACTCTCTAGAGAACAAGGAAGAGAAGAGAAGAGTGGAGCAAGAACCAGCAGGCCCAAGCAGAAGGTACCCAGCACACAGCCTCACCAATACCTTCCTTTTCTGATCACCAGACTACATAGTGACATGGACCGTGACTTCCTGGTAGCTTCCCTCTGGCTCCCACTCATTTTCTCCCATCAGGACTCCTAAAGCCCTCCAGTGCTCCCACAAGGACTTCATTGCATTTCCCTTGTAAATGAATGAATTGTTAGCGGAGATGTGCTTGATCTCTCCTGTGTCCTGTATTCCTAATTCCTAGAATCATCCCTGCTGTCAGTAAACTGACTAACCCGATGAATCTGCAAGTTTATGATGTCAGTCATGCCAAGGACTTCAGGCACCATTGATATTGTACAAAGGAGATTTCTCAATGTTGTCTGTTTGAAAATATTACTATTATCTGCACTATAAATGGCTGTATAGTGCTTCCAGAATTAACAAGACTATAATATTTGGTTTAGAAAAGAAGAATCTGATGCAAAGGTAATTCAATAAAATAAAAATATCCTTTCTTTCACATTTAAAATTTCCAGTATATGTTCCCTTAAAAAATCTTCCAAAGGAGGGTATATTTTATTGTGAATTATAATAATTTGATTTTAAAAAGTCATGTCCTGGGAAGTTAAATAGTTTTCCTCCAATAAAACAGAGCAATTGAAAAAAATATTCAGTTACCATGAAAAACAGAATGATAGAGATTTTTGTAAACTAGAAACAGAGGACAAAAATTTAGAAAAGGGACATGGCTGAAATGGAATTTGCTTGGAAAAGATATTGGTCTTTTCAATTGAGAATCCATTCCCTATAGCATAAGGGTCAGTTCTGGATAGAATTGTGAAATTAGCAAATAAAATTAATGATTTGTTGCTCTCTTTTTCCCATTACAAACAATCCTTTCCTGACCCACAGAAACTGCATTTTCTTCCTCCCACCCCCTTGATCTGTCTCTCTCCCATCCTACTTCTTCCTCCCCAGAACTCTCTCACAATGGCAGCTTATTCTACCCCTCACCATCCTGTATAAATTTGAATTTCAAGAATCAGGACAGTATCTCCACCGACCTGGTGGAGCACACCTCTAATCCCAGCTACTTGAGAGGCTGAGGCAGGAGGATTGCAAGTTCAAGACCAGGCTCAGCAACTTAGCAAGATACTGTCTCATAAAAATAAAAATAAAAGGACTTGGACTTGGCTGAGTGGTAAAGTATGACTGGACTCAATAGCAGTACCCCCCCCCCAAAAAAAAACCAGAAAAGTATCTCAGCATTCAGCAATTCATTGACATGGAAAGTAAAAATAACTGTTAAGTCTCAGAATGTTACAGCTTTAGGAATTGTTGCCATTTCACAAGTGACAATAACTTTTTAAAACTTTAGAGCAAATTGATACAATGGTGGAATTTGGGCAATAGTATGTGAGAGTGAGGATGCTCTCATGACTGAAGGTAGGCCATGAGCCCTCTAGTCAACCAGCCACAGCATCTTTCTAGTGCTTTTTGGAGTTCAGCACTCCGTCGAGAGCGGGAAACGGCAGGATGGATAACACACAAACCAAAAAATTTAGAAAGCTCTCAAGAAGCAATACTGTTACAAATGAACCAGATACAAACCATTTCATCAGTCAATCATATCAAAGAATTTTGTTTCACCTCTCACAGAACATAGAAAAAAATCATACCTCTTTTATCATTCTGTGAAATGCAGATAGCAAAACCTGGAAAAATAACACAAAAATTTTTAAATACGGCATTTACACCAGTCGAATGGGTCTCCATAGAAATCACTCAAAACAATAAAAAAGAAACAGAAGAAAAAGTTCAAGTTTAATCTTTGGCAAAGCAAGGATACAAATTCCATGGCTAGGCACAATATCTAAGAATGGGCTTCACAATGTCTACCTTGGAAGGTGGTCCCTAATCTCAGCAATTAAGACAGATGAGAAAAATCTTAAATGAATGTAACTGAGTAGTATTTATTGAAAACAAATTCATCACAACCAAGTAGAGTTTATTCCAGAAATAAGAAAATCTACTGGGCTGGAGATGTAGCTCAGAGGTAGAGAATGTGCTTAGCATGCACAAGGCCCTGGGTTCAATCAGCACACTGCCAAAAGAAGAAGAAAAAAAATTTACTCATATATATTTTTTGAACTACCAGGATTGAACCCAGGGACTCTTTGCCACTGAACTACATCCCCAGGCCTTTTTATTTTTTATTTTGAGACAAGTCTCACTAAATTGGTGAGGGTCTTGTTAAATTATTGAGGTTGGCCTTGAACTTCAGAGTCTTCCTGCCTCTGTTTCTCGAGTTGATGGAATTGTAGGTGTACATTGCTACAACCAGCTTATCAATATATCATATTAGCTATTAAAAGAAAAATTTTCTTATCATCTTAATAGATACAGAAAAAGCTTTCACTAGCATTAAATTTTAACATATGACATATATAAAATAATTATTTACTACTAGTTATAGAAGAGATATCTTTTAGTTTGATAAAAAGTTAGTAAAAGTCTAGCAAATATCATGTATAACAATGAAAATGTACAGGGTCTCTCTAAGTCACTTAGGGCCTTGCTAAATTGCTGAGGCTGGCTTTGAACTTGCAATCCTCCTACCTCAGCCTCCTTAACTGATGAGACTGCAGGCATGCACCACCACACCCAGCTAAAGAAAGCTTCTATTATTACTTCTGTTCAACATTGGACTGAAGGCCTCAATCACATAATATAGTAAGAAAAAAAATAACACAGCTATAATCTCAACCACTCAAGAGACTGAGGCAGGAAGACCACAATATCAAACTGCTATGTTGTCAGCCTAATATGAGTCAAAAATAATAATAATATCCCACTTAAAATAGCAATAAAAACTAGAACTGACATGGCTATAGAGAGGTTTTGTTGTTGTTGTTGTTGTTGTTGCTGTAATTTGTTTTTTGGGTTTTGGTCAGCGATTACCAAGCATCAACTGGTAGACCTAAATAAATAGAATGCTACACTCTATTTATGGATGAAAAGACTCAAAATCATAAAGATTAATTATCTCTTATTTAAAATATAAATTAAAAGCTACTAAAGTAAGAATTTTAAGCATATTTTATGGAATTTAATAAGCTGATACTAAAATGAATATGGAAAAATTAAGGACTCAGAAGAGCTAAAAAAATTTTGAAGAATGAGGAAGAGGAAATTATTTTAGCAGCTTACAATACTGATGGAGTTATTGTAACTAATACTGTGTTTAAAATTGGCATCTGGATAGTCTCATATGCAAAGAAGCAGAATCCAGAAATAGAATTGATTATATATACAGAAAGTGACATAAAACAGCATTGATATTAAGTATATGGCAGTTAACATTTCCTTAGAAAGTACTTTGGGAGCATGGATAAGAGTTTGAATGGGGTAGAACTGGCCATGATTGATGGTTAGGGTTGGGAAATTAGGTACTCACTACCATTTTGCCTACTTTACCAAAATTTTTCCACCATAAAAAGGTATTTTTTAAAATTATTCTAGAAATACAGTAATATGTGCTTATGTAAGATTAAAAGTATGTACTGGGAAAAAATTGTCAATGGTGAACTGAGAAAAGTTTTAATGACAAGTACCTGGGCAATAGGTTATTTTATGGAAAAATAAGAGAAAGTTATATTATTACTTAATCAAGCTCAACACACATACACACACACACACACACACACACACACACACACACACTCTGCAGGCTATTAAAGGCTTAAATGTGAAAAGTAAACTCTGAAAGAAAAATCAAGAAAAGTATTTTTATAATCCTTAAATAGTATATGATTTCTTCAACATAACACCCCTGAAAAACTTGCTATTTATGTATTATTTTTTTAAGAATTCTCAGATTTGTTTGTTTGTTTGGTACTGGGGACTGAACTTCTACGTAATAAAAGTTATAATAAAATATCAGCTTCTTTATATGGAACTATGTTCTTAGCTTTGTCATGTATATTTGTTTTCTCTTGTTAATAATAAAAAAATCTACTCAAGAGGTAATATTTAATTTAGAGGATGAAATTAAAGTAATTGCATTTGACCACACTCAAACAAAAGATAAATTGAAAGAAAGGATGTCTGTGTGGTTTGCTGCCAAAAGCATGAAACATAAATTATGAAGAACTTAAATACATGATGAGAATACTTATTTAATTTTATTTTTTTAAGAGAGAGAATTATTTTTAATATTTATTTATTTTTTTAGTTTTCGGTGAACACAACATCTTTATTTTTATGTGGTGCTGAGGATCGAACCCAGCACCCCACGCACGCCAGGTGAACACGCTACCGCTTGAGCCACATCCCCAGCCTTAATTTTTTAACTGATAAAACAATATCATGCAAGCTGGGTATGGTGGCAGATGCCTATAATCCCAGTGTCTCAGGAGAATGAGGCAGGAGGATTGCCAAGTTCAAAGCCAGCCTGTGCAACTTAACAAGGTGCTAAGAAACTCAGTGAGATCCTGTCTGTGAGTAAAATACAAAATAAGACAGGAGATTTGGCTCAGTGGTTGAATGCCCTTGGTTCAATCCCCTCTATCCCACAAAAAAATAAAAATAAATAAAATAAATAATCATGCATATTTACAGAGTACAGTGTGGTTTTTGATCTATGTATATTTTATAGAAAGAATCAATAGTTTCATGATTTTACCAATTTCTTTCTTTTTCTTTTCTTTTCTTTTTTTCAGGGACCAAATCCAGGGCTTTGTGCGTGCTAGGCAAATACTCTACAACTAAGTTATACCTCTATCCCCAATTTATCTTTTTTTCTTTTCTTTTTTTTTTTTTTTTTTTTTTTTTGGTGTGTGGTGAGAACATTTAATCTGTTCTTTTAGCTATTTTGAAATACACAATATATTCTTATTAACTGTGGTCACTGTGGGATGCAACACATTACTAAAAGTATTCCTCCAGTCCAATTGAAACTTTGTAATGTTTGATCAGCATTTTCCTTTCCACCCCACCCCCCCGCCTACCCACTGTGCAAAGATTTTTAAAATCACTTTTCATTCCACCATAGTAATAGGACAATATCCATGTAGCTAATCTTGCCATATCTTGTTTGATAGGATATTTCCTCCCTATGTTAGTAAGGTTTCTGTTGCTATGACAAAATACTTGAGATAAACTTAAAGGAGGAAAGTTTTATTTTGGCTCAGAGTTTCAAGGGTTTCAGTCCATGGTTGATTAGTTCCATTGTTTAGGGGCTTATGGTGAGGTAAACCATCAGACAGAGCAAAGGTGTTCACCCAATATCCCCTCCAAGGGCATGCCCTCAATGTCCTGATTTTCTCCCACTAAGCCCTACTTCTTAAAGGTTCCACCACCTCCCCACAATGCCACATGCTAGTGACCAAGACTTTAGAACATGAGATTTAGAGGGATCTTAATTCCAGATCTAAACTACAACACTCCCTATAATTTATTTGTAACTTGAATGTAAGCAAGCCCCCAACTCAGAACCTTAGCCAAAATCCTATGCCATCTTAAAGCTACAAAACAGTGTTTTTACTTGCTAGTCTTCAAAACAGTGCTATCCCAATCTTCTCCCTATCTTCAAAACAGTGCTCTTCCCCCCACACACACACACACACAATGTTCAGATAACACTGGATCATGTTGTGCACCCAGGATTTGTAAAAAAAAAAAAAAAAAAAAAAAAAAAAAAAAAAAAAAGACTAAGTTGAACATTTCCCTAAAGGAATTTAATCCAAGTCCCCTTCAAGAGCTTTGTTCTTTCCCTCAAAGTCCCTCTTTGTTGGCAATTACTTCAACCCTCCTCTTCCCATGTAAGACCTTTACAAATTCCTTCTACTGTATCCATATGTTTAGCTATACCCTTGTGTTAGTTTTCTAACACTGTGACAAAATATGAAAGACAATTCAAAGGAGTTCACAGTTCAGAACTGCAGCCCACAGTCACTTGTCCCTTGTGCTTGGGAATTGTGGAGAAGCAGTACATATGGCAGAAGCACATGGCAGAGGAAGGTATTCACCTTGTGTCCCCCAGGAAGCAAAAGAGCAAGAGGAAAGGGTAGGAGTTCCAATATCCCCTTCAGTGACCTCAGTGGCCTAACTTCCTCCCATTAGGCCCCACCTCCCAATTGTGCCACAGGCAGGGGACCAAGCCTTTTCCACATGGGCCTTTGGGGAACATTCCCAATCCAAACCATAGCAATACTCATTTTGCATAGCCCACTCAGCAAAACTAAGTCTCACCAATGTGCCTTACAATGACAATCTTTTTTTCCCCCTCAAGCAATATCCTAACTGAACTCCTCTCTCAACACAAGTGGCCTATCAAAGTGAAGCCTCAGTAAAAATAAAATAAAACCTAGTTCTGCTTCTAAAAAGATACCTTTTCCTGTTCAGTGCATATGCAATTCTACTTATTTCAAATAGGTTTTTATAAAAATTGTATAGTTAAATACTCATTGCAACCATGATTCTACAGTCCTGAAGATACAAAAAAAAAAAAAAGAAAAAAAAGAAAGAAAGAAAGAAAAGAAAAGAAAGCATTGATCTTTACCTTCACTTGCAGATAGAGAAACAAGGACACATACACACACAAAAAAAAAACAGAAATTATATATCTCATAGCAAAATGGCACAATTTAGACTGTAACCTAGTCTTTCAACATAGCCCAACTTTCTTCCAACTAAAAAACTCTGCCTGCCAGTAAAAACCAACTTTTCTGCTTGCATGAGACCCTTAATCTGTATCTTCTCATCCACGAACCAGACCTTCGAATTTTCTCTGAAAATTCAAGCACTTTCTATGAAGACATATATTGTGAATGTATGCATTTTTCCCCTTAGAAGTAAGATACCTAATTGATGCAAGGTGTTTCTCTAATGAAGATCCATGTTTTGACCTCTGATATATGTCAATGACTGATGTCATATATTTCAAAGCAAAATGTAGTCCAATATTGTCCGGGTAAACCAGGCATGTAAATGAACTCAGCCATAAAATCTCTTTAAAATTTTTGAAAGGAAAAGGGGCTTCAGCAAGCAGATTGACATACAAACCAACCTAAGTACTTCAGTCTGTCGGTGCCTCTCACTGCTGACAAGCCTGGGAAGAACTAGAGATTCTTGTAAGTTGGTAGATTTGGAGCTTTTGTGCCTGTTCATAAAATCACTCATACTAATCTCTCTCAAACTACCAGCATGGAGAAGGAGAAGAGGAAACTGAAACTACCAGCTGAGGTGAAGCAGGTCATCCAGCTTTACCTTTTGCTCTCCTTTCTCCCAGTGAGTTGCCTATCTCTGCATGAGGCAGCAAACTGAAGTGAAAGTGTGGCCATTAAATCATTTTCCTGTACAATGTGACTGATTCTGTGCCAAGAGGAAAAAGCAAAGATGATGGCTGATGAATTGAATGGCATAACTTTATGCCCAGAAATCTGAATTTAGTGGTTTTTCTTTAATACAGAAAACACATTTGAAATATATTTGTCTGGTAGGGGAACAAGATTGGCATTAAGGTAAACAACTGGCAAATTGTTCATAGCAATGCATTTTCTCAGTGGCTTTTCATTCCAAAACTTTAGAAATTAGAGACTGTTCACCAGATGTTGTTAAAAAAAAAAAGATTTTTTTTAAAAAACTAATTTAACTACTAAATTGCTAAAAGGTACATGTTGGTAAGTCCTCTCTCAGTTGAAAAATGTCTGTGTCTTGTTAAATGTTTATTGAATAGTGTAATTATATTGCTTTTGCTGTTAAATGATATTGACATTCTCAAATAGGAAAGATTTTTATTCAGGCAAGATGAAATGTGAACATCTGGCAGTAACCTTTTGTGTAACATTTAAACAAACAAACAAAAAGCTTGACCAACCGGTGTGTTCTTTTTTAATTCTTCTCCCTCTTTCCCAGTTCTCTGGATGTGACTCACATCAGAACATACTTTAACATGAGGACTTTGTCACTTATCATTGGAACATTCAAAGTAAATCCTCAGCAAGCTGGTGGCTGCTGACGTTGGGATCAATTTAGCCATGAAACAACTGTTCCTCAAACAATGAGCCAGCTGCTTGACTCATTTCAAATTATTGTGATAGTAAAAAAGAAAAAAAAGATTTTTTTAAAAATAGATTATATGACCATTTGTTATAACAGTACACAAACTTAATATTTTTATTTTGTATTCTAACTTTTGGGGAACTCCAAGACACTGCAAATAAAGAAATTAATTCCTAGATAGTAATATCAGCTTTCTGTATTTTTTTCCCCTCCTCACAGAATGTTCAGTTAAAAGAACATCTTAATTTTATCTGTTACATGATTGAAAGCTCCACAAAGTAGCTGTAATTAGCCCACAGGAAGAGGATCAGTGGAGTGGTTGGCTCACTGTGTTCCTAGTACATTTCTTTCTTCTCTTTCCCATTTCCCATTGTGTAATAAAGAATGACAGAAAGTTGGCTCTCCTACTTGCTAAGAACTCCTTATTAATTTAAAGACAAGATTTTGATGTATGCAGGGGAAAAAAATGCTGCATATAGCCCTGAGTGCTCCACAAAGAATTTTCAAGGCAGATTTTTGTTCTTTTAGGTTTCCCTGTCAAAAATAGATTTAAACATCAGAGTTGGTCAAACATAATCAAATACAAATGTTTAGTACTAGCTGTATCTATACAGCAACGCAACAGTTGACAAGCCAGTGCCCTTAATCTAAAGCCAGGTCTGAAGGTCTTCACTCATCTTAAGTATTCAAAATGGTTATCAAGAATGTACCCAGTTGGCCAACTTCTCAGCTTTCTGTTTGCTCCAGTCATTTAAAAAAGTATTCTCATAAAGCTATGGCATAACAGAGTATGACTAAAAGATCTCGTGCCTGTTCTTCTGTTGATCTACACAACTGTTTTGATAGTGTACTAGGATAGCTCTAGGTAGAATGAAAAATCCTAAATCTATACTTTCAGAGCAGATTCCTATCAAAATTATCTCTACTACTAACTAAAAGAGCTTTTTTAAATTTTATTTTAGTAGTTGTTCAAAACATTACAAAGCTCTTGACATATCATATTTCATACATTAGATTCAAGTGGGTTATGAACTCCCATTTTTACCCCAAATATAGATTGAAGAATCACATCGGTTACACATCCACATTTTTACATAATGCCATATTAGTAACTGTTGTATTCTGCTACCTTTCCTATCCTCTACTATCCCCTCCCCTCCCATTTTCTCTCTCTACCCCATCTACTGTAATTCATTTCTCTCCTTGTTTTTTTTCCCATTCCCCTCACAACCTCTTATATGTAATTTTGTATAACAGTGAGGGTCTCCTTCCATTTCCATGCAATTTCCCTTTTCTCTCCCTTTCCCTCCCACCTCATGTCTCTGTTTAATGAAGCTTTTAATACGGTAGACCTGAAAAGGTAAAGATAATTGATAAGGAAATTGGGGTAAAGCATATCAACAGAAGTACAGTAATCCACCTCCCCTCTATAGCTTGACTTTTGTAATTTCAGTTACTCACAGCTTGAAATCTGAAAATTCCAAATGGAAAATCTAAAAATAAACCATTTCATTATTTTGATTCCATTCTGAATTGCACAATGAAATCTTGCATCATTGGGAAACACAGCAGTGAGGTATAGGTTTTTTGTCTCACAGATCTGAAGAATGAGATGCACAGACACCAGAGGAATAGAGTCAAGTTACAGAATTTATTTATTTTCTTAAAGAGAGGAAGTGCAGCTCCCACAGGAAGAGGTCCCAGATGAGTAGCCTCTGAGTTGCTACTGCCTAAAGGCTTATATATTATTGCTGGAGGTGACTGTCAAAACTATTGGCTAATGAATTTTTGAGAGGACAGTTTCTTCATCCAATCAGAGTGAGACACTCAGTGATCACTCTGATGGCACAAGATGTTGATCATATGCTGTTCATGTACTTGTTCACATGCTTTGATAGCCAGCTGGCTGGCCCATCAGATACTTTATACATGGAATTATTGCAGTCAAGGTCCTACGCTGTCTGCCTATCCAGTTTCTAGTTCCTTCTCTCACCGTTTGGCTCCATTCCACCCAGGACACGAATCATTCCTATATTCAGTGCATTTTTGCTGTATACACTTCCCACCAGGTAGTCATTTAGTAGTTTTATTGGTATCATAGTATCATGGTATCACAGTATTTGTGTTCAATAACCCTTATTTTACCTAATAATGTCGTTCAAAATGTAAAAATAGTGACACTGGCAATTTTAGTATAGTACTATGTTAAATATTTCCATGTTATTATTAGTTATTATTGTTAATCTCTTTCTGTGCCTAATTTATAAATCAAACTTTATCATAGATGTGTGTATACAAGGGGGAAAAAAGCATAGTTCATACAGGGTTTAATACTATCTGTGGTTTCAGGCATTCACTGGGGATCTTAAAATATATTCCCTGTCGATAAAGTGGGATTACTGTACAGATGGTGAAAAACCATAGGATGATGAAAAATGAATAGATTAAACAAGTAAGACAGGAGGTTATTTTCAGTCTTGAACGATATGTAGATGGATGGCGACAGGTTGAAGGAAAGAACATTCAAGAGAACAACATGTCCAATAGGTTAAATTAGCATAGTAAGTGACGATTATTGTAAAAAGTTGACAAGGCTGGAGCTGAAATCCTGCACTAAGAGAGATTTGACAAGCAATAAAGCTATCAGGTAGGCAGGAGTCAGGAAATCAAGAACCTCTTCAGCTAGGAGGTTTTAATTTCATCCAAGAGGCAAGGGTATTTTTGCAAGTGTGTAATATGATAAGCTTTGTGGTTTAGAAAGATCATTCCTATGACTTTATGGAAAATAGATAGGAGGGATAGTAATGTAGGAATGAAGAGATGAAATGGATAGGAGAAATCATAGAAAGGTAGTATACACAGGCTTCTTTGATTGGTACTGTGGAAAGTGGCCCACATCACCCTTTTGGTTGGGGTCACTGTCTTCATGAGTTTTAAATGTGGGGAAGAAGATAAGAACTTTGGCTTGAGATATGAGAAATACCCAGTAGATACACTGGCATGCATTTCAGGAATGATAACTAGGATAAACATATTTTTTTAAATTATTATTCATATTAAATAGTAATACATATTAATTTTAGAAAATTGATATTCAGGTAGGCTAGATATTCAGATTCAGTAGTTAAATGTCCCGAACGATAACTGCCATCTAGCCCTTATGCAGAGCATATATTTTCAACTATTTAGCATACAATGAACTACACTTAAAAGTAGAACTTTTGTATGACACAGCTTGACTGTCATGAACTAAAAATGACCTTAAGAAGTCAATTTATCACAAGAAAAAAACGCTCAATATTAAAAATCTGAATTGCATTTAATAGGAGCTATGAAATTACATATCAAGCAGATTATCTCTTCAATTTCATGGAAATACCTTTGCAGCTAGCCCATTAGAAAATGGTACTTTGGAAAATCAGGCTCCACAAGAGACATAACCTCAGGTTCATCTATAGTTAGGGCAACTAACCTATAAACAACTGGCCCTGTAAATTTGTTTTCTATATATGAAATTCTGTAACCTCAGCTAACAATTACTCAAATACGTGAGTTAATCCAAAAGTTTATTTGAGAAAACTTTGATTCTGTCTTTGGTCATCTCTGTAGCTAACTTTCATAAGGAGGTGGAATAGCACCTCTTTGGGGTAAGATTAAAAGTCAGGCCCTTGAGTTCTGACTTGCTAAGTAAACATAAGCTAGACCCACAAAGTCAAGGGACAAATGTTGTCTCTCATATGTGGAAACTAGACAAAAATAAATTTTAAAAAAGAAAGAAAGAAAAAGGGTGGGGATTCCAGAAAAGAGAAGAGATTGGGGAGTAAAGAAAGGGATTGAGTGGAAGGAGGAGGGACCGAAAAAGGGAGGAACAGTGGAATGAATCTGACCAAACTTTTCTATGTTCATGTATGAAAATCTCTCAGTTAATTTAATCTTTATGTGCATCCATAATGCACTAATTATAAAAACTGTAAATAAATGAAGAAATATTTTTAAAAGTCAGAATGTACCGCATTCATTAAAAAAATTGCAAACTTAAGATTCATATGTCCAGTATCTAATTTTCCTGTGAGCTTCCCTCTCTTGCCTATGCAGAATACATACGCACTCCAGGCACTTGCCAAAACAGCTTCATCTTTTCTTTTTAAATTAGACACTGCTGTGCATGTTCTTACATATGTATGCACCTGTGTAATCATCACGAAGGTTGTGAAAGAAAACATTTGCAGCACCCAGGAAGGCTTCCCTTGCATATTGACCCAGACACTTATACCCTCAACCCCACTTATAAATACAGTCTGATCTTTGTTGTCAGAGACCAGCTTTGCCTTTCTTGCAATATAAATGTCATCATGCAGAATCTTTCCTATCTGGTTTCTTTGGTTCAACATATTGTTTTGAGATTTTTTGTGTAGTCATGTGTCAATAATTTGTTCATTTTTATTACTGTGTAATATTTCATTGTGTAAATATACCACAATTTGTTTATTTACATTACTATTTTGGACATTGGGCTGATTCCAATATGAGGCTATTATTTTTTTAAAAAGCCACTCTCAACATTTTAGTACATATCTTTTTTTTTTTTTTTTGCGTGAGTGAAAGTAGTTTTTTTGTTTTTTTTTTTATTGGTTGTTCACAACATTACAAAGCTCTTGACATATCATATTTCATACATTAGAATCAAGTGGGTTATGAACTCCCATTTTTACCCCAAATACAGATTGCAGAATCACATCGGTTACACATCACATTTTTACATACTGCCATGTTAGTGACTGTTGTATTCTGCTACCTTTCCTATCCAGTACATATCTTTTGATGAACCCAATCACTCATTTCTTTTGGATATTTCCTAAGAGTTGGCATATATATATATATATTTGTGTGTGTGTGTGTGCGCGCGCGCTCGCGAGAGCACTTAGCTTTGGGATAGATTATAAAACCATTTTCCAAAATGGCTATATAAATTTATACTTCCAGAAGCAGAAAATTCAATATTGACTTACATACAGTTTCTTTCAATACTACTGTGGACAGAATTCATATGATACCATCTAATTATTTCATTCAGCTCAGATATTGTTTAAAGTTAGAACACCAGAAGCACTTGTCTATTATCTGCACTATTCTCTCTCTCTCTCTCTCTCTCTCTCTCTCTCTCTCTCTCTCTCTCTCTCTCTTGCTCTCTCTTGTTCCCTCCCACCTCTCTTTCTTTTTGTGATCCTAAGGATCGAATCTAGAATCTCTTGCATGCGAGGCAGGCACTCTACTCCTGTGTTCTAGCCCCAGCTCCCATAAACTACTGTTGCAGTACAAATTCAGCCATCAATAATATATAAATGAACAGCCATGGCTGAGTTTCAATAAAACTTTATTCACAAAAGCAGACAACAGATTTGCTTACCCCTACTAATTAGGGAAGCTAGTTTCCTCCAACTTATTAGCTTTCAACCTCTAATCCATCATCTAGTCCTCATTGAAGACCTCTGTATAATGTTCCCTGTTCTCATTTGTTGACTACACAAATCCATTATATTTTGGTGAGTCTTCATGTAATTGTATATACTTCTCCATTTTCAACTGTTACACAATATTTCATTGTGTTGATATTTTTAAGCAGCAATTCTTCCATTTTCCCATCAATGGCTATTTGGGATATTTCTACTTGTGGACTTTAATCTCCTCATCTGTAAAATATAATAATGTAATTCACATAGTTTATATGGATTAAATGAATCAATATATGTAAATTGCTTGAAAAAGTGCCTGACACATGATAAATCCCACAAAAGGTTTGTTATTATTAGTGAAACATGGTTATGACTAGATGCTCACCTCTGCTGCACTGTAAATTGGATGCATTTGGAGATTATGTTCTTTCACATCCTTAATTCCAGGACCTACCATAGTGACAATGTTTGATAAACAAATGAATGAAAAATTAAAGAAAGAATTGAATGATTTTATGGTTTCATGTAAACATTCTAAGCAACTCCAACCAAAATTGCCACAGGTCTTCCAATAAATTTCAAAAGCTACCTCTTAAATTTATCTGGAATAACAAAATACCAAGAATAGATAAAATACTTAAAATACTCCTAAGGAAGAAAGTAAAGGATCTTGACCCATCAGACATCAAAAATAAACATAAAGCTGATGAAATTAAGAAAATGTAGTACTTACATAGAGATGAAATTTGACAAAAATAATGGAGGAAAACCTGAAATAAATCTGTTCATTTTTTGGACCTCTGATAGTTAGTGGCGGTGACATCGCACACCTGTCAATGAGAAAATTAAAAGCTAATCAATAAATGATGGTAGGGCAATTAGCTATCAATAAAGGGGAAGATGAAATTAGATCCCTCACTTTCCCCACCATAAGCAAAACCTATTCCAGGGGGATTAAAGACATAAATGTGCAAAGCAATTCTCTTTAAAAAAATAAGAATTATAACCATAAAACACATTATATGTTAAAATTAAATATTCTTATTAATCAATGGCACTCTTTAAAAGGGAAAATATGTCCATAAACTGGAAGACATTTGATAGCATAGATAGCTGAAAATGATTATATCCAGAATATATGAAGAGAGTCTAAACATAAAACAGTATAAAAAATAGGTAACCCAATGGAAATATGGATACAAACTTAAAACAGGTGTTTCACAGAAGGAGAAACACAAATAGTGATACTGCAGCCTCAGTAATCATGGAAGTACGAATTAAGACCACAAGAAGATGCCAAATTTGGCAAGAATGAAGAAATTTGAAAATATAAATGTTGGAGAGAAATGGACCAATTGAATTCTTAAAGATTAAAAACAGCACAGCCACTTTGGAGAACAACTCAGTATTATCTTATAAAATTCATCATTTTTTCAGTCATACTTAATAGCTGTACACCCTGGATAAAATGTTATACATGTGTATCATGAGATGTGCACAAAAATGTTCATAGTAGCATCATTCATAGGAGGAAAAAACCCAGAGTCAGTCCAAGTATCCAATGATAGAAAAATGGATAAATTGATGTTTTTTCTATTTTTTTTTCTATACAATCATCCAAAACCAATGGATTAATATGGCACATAAGACTCATAGAAATATAATGATAAATGTAAAAAGAAAATTCCAGATCATTTAAAATTATAACCTATAATTATCAAGTTAAAATAATTAGTAGACAAATCAGAGAGCATTAATTTTAAAGTAAGAAAATTATAAGAATAAAAGTAGATAGTGTTCATTTATGGCATGTAAGTAGTGCACACAGAGAAATATCAGTTATTGGGAATGGTATTGGTTTAGTGTGATTTTTGGATCTACCATTATGTATCATGATTTTCATACATGTTACATATATTCTTTTATACAGATATTATATTAAATTATAATATAAAAATTAAGGATGAATGCAACAATATTGTTGTATAGAGGTAAGAGATTACTATCTATATGAAACAGAACCAAATTTCCTGCTGGACCTTAGGAGAGAAAAGCAATACATTCTCCAACATAACAGGAACTACATGACTCTTCTGGGTTGGAGTCACCAGATTTCTCCCAGAGAAAGCCATATTTCAGCTCAAGTGAAGAAGTGCAGAAAATGGTTAAGGAAAAAAATGTTCAGAACACAGAGGAGTTCATTCAACATTAAAAAAGGAAAAACAGTATTCCAAATTCTACTTGGACAAGCAATTAGTTACTGCAAGCAAAAGCCCAGATGTCTATGTTAAAGAAACCAAGCATTTTCCCCATTTCCACGTAGTCATGATTAATATGTTCTTCTCTTCAACCTGGTTTCTATATACTGATAAGAGTGTAGAAACCCTCTATTAGGTCATTTCCAATTACAATTTTAAAGTCTTTTATAGTTTATCCAATGAAATATAATTAAATGCAGTAATTAGTACACTTCTGCCAATAATTCAAACACAGTGATGAAAATGTGTGCATAGGCTCACTTTTCTAGGCTGAACTCTCTTCAGATTCACAAAGAATGTTCTCCAGACTAGGGATACATCAGTAGATCAGCAGTAGAGGGCTTACCTAGCATGTGTGTGGCCTTGGGTTCCATACCAAGGACCACAAAAAAAAAAAAAAAAAAAAAAAAAAGCTCTTCTTTAGTTCTCCATAAGAGGAAGAAACATTCAAAACCCACAAAGTTACTGGAGTTTTTGTTATTGTTGTCTTTTGAAATGGGATGCCATTATGTTGACCAGGCTCCAGTGATCCTCCTGCCTCAGTATCCCCAAAAGCTGTGACTACAGGCAGGTGCCATGGCACCCCACTAAAATTTCCAGAGTTTTAAAAGGAAGTGGAAACTTGACTAATAAATATAGGATTTTTTTCTCACCAGAAACTTTTCTAGACTCTTCATAATTTGTTATAACAGAAAAGCAAATAATTAAGTAAAGTACCTTGCTTTGATGCTGTCATGTTACTTCTTAAAATAGTTGGTCTAAGCCCCACTTAAATTCTCCTTACTCTCTTTCCCCTTTCAACATTCTAACATGGTTTTTTCCTTATTACCGAAGGAGAACATTCTCAGCTGATGTTGTCCTGAGGCCTGTTTTCTTTTCCCTCTTGTCACGAAATGATTGGAGTCCTGTAGTCTAAGAAGGAGCATGCAGAGTAAGAAGCCAAAGCTGTTGCAAGACTTTCTTTTTAGAATGGGTTATTATTCTTAAAGCGTGTGATTTGCAAATCTAATATAAGATATGGTAAACTAGATGTTCACAGAAACCACTTCTGGTACATCACACAGGAAAATGCAGAAGGGGAGGGAAATCCAGTATAATGCATGACTGAGCTGGCAGAAAGTACAAGAATTCCTCAGAAACCAGAGCAAGAAAAGTTCTTATCCATAGAAGGAAGCCGTCCCTGGAGGAAGGGTCTGCCTGCCCAATCCTGGTGCCTTGATCCTGGCTTGGAAGGGACCACCCACTGGGAGAGGGGACAAAACCGGCACCTGAATAGGCTAGAAGATTAGATGAGAGGATAGAAACATAAACTAAGGAACAGTGGTGGCTTCCAGTCGGGAGGAAATGTGATGATAAAGAAATACGCAGGTGACTCCAAGGGTACCCATGTTATTTTACCATTAAGTTGGGTGGTGGGTAGATGGGGGGTTCATTGTATTTTTATTCTGTAAATTATACATGCATTCTTTCCATAATTTTTTTTGTTTGTTTAATATAGCATAACTCTGCTGAAGTCAAACCCATGTCAAAATCTCAAGGGTAATTTCAATGTAGAAAATAATCTTTGTTGCCCATAAAAAGCACAGCTTATATGTTTAAATATCTCTCTATCTAATGTCATTGCAGGAGGACACGCTTTAATGTCATTTTCATAACCTACCCACCTCCTCTGCCTCATCATCGTTTGGAAAAAATCAGAGAAAATACCCAACCGTGGCTTCTTCAATTAGCCAAAGCTCAACTCTGTCACCGTACTGTATTTTACTGTCAATTTCTAACAGATGACCTCTGTAATCATCAGGACCAGCTGGAAATGACTTTTGAGCTTTCAAAAATCAAATTTATACACACAAAGCAAATGATGATCAAAAAAGATTTTATTTTCCAATCTTTGAAAACAATCCCCAAATAGGAAATGCAAAATATTTTGAGCAATGGCACTTTACTAAAATATGGGTTCAACTTCCCTAGTAACAACCCCGAAGAGATCAACATTCACTCAAATGTCAAAAAGTTTGTGGCATGTTCTTAAAGGATTGGTTTCAATTTGTATTATTTCCAAATGGTACTTTTATTAATGAATAATTGCTTCTGACAACCCATAAACTAATTACCTAAAATACCAAACATTGAAATATTAAACACTCTCTCATTTGAGTATTTGGAGAAATCAAAATAGATGTAGCCATTTGTGATTTTAATTAGATTCATTAAAATATGATTTGTAGATTTTAGATTGAATAAGCCAAGGAATAACTGTAAACTAAGAGTTAATACCATTCCCCTGTGGGCTGGGGAGGCAGCTCAATAGAGAGCACTTGCTTAGCATGTGTGAAGCCCTTGGTTCCACCCCAGTGCTGAAAAACAGATAAACAAAACAAATCAAACAAGCAAGAAACACTCCCCTACAATCTTTTTTTTTTTTTTTTGTACCGTGTATTGAAACCAGAATGCTCTACCACAGAGTCACATCCCTAGCCCTTTTTTTATTTTCTATTTTGAGAGAGGGTCTTACTGAGTTACTTAGGGCCTCACTAAATTGCTGAGGCTGACCTTGAACTTTTGATCCTCCTATCTCAGCTTCCCAAGACACTGGGATTACAGGCAGGAGCCACCTGGCCCAGCCCTATGCTCATATTCTTAAACTAAGAATCTCTATCTCATTTTATCAACCTCTTGGCAAAACACATCAGTCACATTTCTGCTTCTGGATCTAGGGGCCTGCCATTCCTTCTGCCTCGAGCACCTTCAGCCTGGTGGACCTCTCTGCTCTTTAAGATCTTTTCTCAAATGTACTTTCTTCTGTGAGCCTTCCCCTCCTGTCCTTATTTAACTTTGAAAACCTCCTACCCATTCTCTATCACCTTCTTTATATCTACTGTACTTAAAAAAAAAAAAAAAGTTATTTTCTTTTCTCCCTATTAGAACTTAAGCCCTGTGGGTGCAGGGATTTAGTTCTGCCAACACAGACATTTGGGGGACTAGGCCCAGAAGCCCTTTAGTGTCCCTGCCACACAGCTCAATCAGAACTGCAGAGTAAGACACACTCGTTCAACAACTTTCTCCCTTTGTGCCTGTTTGGAATCCAACGAACACTATAGAACCATCCCTGTTTCCAGTAGATCTTGCCAAAAACCACCCTCACGATGTTTCAACACCAGCTCCCTGAAGAAGAAACCCAAGGCTAGCCAGCAGTCAAGCAATTCGTTAGCAACTGCCTTTCTTAGTTTCCTTTCCATGCTCCGGGTTTTGGTTTTTTTTTTTTTTTTTTTTTCTCCTCATTTAAATTGCTTGAACCTTCAAGTTCTGTTCACTTCTTCTGATGAGAGATTTAATTATTGGTATTTTGAGTGGTACATGTTCACTACAGGAATGATGAAAGGCAACCGGAATCCTGATGGAGAGGGGCTGGGGCATGCTGTGGCAATGATGACAGTAAGCGGTGAGCACTGAAGGATAGCAGTTCCCTGCAACCCAGGTGGGAGACCCTAGCCCAGCCCACACGGCTACTACTGATTGACAGACTCCATAGCCATGAATCAGTTCAAAACCCCCAAAGATTCAGATGACTTAATTTTGTAGCATTACCTTTCTTTACGTGTTCAGTGTCAAAATTCAGTAGAAATTATCAGCTCAATGGAACAACTGCTCCACATTCACGAGACCCTGGGCTCCATCTCCAATACAGCAGCAAAATAATAACAATAATAATAAATTAATTCTCATTAGTGTGGTTTTCTTCCTCTATGTGGCACTTTTGAAGAAACAGAGTTTTGTGGAATATTCCTGACTGATAATTATTTTCTTGCACTCCAGCTTCAGTTCATAACTCAGGTTCTATGACTAACTTAATAGTAAAAAGAATATAATTAGAATAGCCAATATTTTCTCTTTGAATACGTTGGTTTCTTAGTAGTGTTCCATCCACTTATTAATCCAACACAATTCACTGAATTTATGGAAGTTGTGCGAATCTTGCTCATTAGTGAAAGTGTACAGAAATGCTATGACCTCATTATTAGCTAATTATATTAAGAGAGCATAGCATACACAGTACTGTTCAAACTGAAGACATTCTCATTTCCCTCCTCTGGACTTTTTTCGTTGTTGTTGTTCTAATTAGTTATACATGATAGCAGAATACGTTTCAATTCATTGTAAACAAATGGAGCAAAGCTTCTCATTTCTCTGGTTGTACATGATGTAAAGTCGCACCACACGTGCAAAAACCATCCTACATGTACCTAGGGTAATGGTGTTCATCTCATTCCACCATCATTCCTGCCTCCATGCCCCTCCCCCTCTTTACCTCCCCTTTGCCCAATCAAAGTTACTCCATTCTTCCCATGACCCCCCTCCCCCATTATGAAACAGCATCCACTTATCAGAGAGAAAATTTGGCCTTTGGTTTTTTGGACAAATTGACTTACTTCGATTAGCATGATATTCTCCAATTCCATCCATTTACTAGCAAATGCCATAATTTTATTCTCTTTTAATGCTGAGTAATATTCCATAGTGTATATGTACCACAGTTTCCTCATCCATTCATCTACTGAAGGACACCTAGGTTGGTTCCACAGTTTAGCTATTGTGAATTGAGCTGCTATGAACATTGATGTGGCTGTGTCACTATAGTGTGCTGATTTTAAATTCTTTGGGTATATAGACCAAGGAGTGCAACATTTGGGTCAAGTGGTGGTTCCATGTCAAGTTTTCTAAGGAATCTTCATACTATTTTCTAGAGTGGTTGCACCAATTTGCAGTGCCACCAGCCGAGTGGACCTTTTTCTCCACATCCTCACCAACACTTATTATTGCTTGTATTCTTGATCATTGCCATTCTGACTGGAGTGAGATGAAGTCTTAGAGTAGCTTTGATTTGCATTTCTCTAATTATTGAGAAGTTGAACATTTTTTTCATATATTTGTTGATTGATTATATATCTTCTGAGAAATGTCTGTTGAGTTCCTAAGCACATTTATTGATTGAGTTATTTGGGTTTTTTGGTGTTAAGTTTTTTGAGTTCTTTAAATATCCTGGATATTAGTGATTAACTGATGTGCCTGCAGCAAAAATGTTCTCCCACTCTGTGGACACTCTCTTAACATTATTGTTTCCTTTGCTGAGAAGAAGCTTTTTAGTTTGAATCCATCCATGTATTAATTCTTGATGTTATTTCTTGTGGTTTAGGAATCTGGTTAAGGGAGTCAGGATCCAATCCAACATGATGAAGATTTGGGCCTACTTTTTCCTTCTATTAGGTGCACCTCCTCTCAACTTTTTCCATCTTCATCACACCATCTATGTGTGTGTGTGTGTGTGTGTGTGCGCGCGTGTGTATGTTTGTGTTTCTAGGGATTGAACCTGGGTGTGCTCTATGAGCTACATTCCTGCCCCTTTTCATTTTTCATTTAGAATAGGGTCCTGCTTATTGCACCATCTGAACTTTCATTTCTTAATAGTGCTCTTTAAATTACCTTAATATTTCTCCTTATAAACCTGCTTTTATATTCATTCCAAGCAATAAAATCATCACTTCAAGTCATTCATTCAAGTATTTATTGAGTATGTACTTTGTGACATATTTGAGGAAGCTGGAAATACAGCTATAAATAAGTCCCTATGACAAAGTCCCTATCTCACAGAAGTTTCATTTTAATAGAGAAGAAAGTCAACAAACAAGTAAATATATGACATTCTACATTTACAATATCAGCTAAGTGCTACAAGGAAATTTAATTTTCCTTCCTTTAATGGAAGGTAAGTGGGGAGAAGGAGATACAGTGGCCTTCTAAAGATGTGATACTTGAAGGGGGACTTGGGTGCAAGCCTAGGAAGTCCTCAGCAGTAAAATTGAGAAAGTGAATGGCATTATGTGAGAAAAAAACCTCCCTACCCAAGAAATACCAAGATACAGGTATAGCTGGAAGGAAGTGAGGAGAATAGGAAAACCTGAGGCTGAAACTTCAGAATCAAGCTGGGACCAGATAAGGGAGAATCTCACAGGTCCTAGGAAAGACTTTGGATTTCCTTTTGAGCATCTCCAGTGGGAAACCACTGGAGAATTTCCAGCAGGGGAGTGGCATGAAGGATTTTCCATTTATCATTATCACTCAGGCCTCTGTGTGAAAAACTGGCTATAGAGTAGCAATTCTAGAAATCATTTAGTAATTCCTGCAGCAATCTGGGGGAGGCAACTAGAGGCAGTGATTAAGTTCAAAAAGTGGGCAGATAGCTGCCTCAGTCTGGCTGGGCACAGAATCACGAGCCACTCAAGCAGGAACAAAACTTTATTTTTGAAAAAGCCGCCAATACTCCGTACGCGCTGGCAAGCCAAAAACCGGTCCACCCATGCGCGCGCGTCTACCGGAACCGGGACCCGACCTCCCCCTGAATTCCCTCCTACTATCCTTCCCCAACCAATGGGAACTCTCCAGGAGTCCCGTAACATGAGTCCCGTAGCAGGCCAAGGTGAACAGCAGGAGTCCAATTTCCATATGAATGTAAATCTTAACATAATCATATCATCTCAATGGCTAGCTGGCGTCACCTTACAACCGAAAGTGCCATGCATCATATTATTTGCTTGTGGCTCCTAACAGATAGCTAATTTTATTTTTTTCTAATTCACATTAATATAAATGTATAACTGACAATAGCAATCTTAAAGTTCTTTCATGTTCAGTCTGAAAGTATTGCTGAAGAAAATGTGGTCCATATGCATAGTGGAATACTATGTAGTCATAAAAAAGGCTGAAATCTTGTCATCTGTGACAACACAGATGGACCTGAGGACATTATGTCAACTAAAATAAGCCAGGCACAGAAAGACATACTGCATAATTTCACTCAGATGTAGATTATGATAAAATTGACCTCAGAGAAGAACAGAATAGAATAGTATTACCAGAGGCTGAAGGAAAGGGTGAGGAGTAAGGAAGGAAAGAAGCTGGCCAGTGTGTAAAAAGTTGCAGTTAGGAGCAATGAATTCCTGTGTTCTATTGCAGAAGAGAGTGGCTATAATTACATATATATATTTCAAAATAGCTAGAAGAGGAATTTTTGAATGCTGTCACCATAAAGAAATACAGGTGATGGATATGAGCATGAATTCTGATTTGATCATTATATAATACATATATTTATCAAAACATAACATTGTACTTCATAAATATGTACAATTTTGATGTGTCAATAAAAATTTTTTAATTTAAAAAGTTTTGCACACACAGTGTTTGGACTTCATCCCTGATGAGGCTCTATTCCATTGATTCATACTCAGGCTCAGGAGCCAGAAGCTTGGGTTTAAATCTAGGGTTAAGAATTTCTGCAAGTTACTTCACCTTTTAAACTTTCTCTTTCTTAGTCTAGATGATAAATATGTTGACTGACAGCTCTCTCATAGAGCTACTGCACGTATTCAGTGGGACCCAGTACCTGGTGGACCAAAAAAAAAAATGACTATTTATTACATATGTGTAAACAATATAATTAAAGGAGATACCAAGTGCTTTTTCTGTTTCCTCCCAGTAACTACCCCAGAGTTGTTTTGATCTTAAAAATATTTGCTTGTTTTAAAAATTTTGTTTCATTAATTTGTTTTATGCTAGGGATGAAACCCAGGGCCTCACTCATGCTAGGCAAGCACTCATGAGTTACTCAGCCCCAACCTTGCTTGATCATTTTTAGTTTCTATTATTATTATTATTTATTGGACACTTAATAAACAGTGTTAGCATATTGTTGCAATGTGTTATTTTTCAAGTCATTTCAGTGCTTCAGATACAAAGTTCTGTGAGCACTTCATACCGCCCCTTCCACTCTCACAGGTGAAATAACAGCTGGAACTTACCAGAATCGTGCTGGTCAAAGGCTCTGCATGCAGTGGCATAAAACTAACACAGGTGCCCCAGCATGCTGACGAAGAATAAATAGAAGCATATGTTCTGAAAGGTACATAATGCTTTGCTTCTTAGAATAAGACTTATAAAACGTAGCCAGCTTTGTTCTGCAAATAGGCTGACACCTAACATAGAGGAACTGCAGTTGGTGCCCGCATGACCATGCCACCTGGATTCCCTTATCTCGTTTATTATTATTAACCGTTTCAAAAACACTTCAGAGATTTTAAAGAAAGGGTTAGATTGTAATCTCTGCTCGGAGTGTGGTCCAGCCGGGAGGCCAAATGACTTTTTAAAGGTCCCTTTAGTGACATGGTATGTCTTAACTGATATTTTCCTTTTAAAAACAACTGTCCTTGGGGGTGGAAGGGTATAAAGGATATTAGGGATTATGTTTGAATAAAAAATACTGGAACTTACTTTCCTATCCTTCCTTTTTTTTTCAGGGAAGAAATCCTCTTGGAATGTGGAGAAGAAATGAGTTTGAAGATACTAAATCTAAATAACACCATGCTGATCTCTCTTAGCCACGAGTCAATAGAATAGCAAAAGCCCCAGTAATGTTAAACTTGTGGTTAGGAGATAGGATCCCTGACGTGATCTGCTGAGTGAGACAGATGGGTGGTCTGGAGGATGATCATCCTGTAAAAACAAGGACACACACACACACAACTTCTTAGAGGAGGCCTTTTAAGGAATCTGTGCAGCCTCCCCCTCCTCCTCCTTAAGAGTCCTCTACATTTCCAAACTTCCACTGCATAATACCAAGCATCAGGCTTCCTTGGACTTTTCCTGACTTGATACTTCCGTAACCAATCTAAACTACCATCTGAAAACAACCTCCCATGATTCATACTTCATTTTCCTGCAATTCCTGGGGGGGGGGGGGGGAACATGGCATCTGCTTACTCATCCTCCAGTCTGAAAAGCCAAGGGATAAATTTCCAAGAGCTCGGAGCACCAGCTCATCAAGGCACTGGGTTATTGTCATTGGGTAACCAAGGTTACCAGCAAAACCCTTCATGTCTGCCTGAGGGTGCTTACTGAGTTTGCAAAGTGCTTACTTAGGTATGGCAACATGTAACTCTGCAGAGACAGGCTAAAGTTAATATGGACTTGTGATACTAAAAACACAAGGGAAACACTAGGAACAGTGCAGTCTAGCAGTATCTAAGCATGTCCCCCTGTGTCTGAGTGACGTGAGGACTTAGTCATGTTTGGGGAAGTTGGGGGAGAAAAAGGCTAGTGTTCTCTATCTGGTGTATTTCTTCATCTGAACTCTTGTGCTAACTGAATCATTCCACATTTTAAAAAATTTAATAAGTCACCAATTTATGGAAAATTTTACAGCCAAAATGTAGAAATAGCACAGTCAGAATATTTTATGAAAGAGCCCATATCTGGGATATATAATAAATATGAATATATATATATATATATATATATATAAAATTAAGATTGATTTGCATGAAATTTGCAGACACCCAGATGATAATATATTTTTTTTAAATAGGAAACAGACTTGGTTTGAACTCTGTACCTGTTACATTACATGGTCCCCCTTGTCTGTACTCCTGTTCCTAATTTAGCACCTATAAATTGCCATGGAAATTGTACATAAAATGTACATTTCATATTGCAAAGGTAGGGAGTTCAATTGTGCAAGAGTCAAAGTTTTATTAGAAATTCTTCAGCTTCTGGCTTTCCCTCGCCTTGAAAATGTGGGCAATCCATTTTTGTATCTTGTAGCATGCACAGTCAGTCAACAGAGGTGGTCAGGAGAGCCCCCAGGGGCATTGCCAGAATCATAAACCACAGTGAAGAGATGGAGCAAATTGAGCTTGGACTTAATAGTCTTCCGATTCACTTTCTTAAATTCACTTCTTGTGCTTCTGAATTTTCCATGTTCCTCTTGAACAAATGGAAAACCCAAAGTGGCCCCCTGGTGGCTACAATGGTTCTGAGCCCTGGAGTTCGGGCTGGGCCTGGCCCTGGAGGGTGCGGCCGGCTGTGCTTCTCTACAGTAAGGAGCTGGGCTCTTCTAGGTTTGTGCTTTCATGACCCTTTGTATTAGCTTTCCTCTTTCCACCAATAGGACTTGTCAGTTCACTCCTAAAAGGATCTCTAAACTAAGGTGCCAGGCAGAGAAATTCTTTCCCAGGTGCACTTACATGTAAATATTTTTGAAATGTTTCAGAAACTGGCTTTTTCCAGCAGGAGTGGTAAGTCATACTCTGAAATCATTCTTGCCAATTTCATCTTTTCTGGCTAATGTGCTTTTGATCTTTTCTACTCTCTGCCCGCCCCCCTTCCCCATTTCTCTCTGTCTCTGTCTCTTTCTGTGTGTTTGTCTCTCTCTTTCTCCTTCATTTGTTTGAGGCACAAGATTATGGAAACTGTCTCCTATGAAGTACAAAGGCATGGTCGGGAGGCTTGTGCTGGTGTTGCTTGCCAGGCAGAATAACAGTGTGGGAGCCCAGAACTCAGTACAAAAATCAGCCAGACAGCTTCTGCCCACCTGCTCTTGAATCCTGACTAAGGCTCTGTGACACAAGGAACAAACAGCACTTGAGAACACTCCTGCCAGACTCCAAGTTACACTGCCCTGATGTGAATAAATACAAGCAGTTAACCAAGACTTTAAATGGGTACCATGGTGAGAGAGCATTTCCTAAGCATGTGTGCCAAGTGTGATATGCCATTTTCATCAGTGGACCCAAAACTTCAGCTTTGCTCCTCTCCAAAACCTTTGATCTCACTCCAGTTCAGCATTTTGACCATGATGTCCTGTACCTATTAGCAATGAGAAATACAGCACAATTCACAAGTATTTCAAAAGCTGTTCAGTGCCATGAGAATATTAGTATTGCTATGTAAAGTTCTTGTAGCAAAAATTACAGTTATCTTTTCTATCAGATATATTTGGAATCTATTGCAGTTAGAATCTGGACTTTCTTAAAACTCTATTTGTGATGCATGCATGCATTTCTTAAATTTCCTTTGCTATGAAAGCACATAGGTTTTCTTTTCTTCCAAGCACCCCAGGCAGTCAACAGGTGTGTTGTGACATCAACAAGCAGGTGGGCATCAAAGTCTAAGGAGAAGTGTGTTTTTGTGAGACTCCAGATGGTTGATTTCTGGATGAACCCCCACCTGCCAAAATGAGAATTTCTCATTCTTTATTTCTTAATTTTAAAACTCACTACTTAAGTAGCAAAACTTTAAGCCTAACCATTATTTTAACATGGCTTTTCAAAATACATTTAAAAAAGCAGAAATTCTAACTAATTTTATCTTTTTTTCCCATTATTCCACAATTTGAATCTTTAGTTCAAAGTTCTTTTTTTCTAGAAATGTATTGCATCTGTTTGAGCTTTCCGGAACCAGCCCTCATGAATCAAGTCCTCTCTGTCTTAGCAGCCATAGGCTGGTCAAAAGGTATCTCTGGCTCAAACTTTTCACCTGGAAGTTCTTCAGTAACTAAGCATTGATTTATATGTCCATATGTGCAGCAGTCAAGGCAGAAAGAAAAAACTGTCAAAGGGATCCTGTTGATCCTCCTTTTTCAAATTCAAAAGTACTCACAGTGCAGTGCACCAGTGATATGCACCTGTAATGCCAGCTATGCATGAGAAGCTAAGGCAGGAGGATTTCAAGTTTCAGGTCAGCCTGTTCAATTTAACAAGACCCTGTTTCAAACTTGAATTAAAAAAAATAAATAAAATAAAGCTGTGGATGTAGCTCAGTGGTAAAGTGTCCCTGGGTTCAGTCCCCAATACTAATGATGATGATATGATAATAATAATTTTTAAAATAAAAATAAATTAAAAATCCTGGAAGTATAGCTCAGTCTAGTAGAGCACTTGTCTAGAGTACTGGTGTGAGGCCCTAGGTTCAATTTCCAATACTGAAAAAAAAAAGGTACTTATGTCTACCCTATTCTTTTGAGTGCCCCCAACTATTGGTTTCTGAACTTTGCCAGGGAGCTCAAGGTGCAGTCTGACTTATGTAGTGCCTTTGTTGTTGGCAACAACCTGAACCCACCAACAGCTTAACAAAGACTCTGAGAGCCAGGGGCATAGCTCAGTGTAGAGCATGTGCTTTGCATGCATGAGGTCCTGGGTTCAATCCCCAGGACCACCCCCAAAAAACAATTTTGAACACAATGTTAGGACACTAACATTTGAACACTCCTTAGGGCAGGTCTTTGTACTCATTTTTATCATGCCATCCATTAACTAATGCTAATTCTCAACTAACAATCACCTGGTCTTCCAGGGTAAGTTCTGGTGATACAGTATATTTCTGGCATGATTTCAGGAAGAGAAATCCCAGAGGATCATAGCTATCTACTTATAAATTATAATTTTCCCCTATGTGGAAGAAAATATTCAAGACTTATATAATTCACATACTTAAATAAAACAACTTATTTTTTGCCCTACTTTCTCAAATTGCTTGGAGGTGAAAAAATGTTAAACGGATAATATCTTTCAACACTGAATTGATTTCTCAGCTTAATTTAAGCATAGAAATTATGTGCCAGATGGCATAATCAACATGTTCTGTTGAAAGATTGCAATTTTATTCTTACAAGAAAAAACAAAATAAGCGTTTTTCCACGTGGTCTACTCAGCAGGAAAGAAAGTTTATATATGCTCACTCCAACAATGCCATCTTTGAGGAGGAAAATGACAATAGCTTTGAATGTATTAACTGAACTATTTTGAAAGCCGAAATAGTACTTCCATTCCACCACATGGTTTGCAAAGGACCCATGGTGAATAACAGGAAAGAGAAATATGGAAATGAAATAGTCATGAATATAGTAAAATGGATCTTTGCGAAGTTAGATATTTAAAGATTTTCTGAAGTGCTCTTTATTTTCCAGGCATGAAATAACTGTATTTTATTCAATATCCTGATCCATGGTACCATAAACCTGAATGTGCTCTGGGTTACCTGCTCCCAAGGAGGTCATTGAAAGCTTTTGTCTGTCTTGGGGGAGATGGAAACTGCCTGTTTTCTCAACTCATTCTATTTTTATGTGACATTTCTATTCCCTGAACTTCCATAAAGCATGTTGCCAAGGAACTCAGTCATGAGCTAAAGTGAGAAACACTGTGTTTATAAGAAAGAAGAGTCCAAACAGTTAACTGGTACAACTATTTGAGTCTAATGAAGAGAAGAATAAAGAAAAAGGAGAGCCAGGGAAGAGAGAAAAAGGGGAGAAGGGACAGGGTGAGTGGCTCAGTGGTAGAGCGCTTGCCTAGCATGTGTGAGGCACTGGGTTCAATTCTCAGCACCGCATATAAATCAATAAAGTAAAGGTCCATTGACAACTAAAAGAATATTTTTTTAAAAAGGTGGTGGAGGGCAGAAGAGAGGAGGGAGCACCACCAAATAATTTGGGAAGACAAATGCACATGAAAGAATTAATCAGTGACCTTGTTTATGAGAAAATAAAGAATGCCTCACCTATGATAGATAAAATATAGAGAAAAAAGATGGAGAAGTTCCTGATTACTTAGAATAAATATTTTCAATGATTATTAAAATAGATACTTGGAAGGAAATGTTCAATAAAGTAATAACATCTCAATCTAAAAAATATTTTTTAAAAATCATGAGCAATAATGATGTTACTGTGGAAAGTACTTTTCTCAACTTTAAAAAAAAATCTTCTCTTAAAAACTTTAAAAACATCTGCATTTTCATTCTCAGAAATTTTTGGCATGAAAATTCAACCTGCTTTGCAGGCTTATGTCAAAATATATCTTTCAAACTCCTCAGATATAAATTAGATTGTTGAAGATACATATACGTATATCAAATAAATTTCTGAAGTACAATATTACACATAATTTTATTAAGATCTCTAAGTCTTATTTCTGGATACCAAATGTTCTATCCATTATTTTTCTCAAATTTAAATACACTTTGTTATAAATTTTACCCAGGATTACACTATGTAATCATCTTCAATGAGATTTACTGGATGTCAAACAGATCACAGTTTATATATGGTTCAAAAGGGCAAATTTTGTTCATTCACACATTAATTACACTCTCTCCTTATGATGTTGTAAGTACAATAGCATGTCTGGGGTAAAATATGAATTTTCTAGGTGTTCTAAGTGTTGTACGTTTATTCTGATACAAGTGGAAACAGTATGGATTAAGAAAATTTATTTTTATAAGCCAATCCCAAAAAACCAAAGGCAGAATGTTCTCTCTGATATTCAGATGCTAACACACAATAAGAGGAAGAGAGGAAGAAATAATAGAAATTCATTGGATTTGACAAAGGGGAAAGAAGAGAAGGGATAAGGGAGGGAAATAGGAAAGACAGTAGAATGAACCAGACATAACTTTCCTATGTTCATTTATGAATAAAAGACCAGTGTAACTCCATATCATGTACAACCACAAGAATGGGAAATTATACTCCATATATGTACGTCAAAATATACTCTACTGTCATGTATAACTAAAAAGAACAAATAAAAAATCTTAAAAAGAAAAATTAGTTTTAAATAGTTTGTCCTTTAATTTCTATTCTAAAATGATGCCACTGAAGATGAATAGCCCAAATTAGTGCAACATGCAAAACCAGCATGTAGAGAGAAAAATGAACTGAAAAGCCATTCTTCGGTGAATTTAAGCATGAAAATGAAAAACAGTCAAAAGTTTAATAGAGATGGCAAAGCATAGTACCAGGCAGAATCAAGGGAGAAGCGAGTCTTAGAGTGACCAAAAGCATTATTGTCAGATGCAGAACGGACATCCAATAAATAAGAATTCAAAACTGTCCAGGAGGTCTGGCCAATCAGAAGTTACTGATCACAAGTTTCAGTGGAGAAATCTGTGAATGTGCAGAAAGTAAAGAGATAGCAACTAAAGAATCTTTTTTTTTTTTTTTTTAGAACTTAAAACAATTGTTTTCCCCCATGGAAGGAAAAATTAATGCCTTGTGCACTATTCTATGTTTCAAGCATTACTACACATCTTGAAACTTTGGTTGAATTTTTCACTGCACTTACTTCACATTTGAATTGTACAGAATATTCTGTGTCCTCATCTTGATTTTTCTCCATTTTTGCAGAGCCTGAAAGAAGAAGGAAGTGTGGACAGTTTATTTGAGAGGGAGGAAGCAGCAGGCAGAATGAGAAGGGAAGGGGGAAAGTCACACAGAGGGAATCACTGAGCTGGCTGTCACTGCAGGAAACTGCAGAACCTTTGAAGAACCAAGCAGAACGCACTACCACTACAGAGAATTGTCCCTTGGAAGGAATGAAAGGCAGGAAGTATGTGCGTGTTGACTCCTGTGATGAGAGATGCTCCCAGGAGCATTAACTCTCCCAGCATCTCCAAGATATCTGACTGCTAGCTGAGGAGAAACCTCTGCTTTGGAGAAAGGACCCTGAGACAGGACCTGGGATGCATGCACAAAGACCGTCTACCATGACACAGCAGAGGTGACATGATGCAGGGCTGAAATAGCAGACCAGTTCTGCCAAAGATCTTCAGTGTTGGTAATTCTGAAACCACTGATCCCAAAGTGCCTTGCTGACTGTGTGCTTTCTCACGTCCCCTGGCACATCACACAGACACCTGTTTAGAGTCATCAACTTAGTAGCTGTGTGTGTAAAGCTCTTTCAAGAGATAATCAAACAGGTTGAAAAAAATCTAGATCTTATGTAGAAGCTGATTCAGTCCAGACACAGTTCTAGGAGCCCAGGCTGAGTAAAGGAGTAGGCCCGGTAGACTGCAGTTGGGGAGAGCTGAGGTGGCCTTTGAGAGACCACATATGGCCTTAGAGACTGACCTTCAGTTTTTCTATTTGTTCCTGCTTGCTTTTCATAGTCAGGATCAAAAAATAATGGAGACATTAACACTGACCTTGAAGATATCATTGAAAAAAAATATTTTTCTTGTTAAATAGCATAGTTTATAATTCACACCTTAAACACTGTCATAGTTTTAATAGCACAAGGGATCAATGAAAAGTGACTGTGTACTTGATTCTAAACAAACAAGTTGGCTGTCTTCATACCATCCTCTCTCTACACTCAGAGGTCCCATTAAATGGACATGTTTTACTTGGCTCAAAGCTCAATGCTGCCTCTAACTAGGCCTCTTTTTCCATAAGTAGGCCAGCCAAAAAGTGAACCAGACCAGGGCCCTTCCAGTCTGGATTGAACTCTGCCATACCATTGGGCCTGTCCTTTTCTTCTTTCTGATGGAACTCATAATGTTCTAAATCCCTGGGTCTCCAAACTTGATTCCCAGGCCAAAAACATCAGCATCACCTTCAAATTTGTTATAAGTACAAATTCTCCTCTATTCCCCAGGCTTACTGAGTCAGAGACTCTGTGGGTAGTGCCCAGCAATCTGTGTTTTATCAAGCCCTTCAGCAGATTCTGATACAAGCTAAAGTTTGATACTCCCTACTCTCAGCAAAAGATTTAGGCATTCTATAAAGACAAGGTACAGTACTCCTCCCTTATCCAGAGTTTCACTTTCTGAGGCTTCTGTTACCTGTGGTCAATCTCAGTCCAAAATTACTAAACGAAAATTTCCAGAAATAAATAATTCATAAAATACTAAATGAAAATTTTCAGAAATAACAATTTGTAAGTTTTAAATTTCATGCCCTTCTGAGTAGTGTGATGAAATCTTGCATCATCTCACTCTATCCATTCTGGGACATGAATCTTCCCTTTGTCCAGAGTATCTATGTTGTATATACTATCCACCCACTAGATACTTAGTAGCCATTCCAGTTATTAGACAGATGGTTGTGGGTAGTTCTGCACTTATATTCAAGTAACTCTTATTTTACTTAATAATGACCACAAAGTATAAGAGTAGTGATATGGTTTGGGTCAGGAGCAGAGTGTTATTGTTTGGATCAGAAATGTTCCCCCAAAACCTCATTTGCTGAAAGCATGATCCCTGATACAGCAAGGTTCAGAGGTGGGGATTTTAGGCAATGATTGGATCATTAGTGTATCTGATATCATCAGCGACTTACCTACTGATAGCTGGATGGACTACAGAGAGGTGGGTCCTACTTGGAGGGGGTCACTGTGGGTGTGCGCTTTCCCCCAATGAGTCTCTTTCTCCCCCCAACCAGCCCCTTCCCAACTGCCATTAGCTGAGCAGCTTTCCCCTGCCATGGCCTCCTGCCATGATGTTCTGCCTTGGAGCCAGTGGACCATAGACTGAACACCTCTGAAACCATGAGCCTAAATAAATCTTTCCTCCTCCAAGTTATTCATGTCAGTATTTAGGCCACCATCATGAAAAGTTGACTGACACAAGTAGTGATGCTCACAGTGATGCCAAAGAGAAAAGGAGCGTGCTTGCTTCCTTGAAGTGAAAAAATGAAAGTTCTTGACTTAAGAAAAGGAAAAATCATGCTGAGGTTGCTAAAATCCACAGTAAGGTATTCTTATTAATCTCTTACCGTGATTAATTTATAAATTAAACTTTATCAATATATATATATATATATATATATATATATATATATATATATATATGAAAAGACATCATGTATATATAGGGTTGGGTTCTATCCGTGGTTTCAGACATCCACTGAGAGTCTTCAAACATATCCCCTGCAGATAAGTGTTGCAGGGAGCGGGAGGAGGTATTTACTAGTGAACAGGAGTAGACGCAGAACACACAGGAAAGGCCAAATTCTCACTCTCATGATCTTACTCTCTTGTGAAGGTATTCGTGAAAAATATTTATGAGATAGGTTTCCACCAACTTTCAATAAAATTGACAAAAACTGACCTAGGATTCTTCAGAGAAAGCAAGAATATTTCAGACATCAGATGGTAGTAATTTAAGACCTGGATTTAAAATATGGAGCCCATTGTGGCTCCAAAAATCCCACAGGACAGTGGCTAAAATTCTAATTGTCAAGTTGAGTTCTGTGGTTCTGAAGTGACCTGTGGTTTCACATGAAAAACACCCGCAGCTGTAGAGGAAGCCACAAGGCTCTGGAAACGGCAGGCAGAGGTAAACAGAACCACCATATAGTCTACAAATGATCACAAGGAACCACAGAAAAGCATCAAAAGAAAGAAAAATGCATTCTTTGGCTGGGAACTTATTGAATGTTTAAAATTGGAGAACAGGCTGGTAAGAAAAGGAAGGAGAACACCTTGGCTTTATTTCTACAAAGAAATGGCAGTTAGACAATAGATTCATTTCCCACACAGCTGGTTAATTACAGTTAGAACATAACAGAGGGGTTTATTTCAGAATGTCATTATTTCACTTTGTGTTTGATTTAATTTTTTAACCTCTGCAGATTTCAGGAATTTACATCTTTGCAAAGTTGAAAAATATTCAACTTTTTTTTAAAGTATGCAAGAGAAATATTCAACTAAGAAGAAACTTCAATTCTTCAACTTTAACTTTTTGATCACTGCTATTAAATCTGCTACTTAGAAGATGGGTAGGTACCAGTAAGCAATAATTATTATGAAGCCAAATTTGTTTAAATTTCATTTAACCTTTCCCTCCCAAGGATCCTCCCCTGGAGATTACATTCATGTAAAGACTTTTGTGAGCTCCCTCTAGTGGTGGATGCTTAGAGCTCCAGAGCAATGGGATTCTTCAAAGTCGGCCACACAGAATTCAATGCTATATCATGAGCTTTGTAATGTTTTGAACAACCAATAAAAAAAAAAAATTTCAAACCCCGAACTTAGTTTATTGTCATTACCCTCATTCCCCTAAAATTACCCTTCTTTTTTAATTTCTTTCTTTTTTATCTTGATATAGAGTCTTGCCCTGATGCCCAGATTGGCCTCAAATTCCTGGACTCTTAACTGATTCTACTGTTATTTTTCACATTAGCCTCCTAAGTAGTAGCTGGTGGGCACCATGACACCCAGCCCCTTTTTTCTCAACCTGCTAGAAATATAACAAAGCGTTGTCACTTTGTGGTAAACTTCTAGTATAATACATGAATAGGTATTAAATAGTTATTCTTTAAAATTTAAATGATCATGACAATACTTATATTCTGTTATTTATACATGTCACTACCCAAGACACAAAAAAAATAATATCCATAGCATGTACAGGCAAAATACAGCCCTTTCATTGTGATTTGTCCATTCTACAAAAATTAATAGGCTGTCCATTGAAAGGCAAGTGACTCACCCAAGACGGAGATTCAACCAAGAGATTTTATTGTGGTGCTACCCGAAGGGGAAGAAAAGGAGAGGCAGAAAGCAGAGAGAGGAAAGAAAGAAGAGGAAGAGGGCAGAGAGAAAGAGAAAGAGCAGAGAGAGGTGAGAAGGGGGAGGAAGGGGGCAGAGGGCAGAGAGGAAGAGGGCAGAGAGTGTGAGCTTGCAAACTTAGGCTTAAGAAGGGTTGTGTAGGCGACCTGGTGGGTGCTGATTGGCAGGGTGACTCAGGAATGGTGAGCGGACACTGTGTCCAGCGGGGATTAGTGGAGAAAACTTCTGAATTTGACGTGCACTTTGGCTTGGTGCCCTTCAGAGGAGGGTGGGGGAGGGGTAAGGGATTCCGTGGTGTTCTTGGAGAGGGAAACTTAACTTCAGCTGGGAGTCTCCCACACACCCAACATCCATAGACTTAGAAGCATATATAAATGGGTTAAAATATATTCAACTTACAAGAGAAATATTCAAACTGAGAGAAAAGTTCAATTCTCTAACTTCAGCTTTTTTATTTCTTCCATGCCCCATCTCACCCGGCCACCTGAGAACTTAGCTCTTTCAAGTAGCCCCCATCTCCTGCCTACTCACTCTGAACATGCCATTGCCAACAGCATATGAACATCATGACCCATCATGAATAGCTCCTTCCTGTCCCCTCTTCCTCTAATCCTCTTCCTGATGGATTTTTCTACCTCTAGCTCTACATTATTTCTTGAACTTGCTCTGGTACAAGCAGTTCTCACTCCCACAACTTGGCTAAAATGGCTCTTATCAAAAGCACTGATGATTTTTAATCTGACCAAATCCAGTACTCCCTTCTCCGCCCTCTTCTTACCTCCTAAGTGGTATTTATTTTTACATTTTACCAGTCCTTTTTCCCATAATATCTTATTAAATACCACAAACGTTAGCTCTAGATTTGTTCCTCCAACCCAACTACTGTTTCTATTTCTCAGTTTATGGCATACTGTCCTCCTTGACCCTCTACTCCTCTCTTTTACACACAAACATGGCATCCAATAGCATGTCCTGGTAGTTCACATCTAATAGCATGTCCTGGTAGTTTTGCCACCAAAATATATTCTGAGCCTTATGTCTCCTTATGATTGCTACTTCTTGCACCCCCTAGTGCACCTTGAGGGAACTCCAACCTGAATCCCTCCACAGCCTTCCAACTTGACTCCCTGTGCCTCCCCATGGCTTGCCATCTTGAGTTCCTTCAGCAGCTGGGAAGACATTTTAAAACAGAGATAACATCTTATCATCTCCAAGTTTACAACCCTCTGCAGGCTGGACAGTCTAATTAGAATGGCCAACAATATGCTACTACCTCACTAGATTTTGCCAGTCTTACATGTCTAAATTTCCTCTCTGCTTTTGCAAGTACAGTTTCCTGTACTTGTGATGTCATTCCCCGACACTGTTAGCTCCCTTTTTTCCTTCATATGACAGATGTCTACTTCTCTGACCACTGTACCAGAAGTGGCACCTTCCCACCACCCCATTACTCCTTTTCATAAATTTTCATAGCACCTTGCCCTATCTTACATCATCTCATGGATTATGATGATTGTTATTACAGATGTCTTCTTTACTCTGCATATTCATTTGAAGTACATTATGATTATTTAGGAGGGCAGGTGCCTTCCATTACTCAAAGACTACAATCCAATCTATAGATTGGTTTTAGGACACAGAGTTTTGTGCCAATGTATGCACATGTAGGTGGATATGTCTGTAGGTATGGCTAGCATTAAGAAACAAAGCTATTACCCTGATTCCCATTTCTTCCTGAAGTAGGAAGGAACTGTGGACCCATGAACCTTATGGCAGTGCCAATGTGAAAAATAAGGGTGTACAAAGCTTAAACTTGCACACACCCAGATGGAGGACAAGGGGGCTGGAGCCCGTGTCTAGTAGCTGACTTTTCAATGAACTACTACTCTCTGTCCTTCTTTACCTCCCCATTCTCCTTGTCTCATTCCACTACACAGCCTCTGATTTCACCACAACTCTGAGCCCTTCCTCCAACTTACCATCTGCCTCCACTTTTCTTGTTCCATGGCCAAGGCTCCAAACACACTTGACTTCTCAGTGGGATGGAACACAGAATGATTACACCTGATTCTTGAAGCACCATTTCCCTTGGAAAATGGACTCCTATTTCCCTCTGATGCCTCTGTCTCCTTCTTTAATTCCCCTTTCTGGCTCTGTTTTATCCAGCTTCTCAGTGTTCATGATCTCTTTCACACTTTGAAGATCAAATCTGTATCTCTAGCTCTGACATCTCCCTGAGACCTCCAGAGTCCTATGTCTGGCTCAACACTTCTGCTTAAGAGTCCAACAGACGTCTTAAACTTAAGTGTTCAAAGTAGTTTCCTGACCCTTTCCCCTAAAATTATTTCTCCACCATTCTTTACCATCTCAGTAAATTGGACCAAACTCACCAAGTTGCTAAATTCACTAATACATATATGCTTAATGGAGGCCAAATTCTAAGGGTAGGTGACATCATGGTGGGAACATGGGTGACAGGGAAAGACTGGAAGCCAGAGCAAGACTAAGGGCCCAAGCTCACTCTTTTACCACTAACTCTTGTGTAAACTCCATGAGAACTACCTTAATCTCTTCTGGGTGCAGCTCCTCCAGTGACCTATCAACAAATATCCTCTAGACCCTACCTCTTAAAGGTCTTACCATCTCCTAACATTGTCACATTGTCACAAGCTTCCAACACAAACCTTGGGGAGTCACACTCAAACCATATTTAAATCCTAGTACATAGATGGACACATCTAATCCTCACAATACCCCGATTAAAAGAGATCCTATTATTGCCAGGCATGGTGGCATATGCTTGTAGTCTCAGCCACACAGGAGACTGAAATAAGAGAATCAGTTGAGCTCACAAGTTCAGAACTAGCCTAAGCAATGTGACAAGACCCCATTTCAACAACAACAGTGACAAAAAGTAGAAAAAGAAATGAATGAGATTCTATTATTATCATCTTCCTATTATCATCTTTACAGTTGAGCACAGAGAAGTTAGATAAATTATCCAAATTTACACAGCTGGTGAGTAGCAAAGACAGGATTTGAATTCCATCTAAACTCCTCATCACACAGTTTCTGAGGCTGAATGTAGTCTGTAAGTCCCCAAATCTTTGCTATTAAGCACTATATCAAACTATTTTGATTAATCTTTTTTCCTTCATCTTGCCCACATTCATTCATCAGCAAGTCCCCCTCAGCTCTACTTACAAAGTACGACACAAGCGCAGCCACTTGTCCCATCTGCTCTGCATTCACTCTTTTGAGCCATCACCATTGTATGCATAGGCTATCACAGAAACCTCCCAATCATTCTCGCACCACCTTGGACTCTTGCAAACCTATAATCAAGTCTTTATAAACATGAATCATATGATGCCCACCACCTTCAGCGGCTCCCAGTCATTCTCAGAATTCCATCCAAACTCCTCACCACACAGTCTCTGAGGCCTAGCATGACCCACTCCCTGCATTCCTCATCAACCTCAACTCCCACCACTCTTGGCAGCTCTCCTTGTTAAATGTCATGTGGATTGCTTTGCTATTCCTTGACCATGGCCATTTATGCCTTAGGCCCCTCTTTCTTTCTGCTTAGAACTCTCCTTGCACTTACCCTTGAAATTCTGATGGCTCGCTCATTTCATTCAGATCTCTCTCACATTTTACCTCCTTGAGAGTTTTCCCAGACCACTCCATGTAATATAGGTCCCCTTATTCCTCCTGTCAATCTTTATCTCCTTACCTTGTTTTTAATTTTCAAGATTGCAATCAGCATTGGATAGATATTATGTTAAATATGTGCTGGTTAGTTATTGCTATCTCTCTAGGTTATATTACCATGGGAGTAGGAAAGAACTTTTCCTTGTTCATAGGTTTATCACTAGTCTAGAACTTGGTCAAGTGCATAATTAGAATTCAGTAAATATTTATTGCATACATGAATGAAGGAATGAGGTTTTAGTATTCAAGTTTTCTCTCTTTCTTTTGTCCTTCTCCTCCTCCTCCTCCTCCTCCTCCTCCTCCTCCTCCTCCTCCTCCTCCTCTACACAGCCTCCTTCTTCTTTTCTGCTTCTTCCTTTTTTTTTTCCTGGTGCTGGAGATTGACTCTGGGACCTTGCACATGCTAAGCAAATGCTTTACCACTGAGCTTCATCTCCAGTCCTTTTTATTTTTATTTTTAATATAAGTGTCATTAAATTGCTAAGGCTGACCTCAAACTTGAGATCCTTCTGCTTCAGCCTCCTGAGTAGCTGAAATTGCAGGCATAGACCGCTGCACTTGGCAAGGTTGCAATTTTCTGTGTTGGGCCTCCTTTTGCCTTGATTTCTCCAAAAGGTTTCTAGTGAACACTGACAAAGGAGAATTCTCAAATTACATGCTCACAAGTTCTCCCCCGTCCTCAACTCCCACCATTCCAGGTTAGACTATGTAAACCATATGTCTGGCTCCTAGCCTTGTTCACTCCTAAATTACATGCCCTTCCCAGGCAGGTGCATGCTTCTTTTCTGTGGTGAGAATTCATTACTGATAATAATTTCCATAGCTATTTTACAACTAGGGTAAAGAGAATTCATGCAGAAGATGTTGCCTTTCAAAATTGTAAGAGGATAAACTATTAAAAAGCACAACCACAAGACAGTGCTTCAGCCAAAACCAGAGAGCCACAAGGTAACAATAGTCCAAGAAGTGCTTTTCCATAGTCCTATGTTTTATGTCACCTCCTTTTAACCATAAAAATACACTCTGAAAGAGGCCACATTCAAGAGCCAGTCAGGGCATATAACCATTACCGTGAACATGCACCCTTTACCTCGGATGTTGGTGGCCATCTCTCATTGAAGGGCTCAAGGCGTGCGGTTCAGTTTCATAAGCAATCCTGGGTCTGGGTAAACATGCTTGACTGATTAATGATAACAGCTCTTAAAACACCACAGACGTTTCCAGCGCCCAGAAATGTTTATTTTTTATACTAAATTAAATTCATTTTCCCTCTCATTCCCTCAAAGGAGAATGGTGACAAATTTAAATTCAGACTGGACTGCTATATTGAAGATGGCCATGTGCCACAACCTCTAAATAGGCTATGGTTTGGGTGTATAATTCATCAGGAGGATGGTGGGAGGGAAGATATCTAAGGCTGGGAAGGAAAAATGAAAGCTCTCAATGGGTGCTGTGCCACTGCACAATTAGCACTGAGCCCTCTGCCTTGCACATGGAAAGAATGATAAATAATCTGCATTTGCCAAATACAGTAATAATTTAAAGCAGGAATAATTTATCATATAGTGGTGCATGCTAAATACTTATTTATGATGAGAAAAAAAAGAAGGAAACAAATACTTAAGGAACATTTGCTTTGTGCCAAGCACCATAATGTTGAGAAGTTGAAACCATTATGTCCATTAGGCTCATTAGAAAACTGAAGCTCAGAGTGGTTAATTTGCCGAAGGCGATGTGGTGCAGAACCAGGATCTAAACAGCAATCTCTTGGATTACAAAACCCATTTTCCTTTTGTTTATGGGTATCCTGCCTCCAATGATGAGAGCAATGAGACACCTATTTATATTGGATGTATGTTTATTTTGTTTATATAAATCATTCTGACCATATTTTTTTCTCATAAATTAGTTACCTCTTAACAAAACACGTAGTCACAGCATCTTAATGGTGTGAGTTTCTTCCACCAGCTGTACATTGCCCAGTGGTGAGATTCTTCCAGAAGAGCATGTCCTTCCAATGAACAGCTGTCCCTGGTGTTGAAGGATCATAGGTCCATGCTTCAGAAGCATACACAGAGCCCAGAAGGAAGAAAAGTTCAGGTTATTGTGAATATTTTGTAAATGTGACACTGGAATAAGAAATGGTTTGTAAATTAATGTCAAAGGTCATTACATATTGGGTTTTTTTCCAGTTTTAATCACCATTGAATTTGGAAAGGTATACATGGTTACTTATAAAATAGGAAGACATCTGGGCACAGTGGCTCACACCTATAGTCCAGTGATTTGGGAGACTGAGGCAGGAGAATCACAGGCTCAAGTTCAGCCTCAGCAACTTAATGAGACTTAAGCAAGTTAACAAGAATCTGTCTCAAGATTAAAAATAGCAAGTGCTAGGGAATGTAGCTGAATGGTAAAGTGACCTGTGATTCAACCCCTAGTACCCCTGAAGAAAGAAAGAAATAGGAATGCACGTAGCATAGTTATGAACTATCACCTAAAAGAGACACAGTTGAGCAAATCTTTATGATTATATTTTATTTTTCTACATGTTAAAGACAGGTATGTAATTTCTTCACTTTAGAAAGTGAAGCATAATCTACTAATGAAGAATGAGGAAGACAAATGATATTTATCAATTTATTCTTCAATAGGTATTTGTTGCATGCTTCTTTGTGTCAGGGATTGTGCCAGGTTTCAGGATAACAGCTCAGCAAACACACACTCCCTACCCTTAACACTGATCTAGTTAAGGGTAGGGAGTGTGTGTTTGCTGATGGTACAGGATATAGATATTTGCAGAGAAATTATCCTAATGCACAATTAGTACCAATGCATTCAGCAAAACGCTATAAGACATCAAAGATCAGGCAGACACTTGTGTGGTGATTCAGAGCAAACTGTTCTCCCCTGAAAAACAAAAATGAAATACTTGTCCTAATCTAATTAATATGATTGTATGGTTAACAATTAAATTGTTTGGGGTAAAGTTTCATTCTTTATTAATTTTTTTTTTATTATTTTTGTTCCTGTAAGAAGTAACAAAAAACTGAACTACAAACTTTTTGAAATATTAGGGTTTTCATTGTTGTTTTGTTTATTTATTTATTTATTTTACAATGCTGGGGACTGAACACAGGGCCCTGTGCATGCCAGGCAAGCAATCTACTGCTGCACTACACCCTCAGCCCACATTCTAGGCCTTCCCATGTCAATACATCTGATCGCAATGAACATTTATTACAAATTAGCCATTTCCTGCTATCTCAGAATGTTAAATATTCATTCTTTAAAGAAAAGCCAACTCCAAGAAGACTTTCTGGATCCCACTTGACTGCTTTCTCATAAACTTAGGACTTTCTAACCTACAACAGGGCTTTATCCCCCTAATTTTTGCCATTAGGGACACATGACTCAGGTTGAGGCCATCTGGTGTTACGAAAGAGAGAAAGCACATCTTCTTCCTACTTTTTTTTTCCTCCTGGAGAATCTTTCCCTTGAAGGCAGCTAAGCTGGTACTGCCAAAATTCTGTCAAATGAAAGCAACTCCAGGTGTGGTGAACCTGGCTGTATGGATAGGGGACTCCATTGCCTTCCAGGTAGGCTTTTCTACTCCTGAGTTTGGATTCCAAAGAGACCATGCCATTTCAGAGAGCCCTAGAAGAGAGTAGGTAGGTACTTCTCCTACCCTTTTTTTGATCTTAGTATAAAAATTTCAATCTCTCTAGCTCAGAGACAGAGTGCTTGCCTGGCATGCACATGGCCCAGGGTTTAATGTGCCCCCACCACACACACACACACACACACACACACACACACACACACAATCCGGTCTTGATGTCCATAATGACCCTGATTAAGGGTAGAGTATACAGAATGGAATGAGTAATCCACTCTGTTTTGGCAGTACTGTTTATGGGTGAGTCTGCTGTGCCTGTGTTCTGCCACAATAACAAATAACTATGAAATCCCAATAGGATTGAAATTGAGAGAGAAGTCTCAATCCTGTCACGTCCACTGTGGCTGTGACTTCATTCCATGTATTCATTATCCCAGGTTGTTGGTTGAAGAAGCATCCTTTATCCAGAACAATGGAGAAACAATGGCCAATGGCATTTGTTCCTCTCTCAAAACAAATCCACGCAGGTCTGACATCAGTAGATGAGGGTGCATCATTTCCTTGAGGGAGAAGCCGTTAGGAGGGGCAGTGACTATTTCAACAACAATTTTATCTACCCCATAACATGTGAGAACAATTTGGATATTGAAGCACTCCAGAAAGAGCACCCCATAGAGCAGCAAATTTCTAATGAGCTTTAGTGGAAATGTAAAAAAATCAGAAGTTTGGTCTACAGGGTGTTAAGGTCCACTTCAGTTCTGATGTGTAGCCCAAAGTTTGCATTATGGTTATTTATTTTGGAATCTTACCCAAAGGACAAGTGCCAGCAACATTTCTATATTTCTCAGAGACATCACTCAGTATGTTGCTGAACACATTTATTGAATAAGTTAAACCTTATGAATAACTTACACTTCAGTATGAACTCATTAGATAATTTCCTGGAAGCAGGTTCTATGGATGTAACATGTTAGCTAGAACTGAGAACCATGGAAGTGGTGATGAAGGGAGAAGGAAGAGAAACAAGTGAAACAAGCCCTCCAGGTGTGTGGAGGAGGCAGACTGTAAAGCCAAGTTAGGCACTGCTCCACCCCTGGGTGATTTTTCTCAGGGCAGGCTCCATGAAGGACAGCATATATTATGACAGGATCCAATTCTTGATTTCCCTGTGGCTGAAAATTGCATAACTTACTAAACCTTAAAGCATGTATATTTCAAAACTATTGCAAATGGAAAGAGGTTTTCCCCCGCCCTGCTCCTTATTTTGTATAGGAAAACTTGGTGAAGAACACATTCCCAAACCTTAAGAATTCAATGAAAGGAAATGCCAGTCTTGTACAAAAATGAAATTCCTGATTTTACTGTGAAAAAGGAAATGATAGCCTTTCTGACCTAACAAAATATTTGATTTGCCAAGAAAATGCTGTCAACTTGAAGAAACGAGCTAAGAAGAAATATCCATGAATGTTTTTGTTTCCACTTACAGTATCTTTGTGCAGGGATCAGGCTTTAAGAAGAAATTCTCCTGTGATTACCACCAACACCCCAGCCAGCCTCATTATTTAAATAATTACAAAGCACAATTTGAATTTCATACTTAATCTTCAGCTGAAGTGATGGATTTTTATCTTCTCACCCATACCATTTTTCCTGCCTACATACACTAATTGTAGCTTACAGAGATTACTTTTGAGTTTTCTCTCTTAACCATAGTAGCTGCTTCATTATTTTACTCCTTGGTTGTAAGAATAAACACAATATGCTCTTTGTTCATCAATGCAGTACCGAGGGAATCAAAAAGTTGAACCTCATTTTATAAATTCTAAACAATTAGACCCACAACACAGATAAAATTCATCCAGAATAATAGAGGCCATCTGTGTTATAAACAAGAACAACACCATGCTGCTGAAACGTCAATCCTCTCTCCCCCTCCTCTCTTAACCAACTTCAACATGATTGAGTTGGAAAATTCTAAACACTCTTGTGAAGATAACCGAGAAGTGAAACAGAAAGCAAGTCAAAGAGCAAGAAAGCAGGAGTCTGAAGAATCCTGTTTTTATCTTTCCTTTCTTGGCTTCTAAGTATTACCTTCAAACTAGTGATTTGAACCTTTTAGAGAAAAAACAATCAAGGAAAGGAGTTTCTAAACACTAACTATTTTTTTTTTTTTTTTACCTCCCTCTGGATTTGATCGTTTCTTACTGAGTTGAGGAAGAATGGCATTTATCCTAGGGCGGGAAGATATCCTGTACCTCTTTGCCTCAAAGCCAGTGGCTTCACCAGGCTGGCTATGGCTTGTTTAACAAGCAAGCCATCACCCTTAGGCCTGACACTCTAAATCAAAAGATCTTAGAACTTTCACCAACTGACCAGAATATTGCTGTTTCAGGTGCGTAACATGCCAATTGTGAGGTTTACTGGAAATGTTTATTAAGCTTATGGTATAAGATAGGAAACTCCACTGGAACATTTAAGTGTTGTTTCACCATGAAGCATCCCAAGGTTGAAGCTTAGCATTCTCCCCCCAGTCACAATGGAAGGTCGGGGTCTGATTCAGGAAGCCGGCACCAGCCTCTTAGTATGCAGTTTTCCTTGGAGACGGGCCATCTTCACACTGCGCCTGCCATCCCCTCCCAGGCCTTCCTGTCCCTGCTCCCCATCCACAACCGGCCTAGGGCGCCTTGGACGGATCTCTTGCCATTTCCTGCATTCTGCAGGAGCACTAATTGAAAATTTGGGTGGCCTTGCTTATTTATTTTCCTGGAATGCAGTGGGTTATATTTTCATGGCATTTTCTCAGCAGTGCAGCGTTTCGATTTCAAACTACAACAATGAGAAGAAAAGCCAGTCCCCCGTCAGCACGCAGACACACAGCAGAAGACAGTCCGGGGCTTTGACTTTGTAGTTCTGCTTCTGTAAATTGTAACTAAATATAAGCCATCAGAGATGCCCCACTTCTTTCATGAAATGAAAAAGACAAGTTTACTTTCTCATGGAAAAGGAGAAAACACAGTGATCTGCTTAGACACTATGAAAAGAGAAGGATAAATAGGAGGTACCCCTGAAAATTATTTGGTGCAACTCAACCATTGATTGTCTCATGTCTAAATCTTCATAAAACGGATTAGCTCTGATTTTCTATTTAAAAAAAAAAATCAACTTGTTTCAACATACTGTCGCACTCGCTGGGGGTACCTACACATTACAGAATGCACATGCTGCGAAAGCATTTTTTTTTTCTGTAGGAATATGAAAGCTAACAGTGAATTTTTAATTTTCTCAAGATGCTAAACCATGCTGTTCTAATAATCTACCCCTGCAGTAAATTTTCTATTGCCTAACATTCAAAGAGGGCTCCATTAAAATGGATTTGTATAAAAACACAATTTTGGCAAAAATTAAATTTATATACAAGGCTTAGAGAATTTACACTTTAAAACAGACTTTTTGATTTCATTCTGGATAGGTGAATCTGATTTCTAAACTAAAAGGAAATAAAGTGAATTTTTAACATGTGATACCTCATGTGTAAAATATATTAAAAGAAAAATTTAGAGTGGTTGAAAATATGTACACGTGTTTAATAGATGGTTACCAAAGATTATTACTTTAATTCTATTTTCTGAAAACATGCCAATTGAGATGCAAATTCATTTCCATTTTTCTGTCTTTAAAATGGGACTGGATCTAAGTCCTTTTTTTTTTAATCTTGAGAGCTACCTTTCCTTGTTTATTTCATACACATTTCTGCCACTGGTGAAATTGATCGACATGCTAAGCATACATCATTGTAACTCAAAATAGAAAATAAGACCTTTCTATGGAGCAAAGGATTGCCATGTATATATGAACTAAAAGTAAAATCTTGAAAAACATTGGTCCTATTTTTGTTTGACAATGGATTTTGAGAAGTACAAAAACCTCATCTAGCTACAAAAAAATTAATGGTATTAAGTGAATTATTACTTACAAATTGGAGATAGCTTTGAATTATTAAAAAATCAAATCATATCTTTACAAAAAAATAAGTAATTATGTAAAATTACCTGACTTCTTGGGTGAAAAAACTTATTAATATCTTATTATAATGCATGAATAGGACTTCTTTTCCATGTATATATTTTTTCTTCTTCTTCTTTTTTTTTTTTTTTTTGTGGTGCAGGGGGTTGAATCTAGAACCTATGTATGCTAATCATGTGTGCTTTACTAATGAGCTATATCCCGCATCCACTATATCTTGTCTTAAAACTAAAAGGGTAGTGAGGGGAAAAATCTGCTCAGGTTATGCAAACATTGCCTAGCTAAAGTACTTAATTTGAATATACATATGTGAGCTGAGTAATAATTATAGTTTTTCACATGATACTGATTATATATTTGAGCCTTTCTATGTAAGATATGTTGTACATATAATAATAGCAATATTTTAAGTTTACATAGCTTTTTGTGGACTATACAAGTATTTTTCAACATATATATAATTGAGTTTTCTAATTCTCTGAGGCTAACTTGTTTTAAAAGTGTATTAAACTCAATGAGAAAAATGTAAAGGAAATTCAGCCTATGTTTTTAAAAATATATGTATAATAATAGAATCAAGTATGAAACAAGAAATATACTGTAGTTTAAATAAAGGAGATGCTTAACTTTTTATCTAATGTAGAATGAAAACTCTTAGAAAACAAGCTCAAAAACATTCATTCACTTGATAAATTCAAATGTATTTTACTTAACAGTTTTACTTTCATTTGGCCTTTTAAAAATAAAATGTTAAGAGTAAATTACACTTTTTACTATTCACCTCCATATGATTTTTTCCCCCTAGTAATTAACTGGCCTCTCACTGCCTCTGTCATATTATATTAAATTAGATCTTAAGGAAATAAGTGGCACCTAGATATAGACCATATGGTCGCCAGGGCTTTTGTAGGTAAATCTGAACAGAGATGGAGAAAGGTGTGTTTTCCTATTTGTACAGTCTCCAAAATAAAAATTGTAAATTTTAAGATTTTCCCACAATCATTTCCACTTTCCTAGGATTAACATAAATTTTAGCATGGCTGAGAGTTAACCCCCTGGTGTCAAATAACAAATCTGAAATGTTTTTCAAAGAAATGTATTTTACAGAATAAACAAGAGCAGAAACCACTTCTCGTGACTTACCCTTCCCTGGGTTTAGCCAAGAGCTGCCATTTCATTTCAACAGAGAGAGATCACTTCAGAGTACATTTTACGATATACACAGACATAAATTGCGGCTGAATTTAGGAATTGCCTAAAAGAAATTAATTCCTAAAATTTCAAAACTATGCCTAATAAAAATACTAAGTCTGGAGGATTTATATAACAGAAGACAAGCCATCATCTGCAGAGCACACTGAGAAGGGAACGAGGTTGCCAAATAGTATGCACAAAACAAAACACAAAAGCCCAAGTATGAACTATCTTCCCACCTTTGCTTTCTCTTGAAATTTAATGACTTGGACAGAAAACTGGGATATATGTATAATGTTGGATAATGGAATTATTGGATCTATGTATCGGCTTTCTACATCTGACACTCAGCTGTAAACAACCGACAACTCACCTGATTCAGAATAGTTTATCTAAAGCACAAGGCAAAATAAACCAGGTTCCTGATTTCTTTTTCCTGAGAAAGTAAGTTTGTTCTTCTGAACGTTTTCTTATAATGGAGGCAAAAAGAGGTAATGTAACTAGAGTGCAAGGAATCTTTAACAGACCTCCAGGCCTACAGATCGGTCAGTGCAGGCTGTCAACTCAGTTCAAGAAGGGAGAGAAGACGCCTTGTGGCTAAGAAGTCCAAACCCACCCAAACACAATTCTCCAGTTACACACTCCTTGAATAAGCTGAAGAGCTGTTGAAAGCTAAGTACCAGTGAACAATCTTCCTATGATGAGTGCTTTAGCCACAAAAGAGAAATGTGTTAATCAGAGAATTTTTAAAAGATTAGAACACCACTGTCAGCGTTCTTTTTACATGGAAATCTGCGGAAGACCTCAATTTACAGAAAAGATCAAAGTGATGTTGGAAAATAAATATTCAAACCATGATTGATGAGACAGGAGGATGCAAGGTGAGCTAAAATGAGGGTAAGACAAAATAGAGTCTAAACATCCAGAGATCTGGAGCTCCCACAGCCACTTCTGCCCCAGTTCCTGACGTCCTGCTTACTCTCACCTCAACGCAGCTCTTCTCGGTAGCTGTTACCTACAAATTGAGCTTAAATGTTCAATCTTAATTAGGTTCATGTGTGTATGGGTCTGGATGCATATGCATACGTATATGTGTAATTTTGTGGTAGTGTGCATGTGGGTGCACCTGTGTATGTGTGCCTATATGTAGATGTATAGGTGCATGTATAATGTATACAAGGTGTATGGATGTGTGTATGCATGTTTGCAGCTGTGCACATGGGCAAACTTGTATGTATGTGGGGTATGCAATGTGTATTGATATGTGCATCTGTGTATGTTACTGTGTAAGAAGAAAAACTTGGGCTAGGGTTGTGGCTCAGTGGTAGAGCACTTGCCTCTCACCTGTGAGGTACTGGGTTCGATCCTCAGCACCATATAAAAATAAATAAATAAAGATATTGTGTCTATCTACAACTTAAAAAAATTTTAAAAAATAAATAAAAAGACAAAAGAACATTTTCTCAGGAAAATTGTTTCATTCACTAGAAGAAAGAAAAAAATGAAAGAAGGATGGGAAGAGGAAAGGACGAGGAGAAGGAGTAGGGCAGGGGGGGAGGAACTTGTAGTCAGTCTACTGATTCCATTTTTTCCTCTGTCCACTTCTACTGCTACTGTTTTTTTTTTTTTTTTTTTTTTTTGCAGGGGGGGAAGTGTGGTTGTTGGGAGGGGAAACCAGTTATCTAATAGTTCCAACTTGCCTGTTGCCAGCCAATTTGGGTTTTGTAACAACTTTTTCCCCCTTAATATGACCATCAGGATATAAAAGGCACAGGAATAATACTCAGTCTTTATGAAGTAAATATGAATTGTTTTTATGCAAAGGAAACAAGAAGTTGATGTTTCTTACTCTCACCCATAAACTGAAATGTTTGTTTCAGCCTTGTGGAATGTTCCAGTGGCCACCATCCACTGACTTCTACTGGACCATAGTGCTCCTGGACTGGCCATTAGGAGATCTCTGTGACATGATGTTTACCATGACCTGAAATAAACTTGGAGGGTAACAGTGACTAAAACTAGATAGAGATTTTAACTCCTAGGACTCCATAAATTTGCTCACATGAGAGAAGGCTTTTATTTCTAAGTATTTCTAAAAAAAAATACAGATGATTATTAATTATTAATATTAACACAATGCTAATAGTAGTAGTAGTATAGATTCTTTGAGAGGACAATGGATCAGCTTATTATTGATCAGAGTTACAAATTTTTTTACATTTAGTTATTTCACATTTAAATAAACTATTAAGACTTGGTTGAAGAGTATTCATTAAATCCTACATATTTACTTCACAAAATGCTCCTACAATGAGAAATATTCTAACTTCCACTTAAAAATGTAAGCGTTATTAGATTTATAAAAGTTAATTTTGTCAGGCATGTAGGTGCATACCTGTAATCCCAGCAACTCAGGAGGCTGGGGCTGGAGTATTATTAGTAAGACTCTCAAAAACATAGCAAGATCCTGTCTCAAAATAAAAAGGGCTGGAGATGTTAGCTCAGCTGTAAAGTGCCATTGGGTTCAATCCCAGTACAAAAAAAAAAAAAAAAGTTAATTTGATGTTACTATTATGCTAAGAAAACATGCATTCTTACTGAATAAAGTAGAAAGCTCAATTTCATGAAAGAACTACCTGCATTCTATAATTATATTTTGTAAGAAAGATCACTATTGTAAATTATTTGGGTTCACTAAATGTTATGAAATTTATAACACTTCTGATAATATACAACTACTTAATATGTAGTTATTAGATTTTTAATCAGGATGTGCATACAGTTTTAAAACACATTTAAATAATTTGTTATTGTCATTTTTCAAAGACAGTCATAAAATGTATTTAATAGTATATTATCTTCATGTGAAGTCACAAAGACCCACTCTTGTATATTTCATTAGGGTCTCAAAGATGCATACGAAAATGCACACATACAGTGACATATAACTTCCAATATAAATTCACATTAAAAATTAAAAGGTTAATAGACTATGGGGCATTAACATTTTATAGTAAGGAGTTTATTCATGTTTACATTGTAAAGAGATTTGTTGTGATGCTAGCTTGAGCCTGGGACAATTTCCACCCTCAAATACTGCTTATGTAATCATGGTTACACATAAACCTAACCAGGAGAATAGTTTTATATTGGATTCCACTCAAAATTTGCTGATTTTTTTTAAATTTTTTTATTGGTTGTTCAAAACATTACATAGTTCTTGATATATCATATTTCACACTTTGATTCAAGTGGGTTATGAACTCCCATTTTTACCCCATATACAAAAATTTGCTGATTTAAACATGTTAGAGTATGCTTGAAAAACAAGCAGATTCTTCAGAGTTTGAGTGGGTATTTTCTTATTTGTTATAGATTTTTCTCCAGCAGTTTTTCTTAGGCAACTGATTTGTATTAGCTCTAATCAAAAACACTGACAAAACAAGAGTGGGACACACACTAAATAAATAAAAATTTAAAAATCAAACGAAGTTTTTAATTTATTCTTCTCACTTTCCATTACCCAAGATACATTTTCTTCTGGAAAATTAATAATTAATATTGCAATTACTACTACTACTACTACTACTACAACCACTAAGGTAAAGACATAATAGTAATAGTAGTATTAGATGGCAAGAGATAATATGTAGAAAAAAGAACAATGCTTTGCATATAAGAGACATTGTGTCAATATTGTGGAACTGGAAAAAAAAATTCAAATTCAATTTGCATTGCTGTACACGTACAGAAGATCTCCCTGAATTAGTGACTGGACAGTTTGGGCAGAAAATAAACCTATTTTGTAAGTGCTTTCTAGATTGCACTACCTTTAGGATCAGTAAATACAGATTTCTAAGACATCTTTAAAGGAAAGAATTATTGTGTTGTTATAATTCAAGAAAGGAAAGCAATGTGAAAATTCTGTAAATATAGAAAATCAACTAATATGCAAAAGGCTTCCTTCCCTGTTTGATGTGGGACGCTGACTCGTCTCATTCTACACAAGCATTCTAAATTCTTTGAGAATTAATTTATATTTTATTTCTCTTAAAGCATGCCAAGACTCATTTTGGGAGCAAAGGAGCATATAGCAACACATTTCATTCTCTTTTTCTTTTGAATAGTATTCTACTTGACATTATAGAGTTTCTGGCCTGAAATTATATTTACTAGAAAAATTGCTGCCAAACTTAGAGTCAGTAGTTACTAGCATATTTGTGTAAACCAAGAGCTTAGAAAAATGGATGGTGTTTAATATTTTTTTTCCTGGAAATTAATCAACATTGTGCCTTGTCACATCATGGCTAGTCATTTTTCCATTAGGCAGTGGAAGAGGATTGGCTTTTCAAAGCAAGCCAGCATTGTAACCAAGGAAAACAAAATTCTATAAATTCTAGTTCAAAACTGATTTTCCTAAAGAATGAAAACTTCCTTTCTCAACATGTTTTAGCAAATACATGCTTGCAAATAGGAGGTTGTTTAAGAGCAGTAGCAATTATATTTAAACATATCCAAAACCCAAAAGATGTGAAGAAACAGATAATAATTACTAACATTTTCTTTCACAAAACAATGCCTGAAAAAGACTTAATGGTTGGTCATCAAGAGTATATTACTTTCTAGGATATAATTTTACCCGTATAGTTGGAGAGATAATTCTCCATTAGATCTTTTAAAATTATTTATTTATTCTAATTTATTATACATGATGGCAGAATGTAAAATCTTTCATATTACACATATAGAGCACAATTTTTCAAGTCACTGATTGTACACAAAGTATTTTCACACCATTCGTGTCTTCATACATGTACTTAGGGTAATGATGTCTATCCATTAGTTCTTAAATAAAAGTTTGTTAGGAATCCCTACACGTCTACAGAGTCCTGAAAAGCTATTGTTTATTAGAAGGAAATCATACATATGTGCTTAAATCTACCATTAATGTCTGTGCATTCATTTGAGCTTCTCATCTGTTAGTGAAATAAATACACATCTTGTTAAACAGATGTAAAACATAATAATAATGCAAATTGACACAGACTCGAACACCCTAGATCTGAAAAATGTGGCCAAGCTTAGACGAAATTATTTAATGGAAAAGTAGGATTTCAATAAAAATGCAAAATTGAAAATGCAACTCACATATTTAACATTATATTGTTTTCCTCTTTGTTACTTTACTTCACAGCTAACCTATCATGGTTGGGCATTCTACAACTGTATCCCAGCGAGGGACAAAAAAAAAAAAAAAAAAAGAATTAGTTTCCAGGGCAAGGGATTTTGGGGAAGGTGTGGAAATGATTCAGGACAGAGGAGCAAAAAGTTATAGAAACAGAAAAGGACCAATAATCTGCTTCAAGGTTGGAAAGAGCAACTACAAAATTCTGTCTCAAATGGACTGTAATAAATTTAAAGAACAAAACATCTGGGAGGGGAAAAATCCTTTAAATGTGTAGTAAAACAATTAGTGTGATCTACTACCACTGGCATATAGAGTTACTTGGAAAATCTCCACTAACGTCACCCACATGTCCTATTGTGTATGATGGCCAAAAAAAGTCACCAGAAGAGAGAGCCTGCAGCTCAAACTTGCTACAGAATAGCTGTTTATTGAAAAATGTACTTCTATCTGACCACCTTGTTTTAAAATAACGGGAACTCTCATGAGATGGAATAATCAGGGTCAATATGTAGGATCCAGAGTGCAGGCTTTAGATTTCCAAAGTAATTTTTCTTTTTATTGATAGTCTATGATCAACTCTTTATTTTTCAGGGGATAAGAATATTTTCATGTCTTTATTTTTGGTATTTCACTGTTAAACATAGTTAACAGTGTTTAGTAGTTTTTCACTAGGGGTGAAGAAATAAATTACTATTCAAACCAATTGGTCATGTATCTCTGTTACAAGGATTCAGTCAAGGAGAACAAAGATTCAGACCCCTGGCTAAAGTATGATGTGGAAATTATCTTTGGCTTTTAATTTTGCGCGTGCTCCTTATCCTTTAGTACCAGGGAAAATATAAAGATGAACTGACAAGAGGCAACTTCCTGCAGGTGCAGGACAAGTACTTAAGGACCTAGACATCCTAAGTGGCCAGGACACAACTGTGGTGCACAAGTGGTGCCAGTGTCCTACACAGTAACGCCTGTCATCACTTTTAAAAACTTTTGGAAACTATGTCAGTCCCTGAGAGGGGAACACCTCCGAGCTAATTTGGGGGAACCCTACTGAACACAAAGGGTGAGAGACCTGTCGTCAAGTAATTTAAAATCCTTTGAAAGGACTCAGATAAAATTTGTGTCATATTAGAATTTAAAACAAATGAGATCTGAAGACAGAGGCGGCAAATAGCATACAAGGTAACACTCTAGGGACCATGCAAAGCCTTGTTAAAGGAGTGTTGGCACCAATCAAAGCTTGTACACAATGTTCCCTGCCACTGTGAAACTGTAGCTGATACTTCTGCTCCCAATGGGATGATAGGCCTTGGTCACGGAGCTGCCAAGCGGAAGCCAGCAGACTCTGCCCTAGGCTTGTCTTTATGGGCGCCACCACATCCATGAAATAAACTGAGAATATGAAGTCATTTTCTATTATTGCTGACATTACTAACAAAATGCCAATTGGTCTTATTACCATTGAACAAGCTATAGAGGAATTTCAAGTGGAAAATTCCAAAAGATAAAATAAATACAATTTAAAATAAGATTATATCTTATGTTCAGTTAGAAATTCTTCATTTAGAATATGAAGAGGTCTTAATTCCTATTCACAGAAAAACACAGAATTAGGATATTTTGTATCCTCTGCAGTGTAAAGTAGGGCTGGCAGGGATAAGAGAATCCCCTTGTAGGTTGCTCAAATGAACTATTTTCAGATCCCAACCTGGTTTCTTTTCTCTAGGTTATGTGGCTTCATATCTCTTTGGCAGTGAGTGTCTTTCCTCAATTTCTCCTTTCCCTTCTGGACCACCTATGGATACAACCTACTTCCAGAGACCCCCAGATATAAACACAGGTGTTAAACACATCTGCATTATTGCACTGGGTGGCAGCAATGGCCATATGGTGGGAGTAACACTATTGTAACACCATACCCCTTCGTGGAGCCAGCTTTATTTACATTTTTTTTTAAATTAAAATATGCAAATTGCAAGTAAACATGAAAAACCACAGAGCTGTACTTTGTTGTTTGATGTTGAGGACTCTTCAGATACAGAGCTCTGAAGCCAACAAGAAATGTAGATGGCTAAGTCCACATAAACTAGGAGCACACAATAGCTAAGACAAAGGTAAAAACAGAACCAGACAAGCAGCTTCCTTAACTAAAAAGGACAATCCAGGGATTGCTAAATCAGAGTTTGTAATTGTTCCAGTCTCATAGGATTTCAAATAATCCTTGTAATTTTAAAACACAAAGAATGACAAAGCTGGTGAAATATCTCAGGCATCTATATAATATCAAGATTTATATATCTAGTGTTGCTTACTTTTTTGTGCCTTTAAGTAGTCATTCAGCATATTTTGAGATAGACAATTAGAAAGAAGACTGTCCCCTAAGTTTGCTAATATCAAAATGTAGCCTGACTTTAATTTTAATTTTTCATTCAACACACATTTATTGAGTACATATTATGTGTGAGGCATTAGTGAACAATGTAAAGTCCCTTTCCTTAAATGTATACTTTAGTGCGAGGAGCCAAATGAAGAGATAATAATCAATTTACAAATATGACTAAAATAGGGCTGGCACGGACAAGATAATCCCCAAGAGAATAAGTGTACAATTCAGCACTCAATGAATGGGTCAGTCAGCTTGGTCTATCTCATAACAGTTAAGTCTCTGTAGTATCTACAACAATGAATAAGGCAGTAATCTGCCAGCAAGGATCATAGAATTTATGGGTTAACAGATCACCAAATTTCAATTTTTGGTAAAAAGGATCATTCAGATATGGCAAACTTCAGTTATAATTATAGGATTAGGTTGTATTCTTATTTTGGACCATTTCAAACTGATATGCCATGCAGTACAGAACACTTAGGGTGTTGATTTCATGTAAATTGAATACATAAATAAAGTATCTAAAGGGCAGAGCATTGTGTTTTTCATGGTGTTTCCTAAGACTTTTTCCAAAGGGATTTCATGCTTCAAAGTTATTCTTTCTCTCTAGGTCCAATGAAATCTGACACAGAAATGAAAACACAAAGCTATCCAATCATAGTTAATTGTCCCAACAGCTACTATTGCAATTTTAGTTTTAATGATTTTATTTTCTGACAACTTCTGCATATACTGTGCTCATGTTTGCTGGTTGGCTTAAGAATTAGGATCAGAAACCTAAGAAAAAAGAAGGAAAACAGCACTAATATTAACAAAAGAGTCTCTTTCCTTTTTTGAGTGTATTGTTTTTTTCCAGGAATTTATTATTATTATTATTGTTGTTGTTATCATCATCATCATCATCATCATCATCCAGGATCTGTGAATTCTCAAGACATATACATCCTGACTTAATGGCAGGATTGCCTAACCTGAGAAATGGCATGTCACTGAGACCCAGAGGATTTGGTTTCATTGTGCAGGAGGAGTAATGCTGCCAGAGATTTCTCACTTTATTTTCTTTGGACCTCTGTTGCCAAGTTTCTGATTCACATTTAAAGAGTCTTCCCCTTGCTCTTTAAAATGAATAATCCTGGGGACAGTCAGGTTATTGCATACTAGAAGAACACTTTGACACATCCTCTGACAAAAAAGAGACAAAAATGAAGTCATGCTAAATCCTATGACTCAAGGAGTCGGTACATATTATCATCTTTCTATCTCTAGATGTATTTCCAGAATAAGTATACAATTCAGCATACAATGATATTTGAAAAGTAAGAAACATAGGTTGTTTTTGGTTTATGACAATAGCAATCTTGGTTGGTTCTGTCAGGAGCTGAACCAGAGATAAGGTTTCCAGGGCTAGTATTTGATGTGGGTAGTGACATGGGAGACAGCAAGCTGGGAGAGGGGAAGCCAGTCAAGGTGTGCTAGGAGGTGCTTCCTTCACTGAGGGCAACTGGAGCACAACCTTCTTGAGAAGTGTGCGATGCAATGGACTATATGCCTCTAAGCTACACATCCAGAGAGAGCCTGCTGGTGTGTTTACACACCAGCTCCTAGAGCTGTTGGTTGAGGCTTGCTTCTGGGTGAATGAATCCTCCAGTGCTCCCAGCTTCTCTGTTCCAGAGAGAAAGCTCTCAGGCACAAAGAAAGGTACAGGTGTTCCCAGAAAGTCACTTCAGTTGAGGGTATATGGATGGGGCAGTTTCTAAGTGTCAGGTAGCTGTACAGTCAGGGTATGTAGGAAGTACTAATTAAAAAGTTCTCTCTCGTTTACTTTTTCACTTTTCTCTACTACTGTCTACCAGTGTGCTGTGTCCTGTTTCTGATTTCTCATGGTGGTATATAATCACACTTTATTGGGGGTGAAAAAGACCTTAACAGGTTTGACCTTAGGGTCCACTGCTGCAGTTGGTCCTGATGGCCCAGATATTCTTAATATTTCTCCTTGATTGCCCATCTAGACTCTTCTCATCTGCAACTAGCATTTCTGAGGTCCAGGTTGCTTACTCCATGAAATGACCCAGACCTCTGCCATGTGTGGTCTGGTTAACTTGCCTTTGTCTGACTATGACAGCTGCATCCCCTTCTCCCTTAGTCTTTCCTGTTTTAGTTAGTGGAACCACCACTACTCACTTAAGCAATTTAGTATCTTCCAGTTATTTCTCTCTCACAGCCCTTGCAAATCATGTCAATTCTACAGTCAACAAATTCCCAGCTTGATCACTGTGCTCTACCTGCCTCATTGTCCCCTAGAGCTGACCACTGTCCTTTCTTGCCGAGATTGCTGCAGTCACTCCCAAAGGATGCTACTTTTCCTCTCACCATTCCATGATTATCCTTAGCCAGGGAACAAAGCGGGAAGAGATTGCGCTAGCTTTATGCCTGCACAGCACCAGGTCCAAGTGTTCACTCAATATTCGTATTCCAGTCACCTCTGTAATTTCCGTGGTATCATGATGTCTGTATGTCATCTTGTCTTTTAAGGCTTCAACAGGAGCCATAGAATTCTCAAGGGACCCTATGAGGTGGATCCTCCAGACTTGGTGGGCCATATGGACCTGCAGCAGTTCTTGGACCTGGTGCATGTAGTCCCTTAATGTACCTGTCCTGATCCGGTGTAGTCCCTTATGTACTCCTTGACTCTTGCAGTGCTTTAACTCAGTGCAGCTTTTCAATCCTGTGCTGCCCCCCGACCTGGTGCTATTACAGGGTGCAGGGCCCATCCTTAACGGTCTATCATCCCACGGCCTTTTTGAAAATACCATGGGGCAAGGAAATGAAAGGTACACATGGCACACTCTTTGAGGTTACGCGAGGCACGCTCCTGTGCAGACAATATGCCAGTTCGCGTGCAAGCCGGCAGCTGCGTCCCTTGGAAAGCAAGGCACACTAGCTTTCAGCTCTCACGGTGTCCACCTTCCGCAGCAACCCAGCCCTTCCTCTTCCGAAGATCAGCCTATCCAAGACTCGGCGCTCGACTACTGGGCGGATCGATGTGCTCGGCGCTCGCGGCGGGCGGAAGTGTGGCGCCCGCGGTTGGACGGCAGCGGTCCGGAGCTACTGGCGTGAACTGCTCGGACCCCAGTCTTTGACGCTGTAGTCGGCGGCCACAGACCGACGGGAGGTATGTGTGGGCCTAAGAGATCCTGGCGGAGGGCGCACCGCGGATCGCACTGTGAGGCCGAGTGTAATTCGCGGCCGCTCTGCGTCGGCCCCGGCCTTGGCTGCGAAGGGCTGGGGGCCGCGCGTCCCCAGCCCACCCGCGGAGGGCACCTGCAGCCAGGCTCCGCGCCACCTGACGCCTAGGCTCCATGACCCCTACCGGCCTGGGTGCCTCGGGCCCACCTGCCCCATTGTGCCTCTGTGTAGTTGTCACTGGCAGGTCTGAGTTTACTGGTGAAAAGGGAACGCGAGGCACATTTTATCTCTTTGCTTAAGTATGCATCCACTTAGGGCTCTAGGGCGCTTAGTAGGTGCCTGCAACTTTATCTTGGCGTTTGCACCTATTTGATCCTTAGAAGAATTGGGTAGGTGATATTAGCTTATCCCATTTTACAGATGGGAAAATGGCGACTCTGGTTAAACAACGAGCCTGAGTTCATATATAATTTCTCCAGTGATATAACTATTGTTGAGCGCACAACCTCCTGGAAGCCTGATGATATGCGTGACCTAGTATCTCAAGATTTTGTAAATAGGCACTTCTTTAATTCCAAGAAACTGTTCTTGAGAGAATTTGTTTTTAAATTGTTATTTTTAATTTGCTAAAGATGTATGAGAAATTTTGTTCAAGTGATATATTTATGAAACTGTTAGTCTGTTCACATTTAAAAACAAAGTCATCCACACCTTAATTAAAACATTTGGGTATCCTATAGTGAAAAGCTAGAGCAGAGAGTATGTGGATCCATCTCCTAATGCTTAATAATATTTTGTTTGTAAATGTTGGTGTGTGCTGGTCTAGTCTATGTGTAACAGACTCCTTTAATGAGAAAGGAATTGAAAGCCAAAGTCTTCCCAAGGATGATTTGTGTGTGAAAAGTTGGTGAATCACGGGTTGAGATAGTGAAGATGATGTATACCTAGTATTTACATGTTCTTTTTTTTTTTTAAATATTTTATTAGTTGTTGATAGGCCTTTATTTACTTATATGTGGTGCTGAGAATCGAACCCAGTGCCTCACACATGCTAGGCAAGCACTCTGCCACTGAGCCACAATCCCAGCTCTACATGTTCTTTTCTGTTTAAGTTGAAGCATAAATTTTATGTAGGGAAGCAGAGGATCCTCCAGTATAACAAGGAACAATTCTTGGAAGTTTCAGAAAGTTATTTTTTACCAAAATTTTAGTTTCTAGTACTAGTTATCATTTTGAACTATTACCTTTCTAAAAGATGATTATTAACCTCTTCAGTTTCTTTTCATTCCACAAATATTCGGGAGCTCATTATTTGCAAATCTTAAGATTTCTGTTAACAGAAAATGAAATTGATACTCATACACAGGAAGTCTTCTAGTAAAGGACTTGGAACAATTTCTAAGTGTCAGGTAGCAGTACATTCAGGGTATATAGGAAGTACTAATTAAAAAGTTCTCTCTCGATTACTTTTTCACTTGTTCTTCTTCTTACACATCTTTTTTCCTTTTGAGACAGGGTCTCACTGTGTTGCTCACACTTGTCTGGAATCTGGGGCTCAAGTGATTCTCCTGCCTCAGCTTCCTGATTGTTGGGAGTACAGGTTGGCACCATGCCAGGCTTTAGTTTACTTATCTTAATCTGGCCAGGGTTACTAGTATGTCACCTGTCACATAGTAGGTTTTTTTGTTTGTTTTTTTTTTTTTTTTTGATACCAGGTGCTTAACCACTGAGTGACAATCCTAGCCCTTTTTATTTTGACACAGGTTTCATAAATTTGCTTTGGGCCTTACTAAATTGCTGAGGATGACTTTGAATTTGCAGTCCTCCTGCCTCAGCCTCTGAGCTGCTGGAACCACTGTTCTTAAATGTTTATTGAATGGGTGAGTTTTAGACTGGTATTGAGTAGGGGAGATTTTGAAATTGACTGGAATAGGAAATAACATTGATCATTCTGCCAAGCAGTATGTTAAAATGTTGAATGATCTTAGACCCTGGGGAATGTGTTCTTGGACCCCCTGGGCTGCTCCTGAAATGCTTTAGAGTAGGTTTATGTTAAAAGAATAATTATTGAAGCAACTATACAAATTTGAATGAATTGTAGAGAAATTATGAATCTTGAAGCTGTGTACCCACCCATAGGCATTCTAGGATCTCAGTTTGAAAATTACAGAGTCAAAGGTAGTTTGGTTTAGGAGTTAAAGCAGCCATCACTAGATCTTGGGCTACAACTGGCCTGGTTGGCACTAGCTGAGTTCCTTAGTCTCTTTGGGCCTTGGATTCCTGTGTGTGTGTGTGTGTGTGTGTGTGTGTGTGTGTGTGTATTCAGAGACTATATAAAACTAGATTTAAAAAAATTTTAAATATCTTCATTTTATTAATTTATTTTTATGAGGTGCTGAGGATTGAACCTAGTGCTTCACATGTGCCAGGCAAGCACTGTGCCACTGAGCTACAACCTAGCTCATAGATCTTCTCTCTTGAAGAATCCTTTCTGCTTTGAAAATTTCCAACTCAGTTAATCCTATAACCACTAAGCACTTGTCTTATTCCTATATTGTGTTAGGGGCTATAACTATTGATGGACTAAACTCTTGATGGATAGGGATTAGTTTCAGTTATTTTTGTCCCTCCCAGTCTCAGCATATGCATGATATACACATTGTAAATAAAAATATTAGCCTGGATTTAGAATGGGCATTTTTGTCCTCTCAATTAAATAACAGCACAGAACTAAACTGCGTGTAAGTGCAGCAGGAGCTCAGAGGAGGGAAGGATCTGGGAAAGCTTTGAGGAGCTAAGACCATGATGGGGCAAGGTGTGTGAATATCTGGGTTCTACACCAGGAGCAGAGGCCCAGAGGCTGCTGAGTGAGTGGATTTTGGGTTATGGAATGCCTTGAAGGCGAAGGCAGAATTGTTTTGAACTGATTTGTTAGGCAATGGTTTTGTCTTGAAAATTATCTTAGGCAAGCTCAAAAGCTTCTTGAACATTCTTTAATATTGATGGTAATATTTAAGAATGGAGTGGATCATTCAGTTTGCTTTATTTTTGCTTTTGGATTTAACAATTCCTTTTAAATATTTTCCACTCATATTAAATTTTGGTGCTAATAATGAAAAGGACACTGGATATCTGGATTTGGGAAGCCTGGATTTTCATTTATGAGAATGTCAGCTATTCAGGCTGGATCAAGAGAGTGCCTACAATGGTGCCTGGCATATAGTAATCACTCAGGTATAAGTGCACAGTGTTGAAGGACTCTCCATTTTCTACTGCTAGAAGTATTTGCTTTGGCATGGCTGTATGGCTGTAAGCATGGATGAATTTTTTCTTTCTTTTTTTTTTTTTGGTATGGGGGATTAAACCCAGGGGTGTTTAACCACTGAGCCACATCCCCATCTCTTTTTATATTTTATTTAGAAACAGGACCTTGCTGAGTGTTTAGGGCCTTATTAAGTTGCTGAGACTAGGTTTGAATTCATGATCCTCCTGTCTCAGCCTCCTGAGCTGCTGGGATTATAGGCATGTGCCATCGCACCTGGCCTGGTTGAATTTTTAAAGGCTTTCTCTAGTTTTCAAATTCTGTAATTTTGGAGGGTGTGTAATTTAACTTTAATTATATTATAATTTTCCTGAAAAATAAAATAAGACAATAAGCCAGGATTATAATCTTTAATGAAAGCCCTATGTAACATGATTTACGTCTGTGTAAATGAAGATCTAAGCAGGAAACAGAATTAATGCCAGAATGTTTAAATGAGGAGGCTTTAATAAAGAGACTACTCATAGAGGTGTGGGAAGGGTTAGGAAAAGAAGTGAAACTCAAAGAGAAACCAACAATTGGAAGGGACAGAAGGAGAAAGTAGAGCCTACTGAGAGCTAGTGATGTGCGGGTAGGTATGGCTATTGACGGAACTTGGTGCTGGGGGCTGGGGGGGGGGGCAGCACTGAAATGTACCAGCCTTGAAATTGGTCCCCTTCAGAAATCCAAAGCCCAAACCTCCCACTCTTTGCTTATAGTGTTATCTTTTTATCTTTCATGTTCCCATCTCTGTTGTACTTTACCTCTTTAGGAGGTTCCGTGATCTTCAGTCACTTTCATTGCCCACATGCTCAGTTGTTTCATTGTCCTTGTATATAGCAGTTGTCTGGCAAGTTCTCAGCCCTGCATGATCTCAGCTCTTTATCTTCTGTTATGTTTGGGTCTTGGTTGTTAGAACCAGTTGGGCAAATCATTGTATCTAGATTTGTGTCCCTATAAATCCTTGGTCCCCAGACTCAAGTGGGCATCAAGGAATCTTTCTAGAGTTGTTCTTATCAGCACCTGTTTCCAATCTCCATAGAATTTAATTTTAGTATTTTTTTTACACTTTTCAAACCTCTCATCCATTTACATCATCTACTCTCTTAGCACATGTTCTTGCCACCTGTTTCAAAAATAATAATGGAGCTGTCAGAGTAGAATCCCATGCTTTCTCTTCAATTTTTAACTTGGTTTATTGTTTTCTTCGTTTTGAGGATTTCTACTTTTTTTTTTTTTTTTTTTTTTTGGGTCAGAATCTCTGCCTCTTTATTGAAGGGATCTTTCCCTTCCTGCATTTTCTCATCCTTTACTTCACAGATCAGTTTAACTATGTACATTCTGAGCTCCTTCTCTGACATTTCTTCTGCTTTGGTGTTGATGGATTCTGTTATTGGAGTATCTTGGTTTGTTTGGAGTAATTTGTTCCCTTGCTTTTTCAGGTTGTTTGTGTGTCTACCCATCTAACAGTATTAATCTGAGGCAGTAGACTTATAGTGTCCCTGAAGGTTTCCAGTACTTCACTTGCGAAGAATCAGGGTTTCTCGATTTCATGCCATGGAGCAGCTAGGAAAGCGACCCCGTCTATTCTGCCATCTGAAAAGCCCAGGCTTATCCTATATTTTATCTTGTCTCCAATGTTCCTTCTTGGTCGCCTAAGGCACATTCTCTTTCCCTTAATCTGTACCTCTAAACATTGTTGGAGTAGGTCAGATTTTTTTCCTCATCCATAAATAAATACATTAATTATTACAATGGCTATAATAGATAAAATGGACATACTTATTAAGTTCCATTTAATATATCATTTAAATTACTAGATTTCTCCCAAGGGATTAAAATGTAAACACCTGTGCTTTCAATTATTTTTTGTTTGTAGACATAAAGAAGGAAAAGAGGTCTAAAGAGGGCCAGGAAAGCAGGATGCATTATTTCTTGTTAGTTCACCCTTTTTCTGTAAACATCCCTTCTGAGATCATGAGTCTTCTTAGAAGGATCTTTTATGAAATACTGTTTGGACCCCCTGGATTCTTCCAGGTTCATTCATGATTGGTTTTGTTAACCATGACTTTTGCATTGGAGCAGGAAGAAAAAGGATTAATTTAGAAAACTGGACCACAGAGGTTCATGACCTTGATTCTGAAACTTGCCCCACCCTATAAAATTTGTGGTAATGCTGATGTAACTTGACCCTACCCAGGAAGAGTGGAGTCTTGAGTTTACAGAGTACTAAAGAAAGGAAAAGCATTCATTTGAACCCTTTTCTCAATATTTCTGGGAGATTCCTTTGAGTCTAGCTCAGCCTAGTGGTTACAAATCTATTCTACAGGAAATTGGGTGTGCCTCAAAGGACGACATGAGTTCTATAATTCTGTTTTGTCATGAGTGTCCAAAGAGCCTAGCTGAGTCTAATTTTGTGTTGAAAGTCAATAGGCAGCTCTATAACCAGATCTTTCTGGGATTGGCTGCTACCAAAATGGCTTTGGGAAGGGTAATGCTACTTAGTGCTTTTTAAACATGGCTGTGAACACAGAGAGCTAGAGTGGATCTAGGGTCTGAGATTCAACTCACATTTCTGGTTTGTTCCCCGGTGATGCTGATATTGCTAGTATGAATAGCATGTTGGGGGATAGGGTAGAGTAGGTAGACTTGAAGGGTTTTTTTGAGTGTCTTTTAGGGGAAATGTCCCATTTGTATGGCCTAATCTATTAAGAAAATAGGGCTTTAACATGATGAGAGACTTTTTTTGGCCTACTTATTGAAGTTTCTCCAATTCTTAAGTGAATCAGAACTTATATTTTCCCTGTAGCTGAGCCTTGCTTCTTCTTTTTTTCAGATTTCACCTCTGTTACTTAAATCAGGAGAACTCTTCTTTACTAAATAGTAAAAAATATTGCTTTTATGGTTCTAAAACTCTTTGTTGCTTGTGGTTTCATTTTCTGATTTTTTTCTTAATATTATTGCCACTAATTAATTTGTTTGAAGTTTTGTAAAGAAAGAACAATTTACTGTCTTTAATTCTACCAGTAAATACTTTGGAAAATTAAGATTATGTCAATGCAACATGGGGAAATCATAAAATTTTATGGTTTCTATTGCAGAAACATTTTCAGTTCATCTTTGTGGGCTTGGTTAAATGAAGAAGTGAATGGGTTGAAAGTAAGATAAATCTATGAAGAAAATTCAGTTATTTTGGTATACATTATAAAAAAGTCACCTTTTAGTGAAATGCTTTAATAATGGTAATTTTCTCTTTTGACCTGTGATGGATAGGAGGTTAATTGATGTTAAATGGATGCTTTGTTAATCCTTCATCAGCTACTAAATTGGTACAGGGGAATGGGTCAAGACTACACAAGGCCATGACCAGTTTGTTTTCTCAGAGGTTTATGGTTCCACCCCTCCCCCGCTCCTCCAAACCACACACCATTCCAGCAGTACGGAGAGGAGACTCTCCTTTGTCCCCCTCCCCCTCCTCTTCCTCCCATCCCCTTATCCTTCCTCCCTCCCTTCCTCCCTCCCTTTCTACCTCTCTGCTTCTGCCGAGTGACAGCTTGTAGATGTTGCGTGCGAGGCAGTTCAGCTGGCTCTGTGTGGTCTGAGTGTGTGGTCTCCAGCTCAGCCGAGAGGTTGCTAACAGGGTGGATGAGAGAGAGCAATACTGTTTACTTTAATTTATTTCGGATGCCGGAATTGTGCCCAGGGTTTCTCCTAAGCTTGATTCCACAGCTAGCAGCTTCAATCCCTCACAGCTGTGGTGCAGTCTGAACTCTAGGCTGGCCTCTCCAGACAGGCACTTTCCATAGCATCTGCCTGTTTAATCCCTTGTGGCTCAGAAATGTTAATGGCACTGCTGAGTGCTGTGATTATTTTGCTTTCACTATGTCAAGATATATGGCCTTGAAGAAATTTCTTTTGAGATAGAACTAGAGAAATAAAGCAGAAATTTTAAGATAAGTGACAAAGTTTTGATGTATTTTTAGAAATTGTGAAAGCTATTATACAGAATTTGGATCAAATTAATCCAACTGTGCTCATGTAAAAGAATGTTGGAATTAGGTGACATCTGTCATGTTGAACAATTTTAATGAAATTAACCAATTTAAGCTGACAGCTGATTTCTTGACCTTTTTGGAAAATCCACATTGATTTTGGCATGCCCGTTTACTGTATTTGTCAGCAGTGATATTGGCTTATTTCATCATAAAGATTTGGCAAGTTGAGACAAATGAACTTTGTTTTTATGTCATAATATAAATTTAGGACAGAATCTTTTTTTAAAAAAATTTTTTTCATTATGAATAGCTTAGTAATATTTTCATGATTTTCTTCCTTTCTCATTCCTGAACATTTTTGTTGAGATTGTCAAATATTTTGTTATTTGAATAAACGTCGTTAGACTTTTAATATCAGTTGGGATTTGCCACTGTTTAGCTTCTTCACTTCTTTTTCTTCCAGGGTAGTCTTGCTGGAGTTGTGTTATTGTCCAGAGAGTGCTAGAAAATCTGGGCTACTAACATCTAGATCTTCCAAAGGAGTCAATATATATATAACTAGTACTTCTGCTGCTTTTATTGTTTTGTTGTGTTATCTTTAGTCCTAAATTTCAAACATGAACTCAGTTCCATCAAGGAGAGGGTAAAGCCTTCTCTGTCTTTGCCTTTCTTAGTATTGGCTGAGGTTTTCCTTTGTTTTATCTGACTTGGAATTTAGTAGTGTTGAATACTTTTTTTTAATGCTATCATCTCATATTTCTTTTCCTTTTTTTTAAATTGAGGGGGTTGTATTTTGGTGGTAACAATGTTAATCTAATGCTCACAAGAATTTTGAAACACTGTATATCCACAAAATTATGCAGCTATCATCTCTGTCTTAATTCCAGGACATTTCTTTACTCCCACAGAAAATCCTGCACTCATTATCGATCCTTTTATATTCATCCTCCCTCCAGACAACCCTGATCTACTTTTTGTGTCTATGATTTTATTTATTCTGAACTTTCATTTAAGTGGAATTATAAAATATGTGCCTTTTATGTCAGTTATGGCAAAATGAAGTCATTACCCTATGATATTTACCTAAGAAGTAAAGATTCTCTTTCTATAAACAGAAAATATTGATAAATGATGGTTATAGTTAAATAATCATAAATAGAAATTATTTATTGTATTTGCATTTTGTATTGTATTTATTGTACTTGTATTTTGGAAACTTGGAAGTGTGAAATGTTCTAGGCTTTGATAGAAAAGATAGAAATGACATGCACTTTAGGGGTAGCATAGTTGGTACCTGTTCCTAGCCTTTTCTGAGTTGACCAATGTCAGTGCTAATTGGTTGCATAAAATTTGATGTAGAACTAAACTAATAAAATCTGATTGAGCTGAATCCCTCTATTTCTACCTTACCCATTATTGGGTTGAATTCTCCAGGAATGAAGAATAAGCCTGAAAAGGATCAGGCTTTTGCTTATTGGGAACTTAACTGTTTTCCAGGGCAACTGATTCTCATGGAAATGTAGAGAAACTGTAGAACCACAGCAGATGGACAGCATTGTAAATGATAACATTTTCAAGTACATTTCTGTTGAAGACAAATTTATCTTCGAATCTAAGAAAAAATAAAAACACCCTCTGAACATTTTATTATTTAAAACTGAAAATCAAGAATCTTTTTATATGTTCTTACCACTGACTTTTCCTCTTTTATGTATGGATGTTTTAAATTTAAAAAGCAAACTAAACAGTTTTGGCTTAGTTCTTATAGGGATAAAGAATGGTTAAAAATAAATCTATAGAAAGATTTATGAAGGGGTAAAATTAATTGTAGTTTAAACATTTAAATTTTTTCCTTGTTAAAAGAAATACATATTGCCTCAAAGATCTAGAACTATCAATTAGAATTTCTGATTTTTAAGTAATTTTGTACAGAAGTATTAATAGATTATTAATCTTTTCACCTTTTGGACCTTACCATTAAAGATCACATTTGAGCTTGAACCATTTTCACCCAAAGATGGTACATAGAAAAGGGATTATTCTGTTCAGATCTTTGTGGTTAATTTGGATTCATCTAATTCTTTTCTGTGGCATGTTCTGTATTGAGAATCAAGAGAAGCTGTCATGGTATATTTTAGAATGTAATTAGGGTATTCCCAGTTTCTGTGATAGTTTTGATGATAACTATTACGGCACAGATTTATTGGTTTAAGAAACTGTATGGGACATAGTACAGAATCAAGAAATAACATCTGTCCTGAAGGAGAAGAAATCTAGCTGATATCCCTTTGAAAGGCCATATCTCATGTTTTCTCATTGCTGGGCTTTCACATGGCCTTTGAGGTTTGTAGTTTTGTTATTGATGAATCTAAAGAAGAGTCAAACTAGAGAGTTGATGTGTTCTGAGATCTGTGTAGCTCAACCACTAGTTTACTGAGTGTGTGGCCCTGTGCTAGATGTTAGAGAAGCACACATAGGATGACAGTCCTAGACATACCCACTGAGGATGACTTTGTCAAGGAGCTTGACACAGTAATTCTTTTTTTTACCCACCCACCTGTTTCTTTAATGTAGGGGATATTGTAGTTGTTATAATCCCTTTCTTAGATAATTAACTTGTAGGAGAAAGGAACGAGTCCAAAAACAAATAAGCAAGCAAACAAAAAAACATTATGAGGCAGAACTGCCAAGAGGAGTCATCATGTGGTCAGTGTTCCTAAGGAAGCTGTCTATTCACTGCCATACATCCCCTTCCAGAAGGGCTGCTCCACATGGTGCTCTGGGATTAGAATTTTCTGTGCAGTATATAACCTATCTACATTTCTAAAAATTATATTCATTTCTAAAAATACCAAAATTTCTAAAAATTACATTCGTGCTGTTGACTCAGGGAAAACAGTACTTTTAGAAATTTAGCTAAACACATTTTTTCCCCTGATGCCTCTACCCTTTTACAGTCTTATTGTCTCAATGTTAGCCCCTTCTTAATGTTACACATCCTTCTCATCCTTTCTCTGTATTCATCAGGCATATATATTTGTATAATTTTTTTTTAAATAGCATTGGTTGTATCCTGCTTCTAACACATCAACTAATTTTTTTGAGACTATGGAATAAATGAACTTGGGCTGACTACAGAGTCCTTTGTAGACATACAAAATAAAATATTTGTGGAAGAAATGTGTTTGGAGTTTGCTTTAAAGTACTTTTTCAAAAATATGAAAAGGACTTGACGAGATGGGGTGGTTGAAATAGACATAATGCTAAAAGCTGGTTGATGGAAACATGGAAGTTCACTATACTAATCTTTCTTGTTGTAAGTTTATGACTTCTGTAATAGAAAGTTAAAAAAAAATCACTGGGAAAATCAGACCAGCATAGAGCTAGAGCCTGACTTTGAATTGCAACTCTACTACTTATTTTTTTTCCAGTTCTTTTTTCTTTTTTTTATTTATTGGTTCACAACTTTACAAAGCTCTTGACATATTATATTTCATACATTAGATTGAAGTGGGTTATGAACCCCCAATTTTACCCCAAATGCAGATTGCAGAATCACGTCGGTTACACATCCACAATTTTACATAATGCCCTAATAGTAATTGTTGTATTCTGCTACCTTTCCTGTCCCCTACTATCCCCCCTCCCCTCCCTCCCCTCCCAACTTCTCTCTCTACCCCATCTACTGTAATTCATTTCTCTCTTTGTTTATTTTCCCATTCCCCTCACAACCTCTTATATGTAATTTTGTTTAGCAATGAGGGTCTCCCTTCATTTCCATGCAATTTCCCTTTTCTCTCCCTTTCCCTCCCATCTCAAGTCTCTGTTTAATTTTAATCTTTTCTTCCTACTCTTCCTCCCTGCTCTGTTCATAGTTGCTCTCATTATATCAAAGAAGACATTTGGTATTTGTTTTTTAGGGTTTGGCTAGCTTCACTAAGCATAATCTGCTCTAGTGCCATACATTTCCCTGAAAATTCTATGATTTTGTCATTTTTTATTGCTGCATAGTACTCCATTGTGTATAGATGCCACATTTTTTTTATCCATTCATCTATTGAAGGGCATCTGGGTTGGTTCCACAGTCTAGCTATTGTGAATTGTGCTGCTATGAACATCGATGTGGCAGTGTCCCTGTAGCATGCTCTTTTAAGGTCTTCAGGGAATAGTCCAAGAAGGGCAATAGCAGGGTCAAATGGTGGTTCCATTCCCAGCTTTCCCAGGAATCTCCAAACTGCTTTCCAAATTGGCCGCACCAATTTGCAGTCCCACCAGCAATGTACAAGTGTACCCTTTTCTCCACATCCTCGCCAGCACTTGTTGTTGTTTGACTTCCTAGTGGCTGCCAATCTTACTGGAGTGAGATGGTATCTTAGGGTGGTTTTGATTTGCATTTCTCTGACTGCTAGAGATGGAGAGCATTTCTTCATGGACTTGTTGATTGATTGTATATCCTCCTCTGAGAAGTGTCTGTTCAGGTCCTTGGCCCATTTGTTGATTGGGTTATTTGTTATCTTATTGTCTAATTTTTTGAGTTCTTTGTATACTCTGGATATTAGGGCTCTATCTGAAGTGTGAGGCGTAAAAATTTGTTCCCAGGATGTAGGCTCCCTATTTACCTCTCTTATTGTTTCTTTTGCTGAGAAAAAACTTTTAAGTTTAATTAAGTCCCATTTGTTGATTCTAGTTGTTAACTCTTGTGCTATGGGTGTCCTATTAAGGAATTTGGAGCCCGACCCCACAATCTGTAGATCGGAGCCAACTTTATCTTCTATCAGGCACAGAGTTTCTGATTTGATATCAAGCTCCTTGATCCATTTTGAGTTAACTTTTGTGCATGGCGAGAGAAAGGGATTCAGTTTCATTTTGTTGCATATGGATTTCCAGTTTTCCCAACACCATTTGTTGAAGATGCTATCCTTCCTCCATTGCATTCTTATAGCCCCTTTATCAAATATAAGATAGTTGTAGCTTTGTGGATTAGTCTCTGTGTCCTCTATTTTATACCATTGGTCCACCCGCCTGTTTTGGTATCAGTACCATGCTGTTTTTGTCACTATTGCTCTGTAATATAGTTTGAAATCTGGTATCGCTATACCGCCTGATTCACACTTTCTGCTTAGAATTGCTTTTGCTATTCTGGGTCTTTTATTTTTCCATATGAATTTCATGATTGCTTTATCTATTTCTACAAGAAATGCCGTTGGGATTTTGATTGGCATTGCATTAAACCTATAGAGAACTTTTGGTAATGTCGCCATTTTGATGATGTTAGTTCTGCCTATCCATGAACAGGGTATATTTTTCCATCTTCTAAGATCTTCTTCTACTTCTCTCTTTAGGGTTCTGTAGTTTTCATTGTATAAATCTTTCACCTCTTTTGTTAGGTTGATTCCCAAGTATTTTATTATTTTTGAGGATATTGTGAATGGAGTGTTTTTCCTCATTTCCGTTTCAGAAGTTTTGTCACTGATATACAGAAATGCCTTTAATTTATGCGTGTTGATTTTATATCCTGCCACTTTGCTGAATTCATTTATTAGTTCTAGTAGTTTCTTTGTAGACCCTTTTGGGTCTTCTAGGTATAGAATCATGTCATCTGCAAATAATGATAATTTAAGTTCTTCTTTTCCTATTTTTATGCCTTTAATTTCTTTCGTCTGTCTAATTGCTCTGGCCAGTGTTTCGAGAACTATGTTGAACAGAAGTGGTGAGAGAGGGCATCCCTGTCTTGTTCCAGATTTTAGAGGGAATGCCTTCAACTTTTGTCCATTCAGAATGATGCTAGCCTGAGGCTTAGCATAGATAGCTTTTACAATGTCAAGGTAAGTTCCTGTTATCCCTAGTTTTTCTAATGTTTTGAACATAAAGGGATGCTGTACTTTGTCGAATGCTTTCTCTGCGTCTATCGAGATGATCATGTGGTTCTTATCTTTAAGTCTATTGATGTGGTGAATAACATTTATTGATTTCCGTATATTGAACCAGCCTTGCATCCCAGGGATGAATCCTACTTGATCATGGTGCACAATTTTTTTGATGTGTTTTTGTATTCGATTCGCCAGAATTTTATTGAGGATTTTTGCATCTAGGTTCATTAGAGATATTGGTCTGTAGTTTTCTTTCTTTGAGGTGTCTTTGTCTAGTTTCGGAATCAGGGTGATGTTGGCCTCATAGAATGAATTTGGAAGAGCTCCCTCTTTTTCTATTTCCTGAAATAACTTGAAAAGTATTGGTATTAATAATTCTTTAAAGGTTTTGTAAAACTCCGCTGTATACCCTTCCGGTCCTGGGCTTTTCTTGGTTGGTAGTCTTTTGATGGCTTCTTCAATTTCATCCATTGATACTGGTCTGTTCAAATTGTGTGTATCCTCCTGAGTCAGTCTGGGCAAATCGTATGACTTAAGAAATTTATCAATGTCTTCACTATCTTCTATTTTATTGGAATATAGGTTTTCAAAATAATTTCTAATTGTCTTCTGTATTTCTGAAGCGTCTGTTGTAATATTCCCTTTTTCATCCCATATGTTAGTAATTTGAGTTCTCTCTCTTCTTCTCTTCGTTAGTATGGCTAGGGGTCTGTCGATCTTATTTATTTTTTCAAAGAACCAACTTTTTGTTTTGTTAATTTTTTCAATAGTTTCTTTTGTTTCAATTTCATTGATTTCTGCTCTGATTTTAATTATTTCTTGCCTTCTGCTACATTTGCTGTTGTTTTGCTCTTCCTTTTCTAGGGCTTTGAGATGAAGTGTGAGCTCATTTATTTGTTGGTTTTTTCTTTTTTTGAGGAATGACCACCAGGCGATGAATTTTCCCCTTAAAACTGCTTTCATTGTGTCCCATAGATTCCGATATGTTGTGTCTGTATTTTCATTTATCTCTAAGAATTTTTTGATTTCCTCCTTTATGTCTTCTGTAACCCATTGATCATTCAGTAACATATTGTTCATTTTCCATGTGATGTAGGATTTTTCCTTCCTTCCTTTATCATTGATTTCCAGTTTCATTCCATTATGATCAGATAAAATGCAAGGTATTATCTCCACCCCTTTATATTTACTGAGGGTTGCCCTATGGCATAATATATGGTCTATTTTTGAGAAGGATCCATGTGCTGCTGAGAAAAAAGTATATCCATTTGATGATGGTTGATATATTCTATATATGTCAGTTAAGTCTAGGTTATTGATTGTGATATTGAGTTCTATAGTTTCTTTATTCAACTTTTGTTTGGAGGATCTGTCCAATGGTGAGAGAGGTGTGTTGAAGTCACCCATAATTATTGTGTTGTGGTCTATTTGATTCTTGAACTTGAGGAGAATTTGTTTTATGAATGTCGCAGCACCATTATTTGGTGCATACATATTTATGATTGTTATGTCTTGTTGGTGAATGGTTCCTTTTAACAGTATATAATGTCCTTCTTTATCCCTTTTGATTAACTTAGTCTTGAAGTCGATTTTATTCGATATGAGGATGGCCACCCCGCTTGCTTACGAGGACCGTGTGCATGGTATATTTTTTCCCATCCTTTCACCTTCAGCCTGTGTATGTCTTTTCCAATCAGATGTGTCTCCTGGAGGCAGCATATTGTTGGATTTGTTTTTTTTAATCCATGATACCAGCCTATGTCGCTTTATTGGAGAGTTTAAGCCATTAACATTCAGAGTTACTATTGATATATGGTTTGTACTTCCATCCATGTTTGATTATTTATCCTTTTTTAAAAAAATTTAGTTTGTTTCTCCATGATTATCTTTCCCCTCGCCCTCTGTCTTTACCGAGGCACTTCCTACTGATGGTTTTGGTTATTGTTTTTCATTTCTTCCTCGTGTAGTGTTTTGCTCAAAATGCTTTGCAATGCTGGTTTTCTGCTTGCAAATTCTTTTAACTTTTGTTTATCATGAAAGATTTTTATTTCATTGTCATACCTGAAGCTTAATTTTGCTGGATACAGAATTCTTGGTTGGCATCCATTGTCTTTCAGTGTTTGAAATACATTGTTCCATGACCTTCTTGCTTTCAGTGTCTGTGATGAAAAATCCGTTGTTAACCTTATTGGTTTACCCCTGAATGTAATCTGCCTCCTTTCTCTTGTAGCTTTTTAATATTATCTCTTTGTTCTGTATATTGGATATCTTCATAACAATGTGTCTTGGCGTTGGTCTACTGTGATTTTGTGTGCTCGGTGTCCTGTATGCATCTTCAATTTGTATATTTGTTTCCTTTTTTATTTCTGGAAAGTTTTCTGTAATTATTTCATTCAGCAGGTTACTCATTCCCTTGGTTTGAATCTCTGTACCTTCTTCTTTCCCGATAACTCGTAAGTTTGGTTTTTTTATGTTATCCCATAACTCTTGGATGTTTTTCTTGTGATTTTTTACCAGCCTTTCTGAGTTGGCTAGACTGTTTTCAAGATGATATATTTTGTCTTCATTATGTGACGTTCTGGCTTCTACTTGCTCCACTCTGTTAGTGATACTCTCAATTGAGTTTTTAATTTGGTTTATCGTTTCCTTCATTTCTAGAATTATTGTTTGATTATTTTTTATAATCTCTATCTCCTGATAAAGATGCTTAACTTCTTCTTTTATCTGTTTATGTAATTCATTCTCAATGTGTTCTTTCGCTGCTTGAATTTGCTGTCTTGTATCCTCTTTAAGGTTCCATTCCATCTGTCTAAGGTGTTCCTTGAGTTCTTTATATGACCATTTTTCTGATGACTCTAGGTCCTCCTGAATATTTAGGCCTTCCTGCATTGTTTGTACTTCTTTTCTTCCTTGCTTTTCGAAGCTGCTCATGTTACTTCTTGTTCTGTTTGACTGATGAGTTACTGTTTACTCCTATAAATTTATTAGATGCTTGGGAGGAAAGGTATTAGAAGGGAAGGGAAGAAGTCACTAAAGAGAATGAGAGTAAGCAGGTAGAATTCAAGGAAGGGGGGATAAGATAATTGAAAAGAAATGAAAAGAGAAAAGAAGAAAAAAATAGGAAATAAAAAAAGAGAAAAAAATTAAAAAAAATAAAAAAAATTAAAATTAAATTTAGAAGAAAAAAAATTAAAAAAAAGTTTAAAAAAAAATTTAAAAAAACAAGAAAGAAAAATGAAAATGAAAGAAAAACCCAAAATCAAAAAAAAAGAGAAAAGAAAAAAAGAAAAAAAAACCTAATAAATGCAGTCTTAGAGTTTGATTAACTTCTCTTCCAGTAGTTGGCGCTGTGCCCACCAGGCCAAGTTTCTCCTGTCAATACGCGAGAACCAATCACTGTGCAGCAGCTCCTCCCAGACTGGGCGAGTCTCCAATCCTGAGTGCCTAGGGCCTCCTCTTGTGTCTAGTCACTTCCCACTTTTCCTCTAGCCAGGCCCCTCTCCCGGGTGCCGCTCACCACAATACTGGCTACACGCCAGGTCTGCTGCTCCCAGGAGCCCTGTTTTCATGAACGAGTGGGCACACTCTTCCAGTTTGCCATTCCCTCAGACCCTAAGTTTGTAGAGCTTGGGGCTGAGAATCCTCAGCGAATTTTACTTGCCCTCCGGTAGCCACTCCCCCAGTAGCTTGTGCAAGAGACCTCAGCTGTCAGCACTGGTGTGAGCGGTAGTTCCGCTCCGCGGGTCCCGCGCCACCTCTGATTCCCTGGGTCTGGCTATCGTGCTCACAGGAGAGCTGGGAGGGGCCCTTACGGGAGAGCTGGGAGGGGCCCTTAAGTTTTCCCCGATGTGTGGAGAGGGAAGGCTAGGCAATTACACACCTGTAGCCGCAGGTTTCAATGAAGTTTTCTCCTCCGCCGCAGTCTGGTGACATCAGTTCTCTGCCATGGTGGTATCTCTTGCAAATGGCGACAGTTCGTTTCCCTTTGCCGGACGACCAATGCAACGGGTGGGTCCTTACTGTCTCTCCCAAGCCCCGTTTCAAACCTGTGGCCACTACCTATGAAGGCTCGGTAGGCATTTACCTCCATAGGATGAGAAGGGCTGACCAGTTGTTTCAGCCGGATGGATTAGTGCTGAGTCACAGCTGTTTGTCTGCGGGAAGCAGGCGAATGGGAGCTTGAATTCAGCCGATCCGGGCTCAGAGTGTGTTCTGAGAGGCCCAGACTGTTCGCCCCAGATCCACGTCAGCTCAGCATTGCCTAGTGATCCTGAGCAAACAGATTTAGGTTGTTTACGACTCCCTATGCCTGCACACCTGAAGAGGTCAGAGACTTGATTTCTCTGCGCCCGCCGCCATGTTGGAATCTCCAATTCTCTACTACTTATTAACTGTGAATTTTTTTCCTTTTTTTGTTTTGTTTTTGAGATGGCATCTTGCTGAGTTGTCTAAGCTGGCCCTGAACTCCTGGGCTCAAGACATCTTGCTGCCTAGCCTCCTAGCTAGAGGTGCATGCCATTATATCTCACTACCAGTTTCTTTCTTTTTTTTTCCCTTTTAGTTGTAAATAGACATAATAACTATTGATTTTTTTTTTATGTGTTCCTGAGGATCGAACCTAGTGCTGCACGTGTGCTAGGCAAGCGCTCTACCACTGAGCCACAACCCCAGCCCCACGCTGTTTCCAAGCTGTTTCCCAGCTGTTTAAGTGATTAATAAAATCACTTACCATTTTAGAATATTTCCTTCCAGAAGCTTCTGCCTATTTCTTTGTGTCTCTATTGCCTTTCTCTCTCCTCTCTCTCTCTCTGTCTCCTCTCTGTCTCTCTCTCTCTCTCTCTCTCTCTCTACCTATATTATCCAACTGTCAACATTTGTGTCTTTTTTTTTTCCCCCTAAGTTGTTATAAGTATTTTTTGGTCTTGCATATGTTTTTAATAACATTTCACTTACTGCATTAGTATTTCCTTGATTGGACCTTCACATTTTACCTACTTCATTTTCTAGGTGTTTGGGATGCCTCTCATCACTTGTTATAGAAAATTTCTATATCTGTTGGGATTCTTCATGCCTGATAATCACCAGGCTTGGGTTATTTGAATAATTGTTCACCTTTCAGGAATATGTGTCTTTGAAACATATTGGCAAATTCTTATTTTTCAGTGTTAGAATGATTTGTAACATAGAAATGCTATATAGATTCAGCAGACAGACATGATTGTCTTAAATATCTTGTGTCAATAGACAATATGGAATCTCAGTTTTTGTTTGTTTCTCTGATGTTGATTTCTTTCACGTTTGCTTATTCCTTGCATCTCCTTGATTGTGAATTGTCTACTCTGCCTTCTCTGTTTTTTTTTTCTCTTAGGGCCTTATATTTTTTATTGAACTTTGTGAGGTGTCTATGTCTACTCATATTTTGTGATATTGAATATTTTCTCAAACTTCCTTTTTGCTTTTCAATTTTGGTTGTCTCTCTTTAATTAACCTAAAGAAGATGTACTTCTCTGTCCTCCTACTCTGAAAGCTGTAATGTACATTTACTTTATGTTTGTCTAGGTCTTTTGGTTTAATTAAAAGTATATTTGACTTTCAAATAAGTAGAAATTCTTTAATTCTATGGATTTTTGGAGTAATTTGTGTTAGTCAGCTTTTCATTGCTGTGACAAATTACATGAGGAAAAAAACAAAACAAGAAAAGATTTATTTTGGTCCATAGTTTCAGAGATTTTAGTCTATGGTTACATGGTCCCATTGTTGAAGGCTTGTGGTGAGGTAGAACATCAGTGAGGAGGATGTGGTAGAGCAAAGCTGCTCACTTTCCAGCAGTCAGGAAGCAGAGCTGGGGGTGGTGGGGAAGGAAGATGAAAGTGCTGGGAACAAAATAAACTCTTCAAAGGCATTCCCCCAGAAGTTTCTTTCCTCTAACTCCAAAAGTTTCCATCACTTCCCAGTAGCACCACCAGCTGGGAACCAAGCCTTCAATACACTATCTTTTGGGGGGCATTCCAGATCCAAACTATATCAGCAAGTCAATTATGCTTTTGACTATAACTGAAACATTTTGGGGATTGAGGTTAATATACAGAAAATAAGATGCTAAGAAAATAAAGCATTTGTTTGTTTGGAATGAAGTTATACTTAATTTTGGCTATACTATGTCTAATAGTAAAAAAAAAAAGTGTTTCGAATTTTCCCATCATATGATGAAATGCCTTACTGTAGCTTTAAGGTAGTTTGCCCATTTGATGCAGAGCCCATATACCAGATTCTTTGGAGGTAATGGTGATTTCTTATGGTTGCTATGTTGGTTCCAGCCTCTTCTGCCCTGCTTCTTAATCAGGGTATGTGGCAAGAGTTCCATGTTTATTCTTGGCCTAAATTATTTTCTGTTTTAAGCCAGATTAAAACCATCTTCTTATATAGCCTTTCTTATCCAGCCTTCCAGAATGAAAGTACATTTAATGATTTATCTAGTTCCTGAGTGTACTTATAGTTAGCTTTTGATACATGACTAATACTAGTACTATATGATCTCAGTATACCTCTGAAGTTAGTTGTTATTCCTATTTTCAGATGAGAAAATTGATAAGAGATTAAAGGGCCCTGATTATGTTGTATAGATAGGATTTGAATTTATGTCTTCTGACTCCAAAGTAAATGTTTCTTGCATCTCTTCATAACTGAATAAGTTGGTTTGTGTGGCCAAAGTGGGGTGTTGGTGATACTAGTGTTCTTTACCTCATGTAAGCCATCTGATTTTGCACTGATTAAAAAACTTGGTAGTGTTCTTAATGCCAGTTAGTATCTCTCACTTATGCTTTATGGTCACACTGAAGAGCTGATCAGGGAGGTGGTAACTACACTTCTGAAAAACTTCCTTTGTGGTACCCTACTTCCTTTTTTTTTTCTCTCCAGTCCTAGGAATTGAACTCAAGCTTCAAGCATGCCAGTGCCAGGCAAATACTTTACACATGAAGGGCAACATGAAGAGAGGGTGTGTGTGTGTGTGTGTGTGTGTGTGTGTGTGTGTTTATAAACTCACCTGCTGAAGCCAAATTGCCAGGTGGGAATCCTGCTCTGCCAGAATTAGTAATGGAATAATAGGCAAAGTATTTAATGTGCCATTCTCATAGAGGAATTGTGAGGATTAAAAGTTATCACATGGGGCCCGGCGCCATGGTACATGCTTGTAATCCCAGAGGGTTAAGAGGCTGAGACAGGAGGATTACAAGTTCAAAGCCAGCCTCAGCAAAAAGTGAGACACTAAACAACTCAGTGAGACCCGGTCTCTAAATAAAATATAAAAAATAGGACTGGGGATGTGGCTCATCGGTTGATTGCCCCTGAGTTCAATCCCTGGTACCCCCCAAAAAAGATATCACATGGGGAGACCATAGAAACATGTATGGATATAATAATGATTCAGTAAGTAATATTGCTTTTGTTATTATTGATTGATGTCGAAGATTGGTTATCTGTTGATTAATGGCCACTTGTATCCTTCACTTAATATTTGTATTGTTTCTTTTTATCAATTGAAAAAAATATTTTTCTGTTTCTTTGGCTTGGTGCTGGGGATTGAACCCAGGGCCTTGCATATGGTAAGTGCTCAATCACTGAACTATACCCACAGTCAGAAAAATGTTGTAAATAAAGGCATGAGCCCTGTTTATTCCTAAATGCATACCTCAAATTGTAACTCTGCAGTACACATGAAAACTTTAGCCTATTGAATAAGGAATTAAGATAACCAAAAAGTGTAGTGTGAGGATTTGGAGAATCACCATGAAAACATGTGCAGAGTCCCAAATTTCAGAAGTAATGGGTAATGTGATGCTAGGTTTTCTTCTTGTACTCTGGAAAAATGAGGGGTCAGGTATGCTGGATCTTCCTATCTGTGTTCTGTCATTAATCTGCCTTGGATAAATGACTATTTTGGCTTAAACTAGGATGTATTGATCAGGTTATAGCTCTTACAGCCTAGTCATTTTACATTCTTGTGAGAAAACTCTTGGCTATGAGCCTCTGTAAATATCAAAAAGAAGTTAACATACATCTAATCTATAATAGGGTGATAGGAAGAAGGGAGGGGCCAAAAGCAATACCAAAACACAGCTTGCAAACACTTCCTGTAACTCTGCATACTGCATCTAGGACACATGGCTGTGAGGTGTTATTTCCAAAGAGGTGGGGAAGTCCTGTCCATTTGACCTTGCTGGTTGTAGCCCACGTGGCCTTTCTTTTAGTCTGACACTCTCCACAGCCAACAGTTTTCCTTGGCAGACTGTCCACATTACTGGCATCTGTAAATTCTCCATTCCACCTTTGGCTTCATCTTCACATATTCATGCATCACCCTCCCAGGGGCAGCCTGAAGAAACTCTAATGCTGCTACACTTTGCCTGGCCTCCTAGGCTGCTTTCCTTTGAAATCTTAGTGGAAGTCTTCATGACCCCTTAATTTGAGCATCCTACATTCCTGCAAAACAAGCACCACCTGGATAATGCCAAGGTCTGCTGCCAGCTTGCCAGTATCTGCGTCCCCTGGAATCATAGCTGCAAGTGGCCTCAGAGTGCCTATGTTGCTCAGCATGATGGAACAACTTCTTAGGCTTCCTTGTGCTAAAAGGACACCTTGTAATCTCTTCTCTAAGGAATGTTCTCTTCTGTACCCTGAAGCCTGCAGTGGGTGTGGTCTTGTAAATACCTGAGAAGCCCTCCATTCTCTCTGTGCAAAATACTTAGCATCTTTTTAGGGATTGTTATCTCTTCAACAAGCACACCTTCTTTGGCCTCAGCTTTACATGCACTTTTCTGGCCAAACTGCAAGTTTAAAAAATATTTTAGCTCTGCTTTTTTGCTTCCAATTCTCACAGCAATCCTGGTTAAAAGCTTAAGCAATATCCACGCCACTGATGGAAAGCTATGCTATCTTGATATTTCTTCTGCCAGATTAATCAGTGTGTCACTTTTAGATTCACCCACACACAAAATCTGAGGACACAGGCAAAATGTAGCCAGATTATTTGCCAGAATGCAACATGTGTGGTCTCATTTCCCTCAGAAGCCTCATAAACACAGTCTATTCCTATTGGTATTCTGGTGTTCACCCATAACCTGTGCTCATTATTCTAAAGCTTTTCTAACCTACATTTCCAAACCTTTCAAAATTCCTCCTGCTAACCAGTTCAGAAAAATGACCCTACTCTCAGTACCAGTTTATAATTAGATTTTTTTATCACAGTAACCATAATACCCAACAAGAACAGTGTAAATGAGGAAAAGTTTATTTGGGGCTCACAGTTTTGGAGATCTCAGACCATAGAGGTCCTACTCCATTGCTCTGAGTTCAAGGTGAGGCAGCATATTATGGAGAATGCTTCCACCAGAGGAAAGCTGCTCAGCTCATGGTGGGATCAGAAAGCAGAGGGCAGGCAAGGAGCCATAGGGAAGATGTACCTTTCCAGGGCATGCCCTTAGTGACTCACCTTCTCCAGCCATATTCCACCTGCGTATAGTTACCTCAGTCCATTTAAACTAGGATTAGGATACATTATCTCTCTCACAATCCATTCATTTCACATTCTTACGTTGATACAGAAACTTCCAAAGAAACAATGCTATTACTGTGACCAGATCCCCCCCTAGAATAATTAAGGAATTAAGAATTTCTAAATATATTTTGCTTTTTTCCTGCTTCTTTTCCACATCCTCAACCTTGAGACTCTCTTTATTTTGTGGAATTGACTTTGAGACCCAGGAATGGCTGAACATTGAAGTTCATTTTAAATGTTGCTCTAATTTTCTAAATATGGATTTTGGATTAAGGAAGTTATAGGAAGTTACTCTTACTAGCTCTTAATACTCTTTGGTCATTTTTTGACATCACACCTCCCTGTTTGGAGCTGTAGAGGGCTAATGCAGATATTGGAGTGAAAGGGCATCACAGCCAGAGGCTGGCCCTCAGAGTCTGCTTGTTCTTATTTTAGAGAGGGAAAAAAATGGTCAGATTTTATAGATTAGAGTCTGGTTGTGCAGGATCTCCAAGAGTTAAATTTGGGGATACAGGAAAGACAGACTGAGTCTCAAAAGAGAAGCACCCAAGAACCATTGGAATGCAGGAAACATCCATGAGTAATTGAAATGCAAAACAAGCATTCAGGAGCAACTTAGCTCCTGTTCCTAGGTATGCCCTTGGCCTGATCATTTAACCTGTGCCCTTGCCTGCAAAAAGTAACATGAAGGTGATAAGCAAGTGCAGCAAAAACTGGCAGGAAATTGTATAACTCCTCCCTGACTCACCCTCTAGCCCAGCTCCGAGCAAATGTCCCTTTATAAATATTAATAATCCACACCAAGGGGTTGCTTTCGTTCCCTCTGGAGATGGCCTTCGTTCTCCCTTGAATGTGTATTCCTTGCTTTACTCCCAAACCTTCTCACTCAAGATGGCTGGCATTCTCTGTTAAGTCTGTATTTCTTAATGTATTCTGATAAATGTCTGTCCTTTGAGATAATCCACATTCTCCTTTGAATGTTTATTTGCTTTCTTAAATAAATCAGTGGCTCTGACTGGTGTGTGCTGAATTTCTTTTTTTTTTTTTTTGTCATGTATGCCTATGACCCCACTTGTTCTGGGTTGAGGCCCCCCTCTTTGGGAAGTCCTTCAGTGACATTCCTATGACCAAGGTAAACAAATAATTAAGGGTGATCATGGTGGTGAGGCTGTGAGTTTAAGAGGGAGTGGAGTCTTTCTGGGCACATACTGAAATCTGGGCCCTGCTCTTTACTCTTGCCAATGGTAGTGTAGTCGCCCCAGAAGAGATAGTCTTATCCTAAGCACCTAGATTTCTGGGCACATTGTAATCATTGGAGCACTGATTCATAACTAAAGGTGACTCCTGTTCCTTCAGAATGAGGTCATTTGGAATTGTCTGGAGATAGTTTTCATCATCACATTTGGAGGGGAGCTGCTAGCACTTGGTGAGTTGAAGGTAGGTATGTTGTTTATCATTTTGCAATGCACAGGAGGATAGTTTCCATCACAAAGAGTGGTCTTATTCAAACTCTGTGTTTTGGGCAGCTTTTTCTCCATTGTGACCAAAAGACCTGCAAAGAACAATTTTAGTAAGAAAAGTTTATTTGGCACTTACAGTTTCAGAGTTCTTAGTCTACAGATGGCTGATTTCCTTGCTCTGGGCCTGACTTGAGGCAGAGGATATGATGAAGGAAAGCAACTCAGGACATGATAATCAGGAGAAAGAGAGCTCTTCTCACCAAGGATAAAATATATACCCTAAAGGCACAACCCCAGTGACCCACCTCCTCTAGCCACATCCTACCTGCCTATAGGTACTGCTCAGTTAATGTCTCTTAGTGGATGAATGCACTGATTAAATTAAGCTCTCATAACTATGATTTCACCTGTAAATTTTCTTGCATTGTCTCACATGAACTTTTGGAAGACAACTAATATCTAAACTATAACACTGTGACTAGCGCAAGCGCAACAGCGGAGAACCCCAACCTTGGAGGAGGTTAACAAGAAGTTTGGGATTCTTCCTGACTTCAGCGAGGCTTAAATGAAGCTAGGAGCTTCTGGGCACCTCATGATTCCTCCATATGATTCCTGTTTTGTAGGAATGCTCAAGAACTGAATTGAACAAGATAAAACAGGAGGGTTAATGAAAACAGTGATCATCTAGAAGCAGTGCAGCAGTTTAGAAGCAACAAATAAGAAGGAAAAGACAATAGACGTAAACGAGGCTGGCACCCTGACCCAGTAAGAATCTGACATCAAGTCAGATATTAGTCTGATGTCAAGTGACTATAAAAAGCATGTCCATAAAACTCTGTGGTCTGAAGCAGTAACCCAGAAACATACTCAGAACAGTCATCAATGATCATGATAATTGCCACAAGTGAATTTTTTAAAGATAAATTTTGTTCCATATACTACTTGGAAGGCAAATATACATTAGAAAGGTCCCTGCCTCTACAAAACATTACAAGGCATACTAAAAGACTAAAAATACAGTTTGAAGAAATAGACCTAGGATTAGAACCACACGTAAATGTGGCAGGGATGTGAGAATTAGTAATCTAGGAATTTCAAACCACTCTGATTATGTGGAAAAATATAATGGGAAAAATACAAAGGGCTCTAATGGAAAAATTCAGATAACATATAACAGATAAGTAATATAAGTAGATGAGTGAAAACTTTAAGAAAGAATAAAGATAGTAGAAATAAAATCACAGAAATGAAGAATGCCTTTGATGGTCATTAAATTTGAAGGAGAAATAAAGACTTCCCTTAATGTGGGGGGGGGGAGTTAAAATGATAAAAGTTTAGAGGAAAAGAAAACGATTTAGGTCAGAAACTTGTTCCACATAAAGAGTAGTAGAGAAGGAATAAGAGACAGGACTTCTTGATTCTTTCCCTTGAGGTACTGGCACTATGCCCACTACCCAGAACCCCATCAACAATGCTAAATAATAAAGACACAGAGTATACTGCATTTTGACTGTAAAAAAAATTAGAAGTTTTTTTTTTTTTTTTTTTTTTTTGACACACACTCAGCAGTGGGATGCCACAGTGGGCATAGTGAGTTCTGTGGCTTATTCAAGGAAGAAATCTATCCCAAAGACTGGGCAAAATTGTAAATAAGCAATGAAAATATGATGAATGCTATCTTCACCTCTGCTTTAAGATGTTAGTAGTGTACCTTGTTGTGTCTTATGTAAGAAAATATCTTGTAGTATTGTGATGCCAGTTTTCAAATTATTTTGAGAATAATCCTTCAAAATTATAAAGGAATTATTTCAATTGTAAACATTATGAATTCTTTAAAACCCCAAAATTATTGTATTTTCAAACTAAAAAATGAGAAGGCTACTAAAAAATAAGAAGGCTACTAAAAAATGAGAAGGTTTAATTTACCTTATTGATAATATTAATTTCTAAATCCCACATAATCAAGAAGTCCTTTGGGGTTTCCTTCCTTTCTTTTTGAAATTTTTTTGTTTTTAAACCAAAAAACACAGCACATGGCAGAGCAAAATAGCTTATAAATGGCCCAAGAAACAGAAAAAGAGAGGAAGATACTAGGGTCTCACAATCCCCCTTTAAGATTACGTCCTCAGTGACCTAAGGTTCTCTCATTGGACTGCATCTTTTAAAGGTCCACAGCACCTCCTAGTAGCACCACTCTGAGGACCTAGCCTTTAGCACATGGGAGTTTGGGGCACACTTAACATTGAAACCGTAGAAGATGCTAGCCTGAACATAAAAATTGAAGACTTTGGCATCAATAGTCTGTTTACTTATGCAAAAAAGCTTTTATTTATTTATTTTTATTGATTCTATTATTGTTTTTAAATATGCAACGACAGTGGGATGCATTACAATCCTTATTACACATATAGAGCACAATTTTTCATATCTCTGTATATAAAGTATGTTTATGTTAATTTATGCCAGTATACGTGTACTTTTTTTGCATTACAATTCTTAATACACATATATACCACAATTTTTCATATCTCTGTTTGTATATAAGGTATATTGACACCCAGTTCAAGTCTTCATACATGCACTTTGTATAATGATGACTGTCACATTCCACCATCCTTGCTAATCCCCTTCCCCCTCCCTTTCCCTTCCACCCCTCTTCCCTATCTAGAATTAATCTAATCCTCCCATGCTCTCCCTTCCTACCCCTCTATGAGTCAGAGAAAACATTGGCATTTGTTTTTTTGGAATTGGCTGAGTTCACTTAGCATTATCTTCTCCAGCGCCATCCATTTACCTGCAAATGTCATGATTTTGTTCTTTTTTAATGCTGAGTAATATTCCATTGTGTATAAATGCATGTTCTTTTTTTTTTTTTTTTTTTTATCCTTTCACCCATTGAAGGACATCTTGGTTGGCTCCACAGTTTAGCTATTGTGAATTATGCTGCTATAAACATTGATGTGGCTGTGTCCCTGTAGTATGCTGTTTTTAAGTCCTTTGGGTATAGTCTGAGAAGAGGAATAGCTTGGTCGAATGGTGGTTCCATTCCCAGATTTCCAAGGAATCTCCATACTGCTTTCCAAATTGGCTGTATCAATTTGCAGTCCCACCAGAAATGTATGAGTGTCCTTTTCCCCCACATCCTCGGCAACACTTTTTTGTTTGTCTTCATAAGAGCTGCCATTCTGACCGGAGTGAGATGATATCTTAGAGTAATTTTGATTAGCATTTCTCTGATTGCTAGAGATGATGAGCATTTTTTCATATATTTGTTGATTGATTAAATATCCTCTTCTGAGAACTGTCTGTTCAGGTCCTTGGCCCATTTATTGATTGGGTTAGTTGTTTTTTTTTGGTGCTTAGCTTCTTGAGTTCTTTATATACCCTAGAGATTAGTGCTCTATCTGATGTGTGAGAGGTACAAATTTGCTCCCAGAATATAGGCTCTCTGTTCACCTCACAGATTGTTTCTTTTGCTGAGAAAAAAAATCTTTTTAGTTTGAATCCATCCCATTTATTGATTCTTGTTTTTAATTCTTGTGCTATAGGGGTCTTATTAAGGAATCGGGGCCTAATCCCACATGATGAAGATTAGGGCCTACTTTTTCTTCTATTAGACACAGAGTCTCTGGTTCAATTCCTAGGTCCATGATCCATTTTGAGTTAAGTTTTGTGCATGGTGAGAGATAGGGGTTCAATTTCATTTTGTTGCATATGGATTTCTAATTTTCTCAGCACCATTTGTTGAAGATGCTATCTTTTCTCCAGTGCATGTTTTTGGCACTTTTATCTAATATAAGATAATTGTAATTTTGTGGGTTAGTCTTTGTGTTCTCTATTCTGTACCATTGGTCTACTGGCCTGTTTTGGTGCCAATGCCATGCTGTATTTGTTACTATTGCTCTGTAGTATAGTTTAAGGTCTGGTATAGCGAAACTACCTGCTTCGCTCTTCCTGCTTAGAATTGCTTTAGCTATTCTGGGTCTCTTATTTTTCTAGATGAATTTTATGATTGCTTTTTCTAGTTTTATGAGGAATGCCATTGGGATTTTGATTGGAATTGCATTAAACCTGTATAGTGCTTTTGGTAGTATGGTCATTTTGATAATATTAATTCTGCCAATCCATGAGCAAGGTAGATCTTTCTATCTTCTATGGTCTTTGAATTCTCTCTTTAGGGTTCTGTAGTTTTCATTGTATAGATCTTTCACCTCTTTTGTTGATTCCCAAATATCTTAATTTTTTGAGGATATTGTGAATGGGGTAGTTTTCCTCATTTCCTTCTCAGAGAATTTGTCACTGATATACAGAAATGCCTTTGATTTATGGGTGTTGATTTTATATCCTGCTACTTTGCTGAATTCATTTACTAGTTCTAGACGTTTTTTGGTGGTGTTTTTTGGGTCTTCGAGGTATAGAATCATATCATCAGCAAATAATTCTAATTTAAGTTCTTCTTTTCCTATACTTATTCCTTTAATTTCTTTCGTCTGTCTAATTGCTCTGGCCAGTGTTTCAAGAACTATGTTGAATAGAAGTGGTGGAAGAGGGCATCCCTGTCTTGTTGCAGATTTTAGAGGGAATGCCTTCAATTTTTCTCCCTTTAGAATGATGTTGGCCTGAGGCTTAGCGTAGATAGCCTTTACAGTATGGAGATATGTTCCTGTTATCCCTAGTTTTTCTAGTGTTTTGAACATAAAGGGGTGCTGTATTTTGTGAAATGCTTTTTCTGCGTCTATTGAGATGATCATGATTCTTATCTTTAAGTCTATTGATGTGATGAATTACATTTATTGATTAAATCACTGAATGTTGAACCAAACTTACATCCCTGGGATGAATCCCACTTGATTATGTGCCCAATCTTTTTGATATGATTTTGTATCTGATTCGCCAGAACTTTATTGAGGATTTTTGCATCTATGTTCATTAGAGATATTGGTCTGAAGTTTTCTTTCTTTGAAGTGTCTTTATCTGGTTTTGGAATCAGTGTGATATTGGCCTCATAGAATGAGTTTGGAAGTACTCCCTCTTTTTCTATTTCCTGAAATAAATTGAAAAGTATTGGTATTAGTTCTTGCAAACAAGCTTTTATGGCAGCCCTCTTTATGCTACTCCAGAATTATTAAAGGTCCAAAAGTACAATGGCCTTATGGTAGATGTGGAGAGCCTAGGAGTCATCACTGGATACTGCCTTTTAATGGGTAGAACATTGCAGAAACAGGTGTAAGAGGATTACTTTTTATGTGTCTGTGGAATTCCTAATCTTTAACACCAGTGATAGAGGCACTTTATTTATTTGGTTCTGGAGTTTGAATCTAGGGTGCTTTATCACTGAGATACATCACTAATGTTTTTATTTTTTGTGCCATGGTCTCCACTAAGTTGCCAGGGCTGTCCTTGAACTTGTACTTTTCTGCTTCAGCCTCCTGAGTTGCTAGGATTCCAGGCATGCTCTATCATGCCCAGCTCGAGAGATGCACTTTAGGGGAAATCCTGAGGGACCTATGGGCAAATATGGGCCATAAAGTAGAACTAAAGCTTTACATCAATTCACTTCCTGACTACCATGACCTCCAGCCTGACTGAGTTGATGCTGTGCATGGGCTATGAATGGAATGAGATTCAGGACTCATTTGTGGGCCAGGAATAAGATGAAGCCGGCTGTCAACTTTGGGACTATGACACCTCAGCTGGAGTGGCCCACCACACCATGAAGCACCTGCCTTCTGCTGATCTTCAAAATTACTGCTGTCCTTCTTTACATTCAAGGTAGACTGTACAGTCTCTGTAGCCCTAAGCAACAAGCCTGCCATCCCTACCTTTATTTGGTTCTATAATAGGAAATTAGCATCTTGGGGAGGACTGGGAGTTAGGGTGGGAGGTCAACACCACAGACTTCCTGATAGTCCCTTCTTTGATCTAGAGATGAAGACTACCCACCCCCAGCAGTCTCCCAGCCCTGTGACTGTCCCTTCCACTCATAGCACCCTCAGCAGTGTTGGAGCCTCAGGTAATACCAGTTGTGCTCAAGGTTTATCTTTCAAAAGAAACCTCTTCCCTGCTGGACAACTCTGATCAGGACCAGTAGAACTTTCTGGAAGGTATGCCTCTAACTTTTTCCTCTCATAGCAATGACTAGCAGGGGGCCACCTTCATCCACAGACACTTTAGTAGTGAAGAAAAGCTCAATAGGTTTGGTATATAAAGATTCATTATTTCATTATTTCCTAAGGGTAAAGAGCACTATAAACTTTGGGAGATGTTTATAGGGACAGAAGGCTAATATTCTTATGGGAGATCTTAAACATCAATAAACATAAGCTTCATAAAAAGAGGTGAAGACCATGAAGGTAGAATTCACGCACTTAAAATGCAGAATGAACCCATGTATTTTACCCATGACGTTACTGTATATAAAATGAATTGTGCTGATGGGAGGTTGTGTTGTTAGAGCTTTCTACATGCCACTTTGGTGGTAGTCCAATTGTAAATGTGTATCTTTAGTTCTCTTTGAATTTAATGCAAGGAAATAGTTGGGAAAATGGACAAAAATATTTTGTACAATAATGTTCATTGTTTTGTGTTATTGTAGGAAAAAAATTGAAAATAATCTAAATGTCAGTTGTAGAATAAGTGATTATATAATAAAAAACCAAGTAGCCATGAAAATGACGTAAATTTGTGTTTTAACAACATGGAAGTATGCCCATTATCTATTTATGTGTAAAAATCAGGTTGTAAAGTGTATGTCTAGTATGCTATAATTTTTTTTTTTTAAATAAGAGAACACAGTATGTGTCCTGATTTGAAGAAGACAGTACTGGGTATAAGCCAAAAAAGATCAAAAAGGGCCTAGTTATGAGTGATGCTTTTAATTCTCCTCATACTATATAGAATTTTCATTAAGTTTATGCAATGGAAAACTATCCTTTTTATAACCAGAGTGGGAACAGTGAAGTTTTTTTTTTTGGTAGAGAGGCAGTAGAAGACAGGTGAGAATGGGCAGGGAGGCCCCCTTTGGTAGCTCTACACCAAAGGGGCCTGTAGGTAGGCGGAACCCAGTGCATGCTCTGCTAGAGGCAGAGGGGAGGGCGGGCAAGTGGGTGCACCTGGGGAACCGGAAAAGGGTGCAGCCATAGGCATCTGTCTTTGGAAAGCGCAGTGGCTACTCTCTCCGCGGCAGCATGAAGTTTCGTGCCAAGATCACCAACAAGGGCTTTATAGAGCTCTTCATTCAGGTCAGTGGCACCATAGCAAAGCTGGCAAAGGTCTGCGTGCTCCGTGTGTGCCAAGACAAACTGTGCTTTGGTCCCACAGGCCCCAGGGCCACCCGAGAGGCCAGGCTGTGGTGCGAAGTGATGCGGGGAGCCTCCTTCTACCAGTTTAACATGGAAGGTGTTTCTGAAGAGCTCAATGAGATTTATCTAGAGCTGATATCAGAGCATTTGTACAGAGCTGTGAGAAGTGCAGGAAATGCTGCCTCTCTGAAAATCCAGCTGACCAACAAGCGTCGCCCCTGCCTCACAGTGGCGGTAGAGCTGGCATCACGCACTGGGCACACCCATGTGATGGTCCATGATCTACCTGTGAGGGTGCTTCCCAGAAGATGGTGGAAAGAGTACCCAGAGCCCAGTATTCAAGTCTCTGATGTGAGTGTTTATCTGCCAGCTTTGAAGACCCTGAAGAGCATTGTGGAAAGGATGGCCAACATGGGCGATAACGTGCTGGTGGAAGCAAATCTAAATGGTAAAATGAACTTGAGTATAGAGACTGATGTAGTATCTATTAAAAGTTATTTTAAAAATCTTGGAAATCCTTTAAAGTCTGCTCATAGCGTGACCCAAGACAGAGACCCGGAGAACATGGTGCAAGTGCGGGTAGAGAATAGGAAACTTCTGCAGTTTTTTGAGGGACAGCAGATAAATCCCAAAACGGCCTTATGCAATATTTTGAGCAATACTCTTCTTCATCTTGTTTTGGTTCATGAAGATGTCTCTCTTCAGTATTTCATTCCTGCCTTATAAAAAAATCAACCAGCCTGGATTAAAAACAAAAACAAAATCACAAAATTTAGGATCTCTTCATAATTGAAATAGACCTTGAGTTAATTCAATTGAGTCTGTACCCTCAGTGGATTATGAGGGTATATGTTTCATTGAGAGCTTCCTTTGCAAAATTGATATTAAAGAAATAGATGGAAAAGAGATTGTAACAAAATAAAAAAGAGATTGTAACAAAATAAAAAAGAGATTGTAACAAAATAAATGGAAATACCTCTAAATCCTAAAACAATTTTGTCATTATTATAACATACTAATATGAAGAATGGTATTTTTCTCTTTTTAAAATAAAATAAACATTTTCTGAAAGACTTTGCTTAATCCAGAGAAGTCAGTATATTTAAAAATAAGGGTATTCATCCAGCATTTATGTACATCACATTCTTTGTAAGACACTGTATTTTGTTAAAGGAGATATTAGTGTACAGTTGGCCCTTGAATGGTAACTATGTGGGTCCACTTATATGCAGATTTTGTGTGTGTGTGTGTAGATTTGCAGCAATTTGAAAAATTCATGGAGGAGGTGCTTAGCCTAGAAATATATTAAAAAATGAGGAAGAAAATGTCACAAATACATAAAATATATGTAGATAAGTCTTTTATCTTTTAGTACCATAAAATATCCATGAATCTATTAGTTACAATGAATGAAAACTTAAACACATAGATACCATACATGGTCCCATTTATAGTTGATAGAAATATAAAGCTGAAGTATTACAACTGTATAAAATCAACTCTAGTATATTTTGTATTACTGTAAATTTCATTTTAATCTCCTTTTTCTATTGGGAAGCTTAGAGTTATACACAGATTTTGCAGGGGTTGGCGCTCATCAGGGGTTGGCATTAATAACCCCCCTATTGGTTAAATAGTCAACTAACTGTATGTTATTTTTGGATTTATGATCTATATAGTTTGAATTGCTTTTTATTAGGTTTATTTTTCATATGTATTGTATTCATATAATGAATCAAGGAAATAGTTAAGTTTATGTGAACCAAGATGTTGCTTATGTAACTTTTGGATAAACCAAGTTTCCATTTGCTCCCCCATAGTAATGAGCTCCACTTAGGAAATAATTCTTTATCCTTCATTATTTTGAGAAAAAGGAGAAGAGATTTAAAAGGTTGGTATATTGATGGAATAATATCACATAATTGGTCATATTCTTTTATATTAAATTTTAGTTTAATTTTTTTAGTAGCTTGCTCAGTAAGATCCTGTATACCTTGGAAGTCTTTATTTTTGTATACTTAGTAAATTCCTGACTATATTTTAATCAGAAATGAATATTTACACATTAGTTTTGGTGGTAAGACAGTTAAATTTGTTTTGCTGGTTCCATCTGTGTTGTTATGGAACACAAACATTGGACCTAGTCAAGTCAAATGAGCCCATTAAAGTCTAAGCTGTGAAAAAAAATTGTTAAAAAGCCATTAAAAAATCCTCTTATCAGAATTTTCATATACTTTAAACATGAAAGTGAAAAACAAATGTTTTAACATAGAAAATTCTAAGCTCTGAAGTTTTTTTTTCTGTTCTGTACCATAAACAGGACTTGCATTTATTTGTGGCATCTCTTTTTTCTTTTCTTGTTTTGGAGTGTTCAAGCTTTAGTTGTCATCTTTTATTTGACTGTTTCATCCTCTCTCCCCTCTGTTTTTCCATTAGACTGCCAGTCTCTCTTTCTGTTTCTTCCTTTTTATGTATTTAAAGAAACTGAGGGAAATGAGAAATCTTATGGTTTGTGAAGTTTAATTTGGTGAATTTTTATAATTTAGTAATTCATGAACAGAAAGTGTCTGTCAGAAGTTTTATAGCCTAGTCTATGCAGTGGAACTTTTGAAAAAGGGAAGGATAAGTTTTTTTTCAACTTGGGTTATTTACTAAGCTAGAGATAATTTGGTTATTTACTAAGCTAGATTATGGAAATAGCAAAAGGCCATCTAAATAGCTCTTGAAAGTTTATATCATTCTAATGGTAGTCAAAAAATTTTATAAAATATAAATTTAAAATAACAACGTTCTTATAGGTTTTTAGTTTGTGAAAAGCTAAGAAGGGTTCATTTCCATATTTATACATTAGTTATTGAGTTTAAATGCTTAATTCTATAAGACTCTATTAGAAATAGAAACCGAAAGATGCCTTAGAGATGATATCATCCAATCACCGTATTTGTAGTTGAGGAAACAGTTTCACAGAACATCAAAGTGACCAGGGGCATTTGACTAAGTCAAGATCTATTTTAGAAACCAGTCTCCAAAGTCTTCATAGATCTTTATGTTTTGAGCTTATTCTATCAAGCCTTAATTCAGTTTGGAAATACTTATATTAAGATGAATCTATAGTACTTTGTGAATGTACCACTTACCTAAAAAGGCAAAATTACATTAAAACAATCTCAAATGTTTTTTGAAGAGTGTTGCCATATTGCTTTTGTTTGATGATGTCTTTGTTTTTTCAGGGAGGAATGAAATTATTTGCCACAAAATGATACTTCTAGGTGGGTGCAGTGGTGCACGCATGTAATCTCAGTGGCTTGGGAAGCTGAGGCAGGAGGATTGCAAGTTCAAAGCCAGCCTCTGCAACTTCGTGAGGCCTTAAGCAATTTAGGGAGACCCTATCTCAAAAAATAAAATGGGTGGGGGATGTGGCTCAGTGGTTAAGCACCTCTGGGTCCAATCCCTGGTACCAAAAGAGGGTAAAAGATACTTATACAGAAAACAAGTCTCATATTAAAAAAAAAAAAAGCCAAGGTATCAGGTTTATAAATTATTTCAGCTTCTCTCATTTGTATCTTTCAGGGAGACACTACTACTGAGAAGCAAGGAAACATTGTGCCTTTTATGTTTCACTCTTATCTACAGAAAATAAATCATTGACAAAATGTATTAAAGTTGTTCTTTATATCCCAAAGTGGACATCTCAATATAAATATTATTGTCCTAGTAGATATCATTTGCTAAAAGCTGTAGTAAGCTTATCTACATAACAGACTTGTATTTCTTTTAATTGTTCTTGAGTGTATGTTTAGTATGTGAATAGGTTACCAATATCAAAAAAAAAAAAAAAAATCAGACAAGTGTCTGTTAGCTGATTCATTCCTATAAGGATGCTCCTAGTTCTGTTTATTCCAATTCAGGTCAGACAGTTGAAAAATACTTGGTAAATTAACATGATTCTTTTATGAGAGCAATAAGAAATTATTTATTTGTGATTTTAATAAAAATATTACCTCGAGTGTAGTATATTTTTAACTGGAAGAGTGTTGAGAAATCTCTATTATTAATTCCACAAATAAAAGTGCATACTTCAGCAGGCAGTGGCTACAACAGTATAAAAAAGCATATTCTTGTATTTCTAAATTAAATAGCTTACTGGTCTTCCTTAAAGTATGATTTGTCCTTGGTTAAGGAAATAGGTGGTAAGGAAATATTATTTTTGCATATGAACAGCTAGATTTTTACCTGCCTCCTAGTTTGTGTGTCTGGTATAGACCTATACTCTTCAAAGTAGATCACACTTTTTGATTCATCACTCTCAGACATTATTATCATCATCATTATTATTTTCCCAGGTATTACTTTATTTTATTTGGATAAACTTTGAGGGTAAAGTAGTTAGGAATATGACCCTTGATAAATGACTGCAAATGGATTTTGAAAATTGAGAGTGAATTAGAAATGCTCTGTTAGTTTTTAGTTTTGCCTTGAGACCAGAGGTATTCTAATTTCACATCAGAATGAGCCAGAGCCACAGATTACTGAGAAACAGCCAAAGTTCTTATCTCATTTGTCATATATACAAAGGACCTCATGGTACATAAGGTAGTATAGAAGAGTGATATTAGACTCTTTGAATCAGGAAACCAAGGTCTGTTTTAAAGCTAATAAAATGTGTGACTTTGTAAAGGTCATTTGACATCTCTGAGTTACATTTTCTTCAGATGACAAGACTAAATATTAATTGGATCAAGTCTCTTTTGGCTCTGATTGTGTGAATACCAGCCTATACTCTTCTGGTAATCAAAAGTGTCATTTTCAAAGATTGTTGTTAGTCTGATATTTCTAGTAATCACTAGTAATCATCTTTTCTATAATATTAATGTCACTGGTAATTACTGATAGTTGTCATGCTACTGTTTCTCTGGAAACAAGGGGAACAGAGAATTTCTACTTGAAAATTTGGTTCTTTATGTGAACTAGACCAGATACTGAAAGTAATCCACTGAAGCCACATGCTTACCCAATTTGTGTTGTACAATTGAGGTCACAACTTAATAGTGCCAGCAAGATAATTAAATCACTACTCATTGAGGGCCTACTTTTCCATGCCAATTGAAGGAAGCATTTTCCTTTGTTCAGAGTTGGTTTGTAGGTATTAATTAATGGAGCAGGTTAATTATCCAACCTTTTCTTAGTATTTCCCTGCAATTCTTGTAGTATCTTTGGGGCAATATAATGTCTGTTTGTTTAAATGGTTGTTAGAACTTTGTGGCCAAATGTCTTTTCAGTTCCATGAAATTTTATTTTATTTTATTTTTTGTGCTGGGGATTGAACTCAGGTGCACTCAGTCACTGAGCCACATCCCCAGCCTTATTTTGTATTTTATTTAGAAACAAGGTCTCAACTGAGTTGCTTAGTGCCTTGCTTTTTGCTGAGGCTGGCTTTGAACTCTCCATCCTCCTGTCTCGGCCTCCCGAGCCACTGGGATTACAGGCATCTGCCACCATGCCTGGCGAATTTTTTTAATATGTTACCTGGATTTCACATTTATCAATTTATAATAGTTCTCAGACATGTACTCAAAACAAACTTTTCACTCTTCTCTGCATTTAGAAGCATGTTTAAAGGGTTAACAATAGAATGTCTCCTTAAAGGAATATTTATTTCTAAAGCTTTATGTAAGCTTAACTATTAAATCATCTAGTATGTCTATTATTTAAAATTAGTTTATTGAGCCAGGTACAGTGGCACATACCTGTAATCCCTGTGGCTTGGGAGGCTAAGGCAGGATGATCAAGCATTCAAAGCCAGTCTCAGTAAAAGCAAGGCACCTTGCTGAGACCCTGTCTCAAATAAATACAAAATAGGGCTGGGGATGTAGCTCAGTGGCCGAGTGCTCCTGAGTTCGATCCCTGGTACCACCCCACAAAAAGTTTCATTTGTTGATTGCTTGTGCATTTTGCTGTTATCAAATGTTAAAAATAAGTATTTGTTTTATGATTTCTTATTAATAGTTGGATTTCTGTGTTGATTCATAGAATATTAAAATGTGATAAATTTATGTTTCAAAAGAATACCAAAGAATAATTTTGGTAACTTTTTATTTTTATGTAACTTAAGAATTAAAACTTTTAGGAATATTAAAAGTAACTAACTCCTGTAAACTCTTTAATGTTGGTAAATAACCCTTGAAAACCCTTTAATCAGACCCTGTTATAGTTTAGATATGCAGTGTTCCCTAAAAGCTCATGTGTGAGAGAATTTTCAGAGATGAAATGATTAGAATATAAGAGGTTTATCCACTGATAAGGATTAATTGGGCAGTACCTGTTGTCATGTAGGGTCTGGCTGGAGGAAGTTGAACACTGGGGCTGTGCCTTTGTGGTTTAGATTTTGTCCTGGGTGAGTGCAATTTCCTGCCGTGGTTGCCATGTTCTGAGCTGCTTTCCTCTACTGTACCCTTCCTCTCTCTACTATATCCTTCCTCCCTGACGTTCTGCCTCACCTCAGACTCAGGGTCATGGGGTTGACAGACTGGTTGACTGAACCAGCCAAAATAACCTTTTTCTCCTCTACATTGATCTTGTCGGGTGTTTTGTTTATAGCAATTCAAAAGCTGACTAAAACACCCATCAGTTGTTTACTTTTTGTCCTGTTGGCTTTATTCCATCCATCTATCTGTGTGGTTTTTTTTTTCCCGAAGCATTTTGAGAATGAGGTGTGCACATCTCTTCTTCATTCTGAATACTTTAGTATGTACTTATTAAAAAAAGAGCAGGACTGGGGATGTGGCTTAGTGTCAGAGCATATGCCTAACATGTGTGATACTGTAGGTTTGATCACCAGCACAGCAAAAATAATTAAATATATTTAAAAAGAACAACAGTACATATTACTAAGCACAGTTATTAAACTTTAAATAGATTGTAATCTATTGTTATTAATTTTTTTGATGCTCAAAATCTAGCTCCTATATTCTTTTGACATATCTCCATTATTCCTTGAGTACTTCCTTACTGGGTCAAGAAAATATTTCATGCTTAACTTGTATACGTCCTGCCTTACCCCTCAGATGAACTATTTATCCATGGTTCCTTTTAGAGAACTATGGTGATTAAAAGGTAGATACACTCATTACTCTTGTATTATTGCTGCTTATTTCTCTCAGTGTAGAGTTGGAAATAAGTCCTCCCCCACATCTACCAAATCTATTGGTTTATAGTAGGGGAAGGAGAATCTACTCACCCCCAACCCCCAACCACTCCTGGTTCTTATGTGGGCTCTTTGGTTAGATTAACCAAATTAACACAATAATTTATTAACAAGAGAAAAGCACACTAGTTTTATTAATTTTACATGTACAAGAGAATGAAGTCAAAATAAATGACCAATTGACCAATTGATGTTTATTTTCATTTTAGATGCAGAACAATAAATTTGTGAAGAAGTTATAAGACAAATGAATATGTGGACTAGGGTAGTAAATTCTGGGGATGGTACTAAGAAGTATATGGGGGCTAGGATAGAAGCTAGTGGAAGATAAGTGTTACTTTGAAGAGGTTTTTTTAAAAAAATATTTATTTTTAAGTTGTAGTTGGACACAATACCTTTATTTTATTTATTTATTTTTATGTTGTGCTGAGGATGGAACTCAGGGCCTCATACGTGCTAGGCAAGCACTCTACCGATGAACCACAACCCCAGCCTGAAGAGGCATCCTTTCTTTGTTGTGGGTCTAAGGAGGAAAGCATTTCACCATTAAGTATGATTTTTCCTGTGTTCAGTCTCCTTCCAATTGTTTTTATTGGATTGAGGAGATATCATCCAATCCTAGTTGAAGATTTGTGTGTGTGTGTGTGTGTGTGTGTACACAAGAGGTGCTCAACCACTAAACCACATCTCCAACCCTTTTTTATTTTCAGACAGGATCTCGCTAAGTTGTTTAGGGCCTTGCAAGTTGCTGAGGCTGGCTTTGAAATTGTGATCCTCCTGCCTCAGCCTCCAGAGCTGCTGGGATTTCATACAGGCATGTGCCACTGTACCCTGTGAGAATTTTTAATCATGAATGGGTGTTGGGTTTTGTGAAAGGCTTCTTTTACCGCTGTTTAGATAAGCATATAATCTTTTTTCTTTTAATGTGGTGGCTTACAGTGATTCATTTCTGAAAGCTGAAACTGTCCTTTCATGACTGGGAAAAACCTGTTTTATGAAATAATTTATGTAGGTTTATTATTCTTCCTTAAATGTTGGTTAGAATTCATCAGTGAAACCATCTGGTTTTCTTTGTAAGACAGTTTTGATGATGAATTCAATTTGTTTAGTAAATATGAAGTTACTGAGATTTTCTATTTCATTTTATTTGATTATCATGACTTGTCCTTTCAAGGAATTTTTTAGTTCATCTAAAAATTATTGTGAAATTCATTGGTATAAAGTTGTTCATAATATTCCTTTATTTTTCTTTAAATGTCTTTTATATCTGTAGTTATCCCTGATTTTATTCTGACATTGGTGATTATCTTGTTTTTTTTTTTTTTAAAGAGTTTTGCTAGAACTTATCAATTGTATTAATTTTTGGCGATTAACTTTGGACTTTAAATTTTTTCTCTATTCCTTTTTATTTTATTGATTTCCACTCTATATTATTTTCCTGTTTCTGCTTCCTTTTTCTGCTGTCCCCTATCCCCTTACTTTGGCTTTATTTCTAGTTTCTTTTAAAGAAGTTTTAAAACCACTTTTTTTTTGGTGTCCCTCAAATTTTGACATATTTTTGTTTTCAGTTCAAAATAATTAAAAAAACAATTTTTTTTTGTATTTGTAGATTGGACAGAATGCCTTTATTTTATTTGTTTATTTTTATGTGGTGCTGAGGATAGAACCCAGTGCCTCACTCATGCTAGACAAGTGCTCTGCCACTGAGCTATAGCACCAGCCCTCAAAATAATTTTTTTTTTCATTTTGAGTTCTTCTTTGACCATTATTTAGAAGTATGTTGTTTAATTTGCAAATACTTAGATACTTTTTTAGATGTTGTATCGATTTTTTTAAAAAATTAAGTAATTAATTTTAATTAGACATATATAACAGCAGAATGAATTTTGATTCATTGTATACAATTGCAGCACATACGGTTGTACATGATGTAGTGTCACACCATATGTGAAGTCATACATGTACCTAGGATAATGATGGCCATCTCATTCCACTATCTTTCTTGCCCTCACTCACCTTCTGTTCCCTTCTTCCCCTTTGTCCAATCAAAGTTCCTCCATTTTCCCCATTCCTCCCCCCTCCCTGTTATAGATCAGCATTCACTTATCAGAAAGAACATTTGGCCTTTGGTGTTTTGGGATTGGCTTACTTTGCTTAGCATGATATTCTCCTACTCCATCCATTTACCTACATGTGCCATAATTTTATTCTCTTTTAATGCTGAGTAATATTCCATTGTGTAGATATACCACAGTTTCTCTATTCCCTTCATCTGTTGAAGGGCATCTAGGTTGCTTCCACAGTTTAGCTATTATGAATTGAGCTGCTATGAACACTGATGTGGTTGCATCACTATAGTATTTTAAGTCCTTTGGGTATAGAACGAGGAGTGGGATAGCTGGGTAAAATGGTGGTTCCAGTCCAAGTTTTCTAAGGAATCTCCATACTGCTTTCTAGATTGGTTGTACCAATTTTCTGTCCCACCAGCAGTGTATGAGTGTGCCTTTTCCCCCATGTCCTCACCAACATTTACTGTTGTCTGTATTCTTTTTTTTTAATGCTTTTTTAAATTTTATTTTATTTTTTTATTGGTTGTTCACAACATTACAAAGCTCTTGACATATCATATTTCATACATTAGATTGAAGTGGGTTATGAACTCCCAATTTTTACCCCAAATGCAGATTGCAGAATATAACAGTTACTAATAGGGCATTATGTAAAATTGTGGATGTGTAACTGATGTGATTCTGCAATCTGCATTTGTCTGTATTCTTGATAACTGCCATTCTGACTGGCGTGAGATGAAATCTTAGTTTTGATTTGCATTTCTCTAATTGCTAGAGATGTTGAACATTTTTTCACATATTTGTTGATGAATGTATATCTTCTTCTGAGATGTGTCTGTTCAGCTCCTTAGCCCATTTATTGTTTGGGTTGTTTGTTTTTTTGGTGTTAAGTTTTTTGAGTTCTTTATATATCCTCGAGGTTAGTTCTGTATCTGACATGTGGCGAAAATTTGCTCCCAAATTGTAGTCTCTCTGTTTACCTCATTGAATGTTTCTTTTGCTGAGAAGAAGCTTTTTAGTTTGAGTTCATCCCTTTTATTAATTCTTGGTTTTGTTTCTTGCACTTTAGGAGTCTTATTAAGGAAGTCAGGGCCTAATCTGCTATGATGAAGATTTGGGCCTAATTATGGCCATTTTGACAATATTAATTTTCCCTATCCAGGAACATGGGGGATCTTTCCGTCTTCTAAGGTCTTCTTCAACTTCTTTCTTTAGTGTTCTGTAGTTTTCATTGTAGAGGTCTTTTCACCTCTTTTGTTAAGTTTGATTCTCAAGTATCTTATCTATCTATCTATCTATCTATCTATCTATTTTTTGAGGCTATTGTGAATGGGTAGTTTTCCTAATTTCTTTTTCAGAGGATTCATCACTGATGTATAGAAAAGTATTTGATTTATGAATATTGATTTTATATTCTTCTACTTTGCTGAATTTATTAATTAATTCTAGAAGTTTTCTAGTGAAGTTTTTTTGGATCCTCCAAGTATAGACTCATGTTGTCAGCAAATAATGGTAGTTTGAGTTCTCTTCCTCTCTGTATCCCTTTAATTTCTTTAGTCTGTCTAATTGCTCTGGCTAGAGTTTCAAGGACTGTTGAATAGAAGTGGTGAAAGGGCATCCCTGTCTTGTTCCAGTTTTTAGAGGGAATGCTTCTGATTTTTCTCCATTTAGAATGATGTTGGCCTTGGGTTTAGCATAGATAGCTTTTACAGTGTTGAGGTATGTTCCTATTATCCGTGGTTTTTCTAGTGTTTTGAATATGAAAGGGTGCTATATTTTGTCAAATGCTTTATCTGCATCAATTGATATAAGTCTATTGATGTGAGAATTATATTTATTGATTTCCATATGTTGAACCAACCTTGCATCCCTGGAATGAACCCCACTTGATCATGGTGCACTATTTTTAAAATGTTTTTGTATGTGATTTGCTAGAATTTTACTAAGAATTTTTGCATCAATGTTAATCAGGGATATTGGTCTGAAATTTTTTTTCCTTGTTGTGTCTCTTCTTGGTTTTGGTATCAGGATGATACTAGCTTTGTAGATTTGATTTTGGAAGGGTTCCTTCCTTTTCTGTTTCATGGAATAATTTGAGGAGTGTTGGCATTAATTCTTCTTTATAGGTTTTATAGAACTCAGCTGTGAATCTGTCTGGTCTCGGGCTTTTCTTGGTTGGTAGGCTTTTGATGGTATATTCTATTTCCTTGCTTGAAATTGATCTATTTAAATTGTGTATGTCCTTTTGACTCAGTTTGGGTTGATCATATGCCTCTAGAAATTTGTCGGTGTCTTCGAGGTTTTCTTTTACTGGAGTATAAATTTTCAAAATAGTTTCCAATTGTATTCTGTATTTCAATAGTGTCTGTCGTGAAATTTCCTTTTTCATCAAAAATTTTAGTAATTTGAGTTTTCTCCCTCCTTCTTTTTGTTAGAGTGCCTAATTTTATTTATTTTTTCAAAGAACCAGCTTTTTATTTTGTCAATTTTTTGAATTATTTCTTTAGTTTCAGTTTCATTGATTTCTGCCCTGTTTTTATTGTTTCCTGTCTTTTACTTTTGGTGTTGGTTTGTTCTTCTTTTTCTAGGGCTTTGAGCTGTAATGTCAGGTCGATTATTCGTTGACTTTTCCTTCTTTTAGTGAATGAACTTCATGCAATGAAATTTCCTCTTAGCACTGCCTTCATAGTGTCCTAGAGATTTTGATAAGTTGTATCGGAGTTCTCATTTACCTCTAAGAATTTTTTTTTAATCTCCTCCCTGGTGTCTTCTGTTATCTATGCATCATTCAATAGTATGTTGTTTAGTCTCCAGGTGTTGGAGTAGCTTTTTTAAAAAATTTTATCATTGATTTCTAATTTCATTCCATTATGGTCTGGGTAGTATCTCTGTATCCAATCCCATTTTATTTTTATTTTTTGAGCCCTGTAACTTGCAAATGCTAGGCAAGTGCTCAACCACTTGATATCCCTATCTCATTTTAAAATTTTATTTTGAGACAGAGTGTTGCTAAAATTCTCAGACTGACTTGGAACTTATGATCCTCCTGCCACAGCCACCCAAGTACCTGGGATGAGCCAACATGCTTTTGGGTTTTTATGGAGGCTTTCTTACATAGGCATAATTGGTTAAGTTACTGACCATTGATTATCAACTTACCCTTCAGCCCTTCTGCCTGGATTGGAGGTTGGGGAGTTGGGACTTTCATGCCTGTGCTTTCCAGTTACCAGTCCCCATCCTGAAGCTATCTAGGGCCCCAAGGCATCCGTCACATCACTATCATACATATTAAAGTCACTTTTATGGATATAGAGATTTCAAGGGTTTTTCAAAGAAAGGGTGCATCTCAATAAAACAAAACAAAACAAAACAAAACAAACAAACAAAAACCTCTTCTGATTCTGTTCATGAATGAGAGGCAAAACTGATTTGACCATGATTTTGAAAACAAATTTGCTTGACCCAATTTCTGTTGTTCATAGGAACCATAAGGATTTGAAAACATCATCAGGGCAGTTAGTACAAATTTGTAAGTAGGACTTCTGTTAGCTTATGCCATAGACATCACCCAGCCACTTGTATAATATGTATATATAGTTACAGTGCTAAATGGCTAACAGCAGATTTTTGAGAGAGTGCTGCATCAGTAAAGTGTCAGTTGCCACCTCAGTCTCCCTGATTTATAGGTTCTTGACACTGTCTGTATTCCTTTCTCTTGTTTTTGCCTCCCATCGGGTGAACTTTTTATGTACAGATATTTTGTAATATGTTAAATTTTTTTCTTTCAGTTTGTAAAAATGGAAAGTGGAGATCAGAAAATTAAATATTTCCTGTTAATACACACACACACACACACACACATACATACATATATATAATATATATATATATATTTAAAGATTATATATATATATATATCATATATATATATATATATATATTTAAAGATTATATATATATATTCTTCAAAACTCTTCAAAGTAACACTTATCTTGCACTAACTTCTACCCTGGCCCCCCTATATCTCCTAGTCACATTCCTAGAATTTACTACCCTAGTCCAGATATTCATTTGTCCTATCACTTCTTCACAAACTTATTGTTTTGTGTCTAAAAGAAAAGAAACTGTGATGGAAGCCAGATATATATTTCACAGGCATTGTTAACTTGGTTTGACTCAGACTTTAAACTCTTATCTTCCCTGTGGTGTGCAGCAGCTGAAATCACTGCTCCTGTCTTTGTGCTTCAAGTTGTTGCTCTCTATTGTGCTCTCTGGACTCTCTGCTCTACATCCTGTGCACGTGCAGATCAGGGTCAGACCAGGAAGTTTGTAATACTCTTTCTGCTCCTATGGCTTCCTCCTCACCAGGATTTTCTTTCTTTTTCTTTAGCTGGTTTCTTAGCTCAAAACTCCATATGCTAACTTGTTGAACCATAAGATTAGGACTTTGGTTTTCTGATTTGTGTTTCAGCTTCCTTGGGCTTATTGGACTGAGTATTCTCTTAGATGAAAATTGAGTGTCCAGTTGAGTGATTTTGAAGTTCTCTGAAGTAGTATTGTAACCTTTATATTCATCTTGAAACTTACCTGAGAATATTTTTACTTTTTTTTTTAAAACAGCTTTATTCACATACTGTGAAATTCACTCATTTAAAGTGTACAGTTCAGTGCTCTTAAATACAACAAAGCTGTGCAGTCATCACCACAATAAATTTTAGAACTTTATCACTACATGGAGAAATCCCATAGTCATAAGTACTTAGTCTCTATTTCTCTCACCTATACTCCTTTTTCTTGACCCCTTGGCAACTGCTAATCTTTCTGTCTGTGGATTTGCCATTCCAGATATTTGTGCATCAATGGAATCATTAAATATGTGGTCTTTTACAACTGGTTTCTTTTAATTTGCACAATATTTTCAATATTCATGTATTTTGCAGCATGTATCAGTAATTTCTTTCCTTTTTTTAATGCCAAATAATATTCCATTGTATGAATGTTCCACATTTATATATGTACTTTTATCAAGCAATAGACTTGGATTGATTCTACTTTTTGACTATTATTAATACTGCTAAGAACATTCAAGAAGAAGTTTTTGTATGGATACACAATTTTTTTTTCTCTACCTAGTAGTAGAATTGGTGAGACTATAGTAAATCTTATGTTTAGCCTTTTTGAGGAACTGCCAACTATTTTCCAAAGTGGTTGCATATTTTACATTCCCACCAGCAATATACAAGCTTCCAATTTTTCCATTTCCTTGCCAATTCATTATTACTTAGCCTTTTTGATAGCCATAAGAGTATGGATATGAAGTGGTATCTTATTCTAGTTTTGATTTGCATTTCCCCATTTGCTAATTATATTGGACATCTTTTCCTGTGATTTTTGGCCATTTTTTGTGTCTCCTGCAAAGAAATGTCTGATTTTAGAAATGGGCAAAGGATCAAACAAACATTTCTCCACAGGAGACATAAAATAACTATATTAAATTTTCCTATCTATGCCTTTTCATTTATTAGGTCTTTAGTTTCTTTCAACAGTGATTTGTATCTCTTCTGTAAAATTTAATCCTGAATATTTTATTCATTTTAATGCTATAATATTTGTATGTTTTACTCATGACTTTTTAAAAAAATGTATCTCACTTCTAATATTTTTCCTAATTCCTCTCTCCCCTTTCTTATCCTGTATTGTTACTTCTGTTCCTTATTCCAGCATTCCTTTGATAGCATAAAATGTTTAGAAAATTTTGACTTTTTTCTTGACGTAGAGCATGTTTATTTTATATCAGGAACTCCATGACAGATACTGGAAATATAGAATCGATTAAACATTTTGTGTTGTCAAAAAGATACAAATACATCATCTCAGATTTAACCTAGTAACTATTATAATTATGTAGCAGTACCATGAAAGGAGTCTAGAAGGGTCTCTCTTACAGAAGGTAACATTTAAGCTTGACTCAAAATATTACGTTTTTTTTTAATATGTGACAGCAGAATGCATTATATTATAATTCTTATTACACATATAGAGCACAATTTTTTGTATCTCTGGTGGTATACATAATATATTCACACCAATTCGTGTCTTCATTCCTGTACTTCAGATAATAATGATCATCACATTCCACTATCATTGCTCTATCACTGAACTACAACCCCATCCCGAATGGTTGGCTTTTGATTCTGATAGAAAAATTCTTTTTGATTTGGGGTGCTGCTATGGGATAGGACAGGACTCAAGAGAACCTGGAATTGTCTCATTGTTTTTTCTGAATGACTGGTAATGCTGTTGTTTTGTTTGAGCTAAAGAAATGGTTATGATGGTTACATTTTATCCTAAGCCATTTCTCCAGAGGAAGTCGGGTGCTTTTACTTTGTTCAAAATCCCAGCTTTCTAAGCACATAGTCATTCTGGCATGGACAGAATCAAATCTTACTGGTATAAATACAGGTATGACAGTCTGAGGGACTCATGAATTACAAAGCCACTCCCAATTACTTGAAAACTCCAAGGATTTAAAATCTGTTTCCTAGAAATAGGGACTAAAGCCAAACACCTGATTATATAATGTAATCCAAACTTATTTAGCTCTCTTCTGGCATTCATCTCCTGATTTCTATGTATTTTTTGGTCTAATCTGCCATTTCCTGATAGTTAATTTTAGACATTAAGCTATCAATCTCCTATTATAGTATATAAAATATGATCACTTCCTTTCCCTTTTTACTATTCTCTCCTGTTCCCAAACACATATCTGCCAATTGTGGCCTTATTACGACTTTGGTTAAACCAATGGTCAATTCCTTCAATACTAGCGCTCTATAAACCTTGTTTCTTTTGAATTTTTTGAAGGTTTAAAAGAGCACTTATTTTTGTATTGTTTCTTTTTCATGATATCAAAAAATTTTCTCTCAGCAGATGTTAATTTTTGATCAAATTCTATAATACTTCTGTTGTCTCCCCACCCCGCTTTCTTTTACCTGCTGTATTAGTTTAACTAGGGCTGCCTTACCAATGGACCATAGGCTAGCTGGAGCTAGCATAAGTAAATGTATTTTCTCACATTTCTGAAGACTAGAGTTCAATATCAAGGTACGGGAAGGGTTGTGACTCCTAAGGCCTCTTTCCTTGGCTTGTAGATGGCCATCTTTTCCCTGTGTCCTCATATGATCTTCCTTCTGTGCATATCTTTCCTCTGTGCATTTCTTATAAGGATACCAGTCAATTGGATTAGTGTTCACCCTAATGACCTTTTTTCACCTTTATTACCTCTTTAAAGGACCTATCTCCAAATATAGTCATATTCTGAGATATAGGGGGGAGTTAGGATTTTAACATGATGAATTTTGGTGATGGGTAGGGGATGACAGTTCAGCCCATATAATAAATACCTGTAGTATCTGTTTCTTCTAGATCTTGTTTTTGTTTTTCTTCCATCTCTACTTTAAATATATTTCTATCTTGTCTTTGGTTGTCCTTTCATATTTTATAATGATACTGTTGACAGCTGATTTGATTTAGTATGTATGTGGGCAGAGGTTGCCCATAAACAGCTTTTCCCTTAGGAGTATGAGGGCAAGAGATCCTTTCTTATGTGTCAGAATCTTTGGGTCTTTTTTTCCTAGGGCTCTGTTTCCTGGACAGGGTGGAGCTGGGTGTGGAGGGCTCACATACCTGTTGGTAGTGGTGTGTCCTGAGGAGTCCTTCAGGTTGCTTGCACAAATTCACACTAATTCCTGGTTTTAGCTTTTGCCACCCCTTTCACACTCCTCTTGTGCTGGTGGTCCCTCAGCCCTGGTCTTCTTACTTGTTTTCTTTAGAAATTAAACTTCTAATTCTCTTGTCTGATTGTGCAGGATGAAGACAAGGGCCAAAATGTCTGACTTCATAGTACATATAACAAGGGAATTCTCACTGATTATTCTATCTAATCTTTACAATGTGTTTATGAAACAGATTCAATTGTTAGCTTTATTTTGCTCACAAACCCCCAAAGGTTTAGAACAGAATTAGTAAATTAGGATTGGAATAGACTGTTTGACCCCACAAACTGCACTTTTACCAACTCTGGCTATATTTAGCAAATTTGTACTTCTGCCTATACATCTACACTATAGGTTTTGTAAAAATATCAATATATAAATTTCAGCACATTATAAAAGAGTTATTCTACTGCATACAACACAAAGTTAAATTCAATACACTTATGGGAATATAAGTGTATTTTAATTTTTATGATTATTTTAAAAAATATTTTTTAGTGGAAACAATATCTTTATTTTTTTATTTTTATGTGGTGCTGAGGATTGAACCCAGTGCCTCACGCATGGTAGGCAAGCACTCTACCTCTGAGCCACAACCCCAGCCCCAATTTTTATGATTATAATTAATCAGAATATCTTTCTTAAACAACTTTGAGAACAGAGTATGGAACCCAGAATAATTTCTACTATATATATTTGGAATTCAGGGGCATAGAACTAAATAGTGACATTCAGATTCTGTCTGCCATTATGTTTAAAATGCTTAGAACTAAACTAAGGGCTAATTTTCTGATATATCTTGCTGTATTAACTAGATTCCTTAGAAACCTTAATGCTCATTAGATATGAACTGATAGACTGAAAAATTCAAAACTACATGTTTTTAGACTGCTTTTTATATTTTAGTACTGAATGTGTAGGATTCTTAGGTTTTTACTCAATGCATATTTCAGTTGACACAATCTTTTTTTCTTTTAATAGATTACTTCTGTAACTGGGTCACCAATTAGTTGTACAAAACATAATGTCTCGATCTCGACAACCCCCTCTGGTGACAGGCATCTCTCCAAATGAAGGAATACCATGGACAAAGGTCACCATTAGGGGAGAAAACCTGGGGACTGGCCCCACTGACCTTATCGGTAAGGGCAAAGATTCTATGCTATACCATGGTAGATGGATTTTTATGTTGTATTATTAAAGCAAGATGTGTTATTTTAAAATAGTGAAGGTGACAGGAAAACATCATTTGATCTCTGTAGAATGATCTAAATAAAAATTAAAGAATATTTGGTTGTCTGATTTTTCTATGAATACCATTATTTTATCAAAGCTTATCTATATTGGCTTTCAAAACTTCTCCTTCAGAGAAGTTTTCCACAGCTGAGATTTTGCTTGTTGCTTTGACTTCATCTTTTATGCTTAAATTGCTAAAGAATGGAGGCAAACCATCATTTAAAAAAAATATAAATGGGTATCAGCAGTAGCCAGGGTAGAGAGCAAATTTTATTTATGATTTTATGTCCAGTTAACATTTATTTGTCTGAATTCCAGATGAGGGTATAGAGATGCATTCAGAATGAAGAAGGAAAAAAAACCCCAGTATGTGCTACTGAATATACATGCTGACTTGCCACATAAAAAATTATTCTAAACTTAAGCATTCTCTGGACTAAGTTCTTAACCAATGAGGGAACTACTGATAAAGTCCTGGAGATTGAATTGGAACTTAACTTTCCTACATTGTAACTTCTGGTTAATGGATTGGTTTTTGGTCATCTGGAAAACCCTTTGAAAAGAAAGTGAATCAGAGCTCAGCACTATAAAATAACAATTGAGTTTTATACTTACCAGTTAATTCCTTTTGCTAATGTCATTTAAATACATTTTATCTCATTTTATATTGTTTTCTGTAATTATAGTTTTTGATTCTTTATTAAAGATCACTTTAAATTTTTCTTACAAAGATAGTCTAATTCAATGGCTTTTTTTTTTTTTTTTTTTTGGACATAGCTGAATTCAGATATTTCTTTGCTCAAATAGAAAAAAACCCCAGAATGCATGGAAATATACCATATAGGTGGAGGTTATGTCTAAAATTTTAACTGGCACTCTTTTGTGAATGCCAAAACATGATAGTTACAAGCCTATGTAAATTTTAATCTTGATTTAGCTTCAGGCAGTGCTATTCTTATTTGACCAAGTGTATATTACTTTCATAAACCTTGCTAGTTCAGCTTTCATCCTGCTTCATGTATTGCCAAGAAACCATATTTTTTTAAAAAGCCAACTTAACCTGCTAAATTTAAGTGTTTTTAACTCAGATGATTTCTACACTAGCCAAGTAAAACATTATAAAAGTACTTTACTTGGAATTCTACAAGTTTCTTTTTTTAAAATGCTATTTTATATCATGGAGCAGATTTTTTAGCTTTTTGTAGGTTAGCAAAAATATGCTTAAGAAATGAAGCTTGTAGATCTTGTAATCATTTTTTATTACATGATATTCAGAATGATCTGTTGGAATCTATGTGTAAATTCTTTGGTTATTAATTTTGGGGGTAAAAATATAAATCAGATATTAAATCAGAGGAACCTTGAAAACAGCTTTGAGCAGGTGAGTAAGCTATTATTCTACAGATAGTTTTGTGCCACCTTGTTCTTCATGGTTGCTCATGTAAATGATTTTTAAGACTTTATGTGTATAGGATATCTGAAATTTGCTGCTTTGCTCAGTTTTAATCATGGGATAGTTCTCTAGCAGTGAACTTATATCAGGAATGACCTTTTTTTAAAAATAAAAATATTGTTTATGTTTTTGCATTATGCTCTGACATTTATTGTTATTTTCTTTTCTGAAAAGTTACTGTTTAAGATCATATGAATCTTTTTGATATTATAAAATTTAAAAACATTAAGGTATGTATTGACTTGAAGTTATATTGAAATATCAAAATATCTACCACATTTGTAAGTACATTATAAATGAAAACATTTTCTGCTCGTTTTCAAAAACATATAGACTGATTTACACATGTATAAAATTACCAGAGCAAGTGTACATTCTATTTATTTTGGGAAGTCGGTTTTGGAGAAGTTTTCAATTTTTTAAATCATTTAAACTTTTCGTAACAAAAATTTATTATTAGAACTGGCGGGGGGCGGGGGGCGCACGCCTGTGAATTGCAGTTGCTCCGGAGGCTGAGACAGGAGGATCGTGAGTTCAAAGGCAGCCTCAGCAACAGTGAAGTGCTAAGCAACTCAGTGAGACCCTGTCTCTAAATAAAATACAAAATAGGGCTGGGGATGTGGCTCAGTGTTTGAGTGTTCCTGAGTTCAATCCCTAGTGCCAAAAAAAAAAAAAAAAAAATTGATTATCAGGAATGATATCAAGGATATTCTCATTTTGAAAAAAAAAAAGCTTTGAATTTTGAGTACATTAAAAAATATCTTCAGAAAATTTAGTCCTAAAGAAACCTTTGAATATCATTAGGAAAACAAGTTTCTCTATAAATGAATAAATAATGCAATAAATATTGTAGGGGAATACACAAAATTCATTACTTCAAACAATATAAATGTCTTAAAAATGTATCTTTTAGAATTTCTTTATAGTTAATATAACCTTCTTGCTAAATAGTCATTTAAGTTATAAGAAAAGATGACTTGAATCTCTCCCTTTGTTTTTAAAACCAAATTTGCCATTGGTTGAGGTTTCCCTGGTATCTGATGGGGGGGGACCCCAAAAATAAACATAGCAATTGCCAAATTTGCCTGCTTTAGCAATATATAAAGTTAAATAATGAAGAAAAAAAAGTGTGAAATTGCTGCATTTATTCCACATACATTCTGGTTTATTTTTTCCATAAATATTTATTACCTCCTCTCATTGTGGAAATGAAAAATGTAAAGAAAGTAAGTTATGAGAAGACTGACTAGCCAGGATTGGTGTTCTGCCTTACTCACTACAGTCTTCCAATAGACAGTATTGTTTGGTTATTGCTAAATATTTAATTTATATCCTGTCAGTGAAGGAGGTGATAGATATGAGTTGACGTTTTGCAGATGTTGGTTTATTGGAAGAGTAATGTAGTTAGAGTTTTATTAGGAAAATACTAAGGCAGCATAAACTACCAGTGTAGGAACTAATAGGCAGATATAAGAAATGATAGAGTAATTAAGTAAAGCCTGAAACATTTCACTAGGTTTATCACACTCTGGGATATCTTTAAAATAAATAAGATATTCTGTAATATTTTATTATTTAATAAACTACTCAGATTAGTTTATTCTGTAACACTAGGCATAACTGAACACTAGAAAAAGCCCTTACTGATTCTTTTCAGGAAGATGGGTTAATATAGAATGTTTTAGGGAATGATCTACAAATTTATTAATATGCTTGAAAAGCATATATCAATAATTAAACTTCTAGTACTAGAAATAATTTTCTTTTTTAACATTTCTGAAAATAATTTAAAATTCTCATAGTCTAAGTAGTCTGGAATGCCTGGACGTAATTATGGTCCATTATTTATTAATTCCTTTGATTATGCAAGAAACTGAAATATAGTCTAAAAGAAGTCTTAAATTCTAGAGAAAAAACAGAGTGGAAAAAAATCAGCGTATACAGCAGTAAACTTACAAATAACATCAAGTATGTTTAGTAATAAAAATAACTATTGAACAAGAAAAGGCTATTTCTTTTTTTTCATGTAAGACATGTTTAAAGTCTTATCATTGTTCTGTTTATTCCTTTATTTTCAGGATTGACAATTTGTGGGCATAATTGCCTTTTGACGGCCGAATGGATGTCTGCGAGTAAAATAGTATGTCGAGTGGGACAAGCCAAAAACGATAAAGGGGACATTATTGTCACAACTAAATCGGGTGGCAAAGGAACCTCAACAGTTTCTTTCAAGCTATTAAAACCTGAAAAAATAGGTAAAACTCTTAGTGATTTTATTCTAAAGGAGAAAATAAAAATTAGTTTCTCTTTTAAAATTTAAATGATAGATTAGTTTAAAATTTACCTACTTTCATATCTCATCAACTTCAATTCAGTATATGTTAATTTTGACAGGAATGGGATCTTGGTAAAAAGTATAATTTTTTGGAAAAAATTGCCCATTTGCTGAGCTAAAAGTCAATAAAACCTAAGACAGATGCTCATGGGAGAAATATTATTCTAAGTTATTAACAGAATCTGTTCATTTTACATTTTGTCATACCAGTTTTGGTTCTTAGATTGTGAATACAATGATATTGCTTTTAAACGGTTAAGATTCAAGGTAAAATTGCTTCTCATTTGGCCAGGTAAGCATAGTATTTTCTAAGTAATATTTCCTTTCCCTTCATTTTCCCTACCTTCCAGTCCCAGAAGAAATATTTCCTGACTTGGATCAGTTTTTAGTCCTCCAAATTAATAATAATTATTCTTCTTTGTATCTCATAGCAGTTCACATAATTCTTTTAACACACTCATCTCTTGCTTCCACACATTAGCGGTGGTTAAGAACTTAGTCTAAGGATACAGACTTGAATTCTAACATGGGTTATTATTACTACTAGCTACTAGCTGACTTCAGTGACTAGTTTCTTTGTGGGTAAAAGTATAATGATAATATTACCTACCTCATAGCATTGGGTGAGTTAGAATATAAATCTAAAGTGCTTAACGTAGTTCCTTACACAGAAAATTAGTAATGTTAAATGATTGTTCTCATAATTACTTATGTGCAAATCTATCTCCCCTACTAAAATAAGAGTAATTTCATATTCCTTTTTGTAAAACTGTTAATGTCTTGCATTAATACCTAAATATTTATATAAAATAAGGCATAATTAAAACCATGCAGTAGTTCCCTCTGTAGAAAAGTAAATATTTTTGCAAATTATTTTTGTTTTCTATCTTAAATCGTAAAACCTTCCTTCAGTATTATTCTCTGCAAATTCTTTTCATATATATATATATATATATATATATACGTGTATATATATATATATATACGTATATATATATATATATATATATATATACGTATATATATATATATATATATATATATATATATATATATATATAAATCCCTTTTATAAATAAAAATTCCTTTTAGGAATTTAAAGAAATTTTCAAAGTTGAATCCATATATATTTACATATGCACATGTACATATATATGTCATATAAAATATAGTTCTATTTTTAGGTACTTATTTAACATCTTTAAAAGTGTGAAATTAAAGTAGGAACCTGTTTCACAGTTTTTTGGAGGAACTTAATATTTTTTTTTAATTTGTTATATATGACAGCATAATGCATTACAATTCATATCACACTTGTAGAGCACAGTTTTTCATATCTCTGGTTGTACACAAAGTAGAGTCACACCATTCATGTCTTCATACATGTACTTAGGGTAATGATGTCCATCTAAATTCAGCATCATTTTATAGCATGTTTATATAGCAGATTAAAAAACAGTAGGTAAAAATACTAATTTTATTCTAGAATGCCCAGCCCAGGACCTAGCACAGAGGAGATGTAATGGTCTATTGACCTGTGCTCCAGAGTGACTGGACTTAAACATAATCTCAGACAGAGTCCCCATTGTGTCCTGGCAGAACTGTGGGTGCTGAATTAGTAGGTTCACAAAGAGTCATGCAGTGACAATTTGCCTGGTATTCAAACAGCCTCTATCGGAAAAGCCTCTCTAGCCTTCCCAGCTTTCCTCCAGGGGTGGGTGCAGCTTGCTCTGTGCGCCTAGCTCTTTGCTTCTGTCTTGTTAAACCCAGGGTCCTTGGAGTAGTAACTGCTAAGTCCTGTGCCGAAATGAATGATTGAAGAATTTAGTCACATTAAGGAAAATGCTATTTTCAGAGTTATGTCTTGCTCACAGGGTTCATGTCCAGTTAGTTTTCCCAGAATAACCTAGTTATTTCCATTACACAAGCCATGTGTTCTTTGGATGTATTTGATTGATTTAATTGTTGGATATTTTGTTGCATTTGACTAATTGGTTTTAGTGTAATATAGAAAAAAAAATGTACTGTTCTTTATCACCCAGGACAACTGCAACATTGATAATAATAAAAAGAATGAAAAATAGCGTGGAGCCTCAACATGGTGGTTTATACCTGTAATCCCAGTGGCTCTGGAGGCTTAGGCAGGAGGATTGTAAATTCAAAGCCAGCCTCAGCAACTTAGCAAACCCCTAAGTAAGCAACTTAGCAAACCCCTAAGTGAGACCCTGTCTCAAGATTATAAATAAATAAATAAATAAATAGGGCTTGGAATATGACTCAGTGATTAAGTGTCCCTGGATTCAATCCCTGATAGAAAAAAAAAAAAAAAAAGCATGGAATATGTTGTTTTTGTATAACTATTTAAGAGAACCATGTCCATGTTAATAGAAAAGAAGAAAATATGAAAGAGATTTCTTGAGAGTTATTAGGAACTATTTAAGAAACATTTTGGATTTCATCTTCATTGAAATGTCCTTAGGTAGCTTGTAGAACTAAGAAGAAATTCAAAATATTAAATATAATTGCATATATATGTGATAATTTTTGAAATTATTATAAGCAAGAAGCTTTTCATTGTGTTAATGCTTAATTTGAATGTTTTCTGTCAAGTGTTTTTCAGCCATTTTCCAAAAGTTTACATGATTCCAAAATATTCTCTTGAATAAAATCAATAATATTTAGCAATGCATAAATAATTGTAGCATTTGTTATTTGTAAAATACATTTGTTTTTGCAGAACACTTTTCTCAGAGGCTTAATTTTAATTTGTATTCTCTGTTGAAAAATATACAACGAACCCATAAACCAATGTGTTATTTTTGATTTTTAAAAATTCTTAGTATTTTTAATTAATCCACTAGCCATTAAAAAGAATCCAAGCTATCGGGCTTTCAAATCTTTTAAATTTGATCTTTTAGGCATTTGGTAGTAGGTCTTTAAAAAGTAAAGCAATAAAGCAAGACCTAGAAAATACTTGGGGGAGTTTTTATTTTATTAAGGCTGTGTTCCTCATGTTTGTAGGCATTTTGGATCAGTCTGCTGTGTGGGTCGATGAAATGAATTATTATGATATGCGTACTGACAGGAATAAAGGAATTCCTCCATTGTCCCTCCGTCCTGCAAATCCTCTTGGCATTGAAATTGAAAAGTGAGTATCATCTTGCCTTTGGTTTTCTTTATTCTTCATTTGCTGAAAGTTTTTTTATTTTTTAATTTTTTTTTATTTAAGGAGAGTCAAATTCTAGAAATGTCTGGAAGCATAGTCGAAGACAACTCAATTGTTTGGAGACATGTGCTGTTTTCTGAAATTTTGTCTGCTTTGCTAGGGTAAATGTTATAGTTAGTTTAAACTTTTGACAAAACTACCTACCTTTTTAGTTTTTTTGAATTTGCATTTTGTGCAAACAAAAGTCTTAGTATTTTAATAACATACCTTTTTTTGTGGTACTAAGGATTGAACCAGGGTCTTGCACATTATAGGCAAGATGTCTAGCCTAGATCAATGTAGCTAACAAGCTACCTAGGCAAGCTCTACCCTGAACTATATCCCCAACTCCTAGCTAATATTTTTAATGATGTGAGCATTAATATATTATCCGGAATTGGTAAATTTAAATATTTAGATGCTATTTAACGTGAAGATAGAATTTGTAATCTGTCCATTTACTTGATGTTTCTAGAAATATTTTAGAATAATTAGATCCAAAGTGGTTTTTTAAAATTTTTAATTATAGATGGCTACAATACCTTTATTTTATTAATTTTTTTTTAATGTGGTGCTGAGGATTGAACCCAGTGCCTCACATATGCTAGGCAAGTGCTATACCATTGAGCCACGACCCCATCTCCCAAATGTTTTTTTATTTCAGTTGTAATTCCTTTCATAAGTCTCACTTCAGTCATCAGAATTATGCCTGGTAAATGATCTTTTTCATGATATTTCATGACCAATTCTGGAATTTTGTTTTCTTAATTCCCTACCATAGTGTTTTAGAGTTGCTTTATAAACACTCAGAGAAGGCAACAAGTTTGTTCTATAAATACTTTAGCCATTAGGTTTCTCTAAGATTGGGGAGGATTCTCCACTAAACTATAAATATTCAACCTTCAAGCCTACACTAGAATATCATTAGTAATTAAACAACAAGCTGTTTTTTCACTATTGGGTTTGTCCTGTGAGAGGGAGGCAGGGCATTTATTTTGGGGACATATATCGTGTTGAAAAACCATGGGGCTTGGCAGCTTTTAGTGAGCTTGGACTTCCTCAAGGTAACATCTTTGAAGCACTTGGGCAGTATGGGTCATTCTATAGCTGTTTTAAGGATTTTAGTGTCCTATTAATTAAGAATTTAAAGATTTAGACAGTCTAGAGAAGAATGACAAGAGCCAATTTTTTCTTTTTTTGGCCAGGTGTGTATTTGAGCACACCGGCTTCAACAATTCTGAGAGCCAGGCAGGTCTTTCCAAGACGGCTGCAGAAGTCTGGAGCAGAAGGACCCTTCTAGCTGCTCTTGCTTGACTAAAAGGCATTTTTGTAATGTGGCCCAAAGGAATGCAGAGGCATTGCACACATTTTACAGGTTTAGCCAGTGAGCAAAATTAGGATTCAGTTGGATGTTCACTCTCATAAAATTGTTGTCTTCCTCTTTTATTTTGGCATAGAGACTTGCCTTATTTGTTCTATTGTCTCATGTCCTCTTACCCTTTGACTATGTCTGTCTCTAATGGCACTCTTTCTTAATATGTTTTAAGATAATCCTTTGGCAAGATTGGTAATGGCAGTAAGGAATTATGGCACTACAAATGATGAGCTTGCTTAAAATTTTCTTATCTTTCTTCTCTGAGAGGTAGTCTAGTTTGGTCTGGAGCTAAACTTCCTTGACTTGAAACTGGGCTCCACCAGTTACTAGCAGGATGACTTTGAGGAAGTTATTTAGCTTCTCTTTGCCTCGGTTTCCTCAGGTGCACAATGGTTTACCTGTTTCTTAGGACTGTTGTGGAGCTTCAGTGAATAAATGCAGGTAAACATGTAGAACATAGCAGGTGGCTGGTGAATATCAGTTCTTTATTACTGTGATTCTTAGGGACATACATTTTCATTGCTTAGGAAAAGAGGGGTTCTAACTCTGTTGCCCAGGCTGACCTCAAATACCTGGGCTCCAGTGATCCTTTTGCCTCAGTCTCCTAAGTAGATCACTGCCCACCCCAAGAACCTCTCTTTAATGACTTAAAATTATAGGGTAATGAATTATATTAAAATCTTAAGTAATCTAATGTACACGTATTGAAGAAGTACTTAAATGGGGGTAATATTAAATGTTTATTTTAAGGTATTGCTCAAGTTTCAGTAACATTTGCCTTATTATTAGATAATGTAAAATATTAAAGAATAATTTTTGAAAAAGGTAAAATCTCGACTCTCATATAAAATGAATAGTGAGCTTTTATTTAAATCATTAATTAGTGGGAGAACCAATAAAATGCAAAAAAAACAGTTAAAAGGAGTGTTCTGGGAGAGATATAATAGGCAGTGAGGAATAATAAAAGGTGTAAAATGAGGTACTTCTACTGGTAACCAGTTATATCCTCACCTTCCCTGTTTCTGAGGATGGAATCCCTCCTGTCACTGTCAGAGCTCTACACCCTCTGTGTCTCTAACAGAGATGCAAAATTGTCAGTTACAGAGAAAGGCACAGATCCCCCCATAGCATCATAGAGAGCATTAGGAAGGCACTCCTGAGCCTGGATGAAAGGACATCTGGTAATCTTTTTGTGTAAAAATCTTTTGCCAATTTTTTTTTCCTCCCCAAAGAGAAACTAGAGGTGCCAGTAAGCAAAAAAAATGAAAGGAGAAAGAGTATAGAAACCAAGAGGAGAGAATGTTTTTGGTCAGAAAAATGCTTTCCAGGCTTCCCTTTCTTTTAGTTTTTAAAGAAAGTGACAAGAAAGCTACATTTGGTTTATTGAACTCTTACCTCAAAAAGAGAAATCTTTTTTTCTTTTTGGTCGTGATGAGAATCAAACCCAGGGCCTTGTCCATGCTAAGTGTACACTCTACCACTGAGCTATAACCACAGCCTGAATAGAGAAATCTTGTTTTAGAGGAAAAAAGAAAGAAAAGGAAGGGAAAGACAGATTGCAAAATGCTGGTATGGGTTTCATTTTCCTAACTCACTTAATATGTTTTAGATAAAAGCTTTGGTCTCTGTAGAGAAGAGTGTTTCATTCAGATCAGGATCCTTATTCTCAAAAAAAAAAAAAAAAAAAAAAGAAAGAAAAAAAAAGAATTCTTACTCTCTTTTATTTCTCTTAACTAATGCCATTGAGGAGTTTCTTTTATAATTAAAAGGCTGAAGATGACCCATTTTCTTTAAACATCATTGAATAAGGAAAACAGGGTTTTCCTTATTTGCTGGTTGACAGGTATTGATTTGGAAGGTTTGAAGAATTATAAATGCTTACTATAAAATACTCAACTGTGATCCTGATGAATTATCAGATTAAAGTGGAGAGGCAGCCTTTGGAAGATGAATCAGCTCCTAGTAATTGCAATGTGAATGTTTATGGAAATTCTCTACAGCTGACAGCCCAGTTCACAAAGTGGAACAATGAGGAGCCCTGTGGTGCTGTGGTTGGTTCATCTGAATATGAAAAAGCAAAGTGAGAGTAATACAATATAGTTTCCTTGTTGCTTTTTGGTGTGAGTTAGAGTTTAATAAATATTTTATTGGCTGACCCAGCATGCATGCTGTCGTCTTTCAGGCCACAAGTTTTAACAACTGGCATTTATTGGCCACCTTTGACTGTTAAAGTCCTTCATATTCCTAAATTTTTAACTGATGTTTTTGCACACATGGTGCCATGATACTTATAAAAGTGTTACTAATTGCTCAGAAAAACTAACTTCACTTTGAATTGAGACTAGGATTTGCTTGTAAAAGGTCCATATTTCTGATTTATTATGGTTATTGTCACAGATATATATGCTCTCTGCATGGCTTCAATTGTAATGGAGACAAACTATTTAAACTGAAAAAAGAAATTAAAATCAGGTTCATATTAAGTGAAAAACTTCACTGCGTTTGTTTCTTAAAAGCAATACTTATTTGTCTAACAAGAGAATAACTTATAAATAATGTTTTGGAGACAGTACATCTATGGGAGTGAGAGTAGAAAAAAATAGAATTTTGCCTTGATTTTATATAACCTCTTTTTTTTTTTTTGTGAATTACAGTGTGGGGAGGGCTGTTTATTCAGTTGATGTACCACTAATATCTGTTTACATATACACTGGTTTTATAGGCAATGCATATCTCATTTTCTTCTAATAAGTTTAGCTTTCCAACAGAAAAAAAAAAAACATGACTAGTTTTCCCATTACATTTAGAAAGCAATATTTAAAGAAAGAGAAGGTGATGGCAAAATAAACCTTATTAAAAGTGTAGAAGAGAAAAGCCTTGGATAAATTTACCTTTTAGAATTTTGTAAAATAGATTTGTGGGTTGTGTTATGGTACCTTAGTCTAGAAACTATCAGGTTGAAAAAAGAAAAAGAAACAATCAAAGCAAACTTATGATCTTTAATATAACAGAATGTCAACAATGTTGCTAAAAATTTAAAGCTAAAAATTTAAACATAACATTTACACAAAGAGCTACATAAGCCCACTGCCCCTCCATCTTCCATATGCCACATGAAGGAAATGTGTTCTCTTCAATGCAAACAGAATACCAAAACTGCAGCCAGTCTTCAATGTATGTGGGTGGCTAAAATGTTTTTACAACAAATGTCATTGCTTTGCATGCTACGTTGGTTATCACTGAAGACTATTCTCATATTGGAAAGCAAATACTGATATGTTAAGCACATTCCTGTTAATTTTGTATGTATTTCCTCAATACACATGCTTGGTCTAATCATTTTTAGAAGGTTTAAATCTGAGTTTACACTGCCATCTAATGGAAAACATTTTTTAAGGGTAACAAGAGTTGTCCACCACTGAAAATGTGTTTTGATTCCTTACTGAAAATATTTCATGGATTTTCATAGTGGAGTATATATGTTGCTTTTAGTCTCTAACTCTAGTAGTTTGAAAGTACAAGACTATATCTTGCTTTTACTGAACTGTCATTTTGTTTGGAAATCTAGTATCCAAAATCCAGTTATTCTGAACATACATTTCAGTTTTAACTGTGCTTCATTAACGATGTTGACATAATACTTCTTCCTTTCCTGTTGCTGTTATTAAATAATTAATATTTTTCTTTGTTTTTGACCAAAACTCTCCCTTCTGCTCTTCCCTGATTATTTATCTTCATAGATTTATAGTTATGGTTTTATTTCCTATCTTAAGATTCTCTGATTCTTTGACAATGAAGCACTGGAGTCCAATCTTGATTATTGACATCTAATCTCTTAAGGGTGTTTACTCATCTGTAATAAGAGAATGTTTGACCCACTTGTGATGAGAATTAAATGTAATGATACTTATAAAAATAATCTGCAAAATATGAAAAAACTAACAAGTATAAAAAATAAAAGTAACAGCAAATAACATTTTTTGAGCCTTCGTTGTATGCCAGAGACTGCTAAGCCTTTCACGAGCATTATCTACTTTAATCCTTAAAACATTCCTAAGAGGAAGGTGTTATGATCCTTATGAATAAATGGAACCTAAGAGAAGTTAAATGACTTTCCCACAGTTATGCAGACAGATGGAGCAAACTTGGAGATTGAATGCAGAGCCTATCCTCTTGCCACTCTCATCACTGCTGCCTCCTATTATAAATACTGAGTAGAGTTGTCTGTACATTTGCAGTCAGCTTTGTTGATTCTTGGCATTGTCATTTCTCTGTTTTTTTTTATCATCTATTTCACATTTTGGGGGTATATGCATAAAATATGAGTATATTTAAGCAGATGACAGACTCCAAGATTAGTTGAAGCGGTGATTCAGTCATGTCACTGAGATTTGAGAAACCTGCTATTCTGCTGCCCTTAGTGTAAAATAGATTTCCTTCATAATTGCAAAATGGCTTTAGCAATTCCTAGTGTTGAAACTAAACACAATGATACTCAGAGGCAGAAAGACACCATTTCTTCTGGGTTCTCCTCCTTTTTTTTTTTTTTTTAAGTATGTATTTTTTAGTTTTATGTAGACACAATGCCTTTATTTTATTTTTATGTGGTGCTAGGATCAAACCCAGTGCCTCACACATGCTAGGCAAGCACTCCACCACTGAGCCACAACTCCAGCCCCTGGGTTCTCCTTCTTAAAAGTGTGGAGATGTTTCCCAAAAAGGCTCTATTTGATTTTTCCTTAGACAGCACTGGTCAAAACAGGGTCACTCAATAAAGAATAAGGGGAAAGTGACAGGGTTGGCTTGGGATAGTTGATCTCACCCATTAAAGGTAAAGTGCCGGGCTGTATGAGATTCTTCTTGTGAAAAGGGCCTAGAGTGATTGTCAGGTCACTGGCCAAAAATATCTACTAACAATGTGTCTGCATTTCTATGCATGATTAGTCCTGGACTTTAATTGTATGATTTGGACAAAATGACTTGACATCTCTGTGTTAGAATTTCACTGTCTTGAATATAAATTGTCTTATTCCTGTATGTCCAATTTCTGATTTAGGTCTCAGTACTTTTTCCAATTTTAATAGTTGTAGTTAAGTTTGGTAAAAGAATTTTAAGGTCTTCAGAAAAAAATCAGTGAAGAATAATTCAGTCTGAGGCGTGATTATAAGGGTTTGGGCATTTGGACCAAGAGACCAGTAATTTCAAATTCTGCCTGGCTCATTTGGGAGCCTGAAAGAGTTATGTGTATGTGGGGGTGGGGGCGGGGGTGAGGGGTAAGCCAGGTGCTGTGATGCATGCCTGTAATTCCAGCAACCTGGGAGACTGAGGCAGGAAGACTGTGAATTTGAGACCAGCCTGGGAAATTTAGCAAGACTTTGTCTCAAAAGTAAAAATAAAAAAGGACTGGGGACATAGATCAATAGTAGTGCACCTCTGGGTCTAGTCCTCAGGACCACCAAAATAAACAAACAAACAAATAAACAAAAACAAGAAAAAAAACCCCAAACAACAACAAAAAACTAACAAGATGAGTTGATGCTTCAGATCTCAGCATAAAGGTCTTTGGTAGGAGCACAGGGCCTCCTCACTGTTCAACTTAATGCCAAAGCTCAGTTTCAGGATCTGCCATTTCCTTTCCTCCCATACTTGTCCTTCCAGTGGACATGGCATAAACATGATAACAGATGAGAGTGCTGAACCTGTGGGGGTCTTGCCATGCCCATGGGTGTCTCTTTAATGTCAATATGATCAGGCCCGTTCTTGCTCTTTCTGAGGGCAAGGTGTATTTCTTAATAGCTCTTGCCCTAGAGTCTTCACTAGACATTAGAACTTTCTCTTTCACTATAACAGATTTTGTTTGTAAGAATAACAATTTAGTGTACTATAAGTAAAATGTTACTAAATCAGGTGAATTTTAAATATTGAGTATAGAATGGGAAGATCTGGAGTACTATAGATTTACATTTTTCAGTACAGCAATTTAAACATTTTATTGTTTAGGATATAAACTTTTTATATGCCATATTTATCCCATTAAAAAATTATTTTTAAGCTAACTATGTTGAGCAGGGTTTAAGTGTCAGGCTTATGAGGAGTGTAGGATCTTAGCCATATTACCACGGCATATAACTACTCTAGTTTTGAGACATTTTATACTTTTTTGCTTTACTTGATAGATATCATTGTGTTACATGTCTTTTCTGGAAGTAATTTTATTTTTTTCATTTGTAGTGCTAGGGATCAAACTCAGGGCCTTGTGCATATTAGGCAAACACTCTACCACTGAGCAATATACCCAGCCTCATTGATATAATTTCTTGATACAAATAATCCCTCTTTACCCACTGCTTTGATGATGGGCAGGGAAACACCCAACAAACTGAAGTTCTTCAGGGCTGGAGTGAGGGATGCAGATGCTTAGTTTGACTTCTCTGTGTCACATTTTGTTCTTTTTTTTCTTAGCTCTGTCCTTAATATGTGAGTTTGGAATTGATTCTTGTTAGATGAGGCTTTCTTATAGTTAAATAGTTCATTGTCACTATTATAATTAGGGATTTAGTTAATATCAGGCAATTCTGTAGGGTTTTTTTGTTTGTTAGGATTATTTAGCTTTCTGATTCAATGAATATATAGAATATCTGCACATAAAAGCAAGGTTGACCAAATGTGGTCTGCATGCTGCCATGGACTTACTTCTTCCCTTATAACTGGTGACAGATCATATTTAGATAAAGCCAATTGATCCTTCATGCAGTAGTCTAGAGAGACTCTCCCTGTCAGTTAAGGTAGAACTACTGAGCCTATCAGAAATAAGGGTTTCTGGATTAGTTAGCTGGAGCTCAGCATGTTGTGGCTTAGCCTAAGTCTCTACTCAGTCATTATGTTCCCCAAAAGGTCTAAATTATAGGCATGGTATACAAATAAATGAAATGAGTTTCTTGAGCTCGAGAGGTGACAGGATTTTTTTTTTTTTTTTTTTTTTTTTTACCAGAATCAGCATGAAGAATCCACACCAAAATAAACTTGTAAAAATGCAGAGTACTAGTCAGATTGTGACCACTAACTAGAGAAGATGACCAGCAAGCTAATGAATGCCACATACATGCTTCAAGAAGGTTCTGACTGTAATGTTTGAACTTTTGAAGCTATTAGTAAGGAAAAGTATAAGATTAAATTTAGTCTCAGTTTCTAAACTGAGGTGATATGAGCCCTCCTAAAATCTCACTGGTCTTCTTTGGTTACCACAGTTTTAGCAAGCCTTTCTTTCCCCTCTAATAAAAAATAGGAATGATTCTTCATAGGGAAGAAAGTTAGTTTAACAGGATGTAGAGTGAGATTCTCACATAGCACATGGTCCACTCTAGAGGAATGTGGTATAGTATCTCACTAGGCAGATTTGCAAAGGAAATCCTTGAGACCTGTTTCTGCCGCTTGGACCTGTTGACCTTTTGGTGAGAGTCCTGACAGGGAGGACTTGTGGAAAGTTTCCTTGGGAAGAGCTGTGCTAGTCTTTGAAGGGGTACAATGAGGACATGTGACCTTCTCCAATTAGGCCTGTTGAGTGGGACTTCCCTTGGGCCCTCTGGTGACAGTGCTTGCTTTAGCTAGAGGTGGCTTTTTGGGAGAGTTGTTCCCTGTGACCAAAAGAAAACCTCATAGAAAAGAATGGACTCCAAGAAGTTGTGCCTAGTGGTCAGGCATCTAAACGTTGTGGGGTTCTAGCAGGGAGATGTGTACAATAAGATGTGTGCAAAAGATAGCAGGACAATTTGAGACTGAGGAAAGGCAGTAGGAAGCAAATGGATCTTAGAGCTAAAGGGTGGGGGTAATTTTCTTACTGAATAAACTGAAGATTCTGGGCTATAAGATAATATTGTGTCATTCTTATACCTTACAGGTTGGACTTTTTCAGTGTATCAGACTCAGGGACACATATCAGTTAAATGGGACAGTAAATCAGAGGAACAGAGTAAACATGAACATGGTGTGTGCAGGAGAGTATAATCCCTTAGAGGCTACTGAAACTTTGGGTTTGAGGATTAGAATGGCAGAAATGACTCCCAAGATATTTAACGTGGAACATGCACTTCATCCTCCAAATCAGGAGATGGGACAGCAGCAAAGCCTGTCTGTGAGGTTGTGAGCCTTCAGAGGTGGGTGGCAGAGTCTGGCTATGGTATGTTTGCCCTCAGACACAGCTGGTGTCTCAGCATGAAGCCTGACCTGTAATAGCTATTTAATTAGTGTTTGAATGAATATGTAAATGAATTGATTCAGAAGTCATCTTAAAAATGTAGGCAAGATAGGGAAATGCAGATAATATTTAACCTGTTGTTATTACAAGATTTTCTTAAAGGTTATTCTAGACATGTAAGTGGAATTCAATCTTATGTTTTAAGGACTCTTAAATCTTATATTCTTCAATTGATGTAATTTCTGTATTTGAACTCTTTTCCTATCTTTTATACACAGGGGTACATGATTTTTACATAGAAAATCAGCTGTGATATAGGAAATTAATAAAGTTTATACAAAGATGTTCTTGATAACATTCCATATAATTGTGATTGTTTATATTCATATTTATTATACTAGGTAGACACTTAATGATTCTTGTCACATTTTGGTAGCAGTACCAGTTGTAATATATTTTAAATCTTTTTCTCCTTAGAAGTAAATTTCCTCAGAAGGACTTAGAAATGCTGTTCCATGGAATGAGTGCTGATTTTACAAGTGAGAATTTTTCAGCTGCCTGGTACCTTATAGAGAACCACTCAACTACCAGGTTAGTGGATTTCAGACTGAACTCTTGAGAGCTTCTGCTCAGATGCTAATGATGTGAATTTGAGTACCATGGTTTGAGTTTTAGGTTTGGCTCTGCATATGGTAACAGTTTTAGGTATATGAGTTCTTTGACTTGGGTAAATCTATGAACATCTCAGGGTATCAACTTCCTTATTTGTAAAATGAGATTATTAGAGGTCTTTTATTCTTTACTATAATTTTGTATTACTACATGTTTCATTATTTGTGCAACTCATTAAAATTTTGAAGAGTTTTTAGCTGGGGACCTAAGCTGATGTATGTGCATGTGATATATTGCCCCACTCTAATTTTGATGAATTTTAAGTTCTGGTGTGAAATACAGAACACACTGCTTTTCCTGACCCTAGAGCAAAGGAAGACGAGTTAGATTATAATTATGTAAATACTTGACTTAAAATGAACCAAAAATTACTTATATATCCAAGTTACAGTATTCTCTTTTGTGTGCTAATTGGTTTATCAGTTCTCTATAAGAGATTTATAACTTCTTTACAAGGTTGATTTAAAACATGTTTAGTGAAAACATATGGATGAATGAATGGTTTATTGCCTAAAATTTATATTCTTGGTAAGTCAACTTGTTAAAATGTACCTTAATATAAATTTTTCTTATTAGGATGAAAACCATTACTAGAAAACATGAGGAAAAGTTAGTATTTTAACACATAAGTATTTTAATACAAAAGTTAGTATTTTAATACATTTGGCTTGATAAATTTTTAAAGCAAATATCTGAAATAATTCTTCCATTGTAGAAAATGATTCTAATTTTATTTAATTACAGCCATGCTTTTTCTATTATAACTGAGAATTAGAATATGTTTTCTGTGTAGAACATCATAGTATTGAAGAATATTTTAAAAATTTTACAGCTAGATTTTGTAGCTCAAATGGAAATCAGTTTTGGAAATGCAGAGGCCTACCTTTTTGTTCCTTCTTTTTTAGATGATGTTATTTAAATTGTGAATTAACTCACAGGTTTTATGTAACTTTATTATTAAGAACTGTGTAGTATTGACATGGTAAGATTACCATTATGCTCAATGTTCCAAAGTATTTGAATGAATGTAGTAGTCCCACCTTGGAAATACTTGTCTTTCTGTCAGGTAGAAGATACTCAAACCCCGATATCTGGTAAATCATGTATATAGTATATAGTTATAAAAATATCTACACGTGTATTTACTTCTTATGGATTGGCTATATTTCAGATTATCATTTTAAGGCTACAAAACTCTTAATAGTTGTTGTAATTTAAGCATCATTATAAATGAAAGGTTTAGATAACAATTTGAAAGCTTTTTGTTTTCATATGGTCTGATATTAATCTGTGTGCTTCTCAACATAAGTTTCAGCGTTCCTAGTATTTTACACTTAATGAATGATCTTATTTCTTTTTTGCTTGTGACTAGTCTCAAACGTTTGGTTTCTTAATTTCATTTCAGCTTTGAACAGCTCAAAACAGCAGTCACCACCCTCAAAAGGCAGGCCAACAAGAAGAGCGAGGGCAGTCTGGCATATGTGAAAGGGGGTCTCAGTACATTCTTTGAAGCACAGGATGCCCTCTCAGGTAAGGCGATCCATCTGTTGGGAGCTTCCACCATGGAAACCTGACACTGTGCTTGCAGAGTGTTTACAGGGTGCGACATTCAGTCTGTATTTATAAAAGTAGAGATCTAAAATGTACCATAAATATTTGTTGCAGACTAGGCTGGAATCTCTTTGAAGGCCTGGTACTTTAAATATTTGTCTCTGAGCCTTCGTTGACCCATCTTACATGTGTGAAATGGGAGACGACTTCTTTACCTCTCTATGATGACTAATCTTTGGGGCTGATAAGAAATTAAATCCCAATGGGTAAAATTCTAGAATTCTTAAAGTCTTCTTGCAGCCATCAGTATCTTACACATGTGCCCAATCCTGTACATATGACAGAACCATTGTGTGTTCAATTTGGAAAAGACTTATGATAATGCATTGTTTTAGCCAACATACCACCAACCCCCAATGATCATACATAAAGTTAGATGTCCATTATCTGCCATCATCTTCATATGTAAGGAAAGTTGCATTAAGGACAAATATGGGTTTAAACATTTCAATGTAAGATGAAGGGAAGGTTCTTTTTAACTACCTTTATTTAATAAAAATTAATTATTGTTTATCGAGTGAAATATAAAGTATATTAATAAAAGTTAACCCGAATCTTTTTAAAAGTGAAGGTACCTATATCTAGGTACCTAAGTATCAGTAATTCTAATTGTATATTACAGGACTGTACCTTCTTCAACAAAGATAAATTTTAAAATTGATTTGTTATCAAATTAATTTTATTATTTTTAAAACCCCTTCCTCAATAAATAAATATTTGATGCAGTCTCTTTCTTTCTTTTTTTTTTTTTAAATGAATGAATGAATTTTTTTTTAAGTGAGAGAGGGGACACAACAGTTCTCGGCAGACACAACATCTTTGTTGGTATGTGGTGCTGAGGATCGAACCCGGGCCGCACGCATGCCAGGCAAGCGCGCTACTGCTTGAGCCACATCCCCAGCCCTGCAGTCTCTTTCTTGCAGGTAGAGGTTAGGATTTTGAAGGGCTAAAATGTGAATGCAGGTAGAGGTTAGGATTTTGAAGGGCTAAAAGTGAATAGGGCAACAAGGTGTACTTCTTGGATACATCCTGTGCCCTATTTCTTAAATGTTTTACCTTTCTTTTTTTGTGCCTGTTACTGCTTTTTCTTAGTTAACAGTTTTATGTTATCAAGTAAATGTAGTCATTCATATGCTCAGTTACTACATAAATGATTTCCATAAATTATTGTAATTAATTTAATTTCACTTAGCAAAGAAATGTTTTACTTTCTTTCACTCTTAAAAAACATTTATACACATATTTCCTTATGGTTTTTCTTTTTATTAATGGTTTCATTATTTTTCTTTTGAACTTTTTTACCTTAGCTTAAACAAGTATATATGACAAAATTGGGTATTGTTTGTAAAGTTGTATATACTAGAAATCTTTTTTGTTCTTCAGATCAAACCTGCCATTCCTCTGTGTGACTCTTTTCCATAGCATTTAATTTATTTGTAGCCTTTCATTACTTTTTCCAATGAAAGTTTTAGGTGAAATTGATCTGTAGTTTTTAAAAAATGCTTTTTTGGTCACGTTTTAGGATTATGTTATATATAATCATATGGATCTGTACATGTTGATGTATCTGTATTGGGCTAAGTATGAACATGCAGAATTAATTGTTTGAAATTTGAGAGCTGATACATAAAAGTGCTCAGGTAATTTGTTTTGCTTTGATACTATGAAAATTTTCAAAAATGCTGAAAGTAGAGGTGATAATATAATCAACCCCCATGTACCTACACCTAGATTTTACAGTTATGAATTTTTTTTCCATACTAGCTTTATCAGTTTTTGAGGTTGGTTTGTTTGCATTTGTTGATGGTTTTAAAAGCAAATTTCAAGCAGTGTGATGTTTCTCTGCTATAAGCCTTAGTATGAATTCCCCCATATAAGGACATTTATATACATAAATACCACAATACCATTATAACAGCTAACAAAATTAGCAAAGTCTTGAATATTGACTCATTCTCAGTTCATATTCAGATGTCTCATTACCCCCAAAATTCTTTTGTATAGTTAATATGTTCAAATCAAGATACAAATAAAATTTAGGCATTTCATTTTATTTTAAATTTCCTAAGCCTTTTTTTTTTTAAATACATTTTATTTTGTTTATTTATTTTTATGTGGTGCTGAGGATTGAACCCAGGGCCTTGCCTGTTCGAGGCAAGTGCTCTATCTGTGAGCCACAGTCCCAGCCCCTTCCTAAATCCTTTTTAAAACTGCAACAGTACCATCACCTTTCCTGCCTCCCCCCACCCGCCCCATGCCATTGAATATACAGGTCATTTTTCCTTTAGGATACCATACATTGGAGTGGACCTGAGTACTTCCCTGTTTTGTCATTTAACTCTGTTGCATTGTTTGGACATTAGATAAGATTCGATTTCAACATTTTTGGCCATGGACAGTACTGTGTGCTTCCTATTCCATTATACCAGAAATCCTTTAGTGTTTGGTTGTTCCTTCTGTGGATTCCTCAGTGAATCAGTAGCTTGTTTGTGTGTGTGTGTGGGGGGGCATTAGGCACCAGCAGTTGATATATGTTATATACTTTTTAAATTTTTGGTAGTGTGTGGATTAAATCCATGGCCTTGTACATGGCAATTGCTCTGCCACAGAATTACACCCCAGTCCTCATACATACACATACACACACACACACACACACACACACACACACACACACACACAGATATACATACATATATTAAATTTTTTTTTAAATTTTTTCCTTTCTGTGTTTTGTTTATTTTGGTTTGATTTTCCCCAGAAATTCTCTGTTTCAGGAAAATGTTCATGTTTTCAGCGTTGCATTATAATTAGTGAATCATTTAAAATTCATGTTCTAGTCCCCTTTCATAATCTGTTCAGTTCATTTGTATATTCTACTTTTATAAAAAGTCAATTCTTTTTTCTTTTTAAAATATTTATTTAGTTGTAGATGAACACACAGTATCTTTTTTATTTTTATATGGTGCTGAGGATTGAACCCAGTGCCCCACACATTCGAGGCAAGCACTTTACCACTGAGCTCCAGCCTCAGCCCTAAAATGTCAATTCTTTAGTCACTGATACATTTTTGGTGTTTTTTAAAATTTGTAATTTTAATTTTCTCATTAGATGTCATAGTTTGTAGAAAATTCTGTTTTGTTTTTAAAGCTAGTTTCTAACAAAGGACATATTTCTTAATCTGTGTCAATTTCTCTGCTAAAGAGAAGATATACCGGGAATGTAACTAAGAGGTAGAGTGCTTGCCTAAGCATGAGGCTCTGGTTTTATCCTAGTACTAGAAAAATCAAAAACAGAAACCAAAAGAAGTAGGGGGCATGTTCTCTTCAGGGCACACTGATATGTTACCATTGCCTGATCAGTTGCATTGTTTAAAGCTTGGTTATTTATAATAACAGACAAATATCCTTCTTTAATTCTGATTATCAGTTTTTCTTTGTATTTGAAGTCTGTTTCTTTTGTAATTTTTGATGGTTAATTGTCTTTTTATTAATACTATAGTAGTACAGTAACAACATCAAAGAGAAGGACAGTGCCTAGGGTCACCTTCAGATTTGGTAATATACTGGAAGAACTCACAGGACTCTCTGAAAGCTGATGCACTCGAATTTATGGTTTATTATTAGGAAAAGAGACAGATCATAGTTAACCAAAGGAAGTCCCATGGAGCAGGATCTAGGAAGTTTCATGTGGGGTACTTTCACTTTTTATCTCTTATTGGAATCATGTACAACACTGACTTTCCTGGGTGTAATATGTGAAAAAGACATGGGGTACAGCCAGTCAGGAAGCCATTTCCTGTCTATATTGAGTCTTCATCACACAGATAGGATCAGTGACCATTGTGCTGATCTCAGTCTCCAGGCCCCTGAAAGGTCAAGGTGATTCAAAGCCCTCACTATAAATCGCATTGTTAGATTATCTGCTATGACCCAAACATTCTAGGTAAACAGACATTTTTATCAGGTAGAACATTCCAAGAACTTCAAGATTACCTCCCAGTAACTGAAGGGAAAAGCCAGAGTTTTTTGAGGAGGGGGCAAGATTAAATTCTTTGCTGAATTGAAAGCATTTTCTTGAAATATTATCTTTTTTTTTTTTTTTTTTTTTTTTTTTTTTAAAGCAGTACTAGGGATGGAACCCAGGGCCTTGTAATCAAAGTGTACTCCACCATTGAATGGCATGCCAGAACTATCTATAGTAGTCTTTGTAAACTTTGAGAAGTTTGGTTTGGGAATGTGTCTTGTGAGCAGCATGAGGCAGGATTTTTATTTTTTAAATAGAATTCTGAGAGCTTTTGCCTTTTAACAGAATTTGAGCCATTTATCATAACTGAAAATTTTATCCTGTGGTTATCATGTTCTATTATTGCTTTTTGTTCTTCATTTTTATCTTTCCTATATAAATTGTATTGTTTACAGATTGGGAAAAGTGTTTTTAAATTCTGTTATAGAATTATCTTGATTTCTGTTGCATGTGACAACAGTTTGGCATAACTTTATTTCCTTTGCTCTTTTTCTATTTTAATATAAGTTGAAGTTATAGATTTGGTTTCTTATTTTAGTTTTTCTTTTTCATTTCAATGTTGTTTATATATATTTTTCTTTTGCATTTAATTTTGCCACAGTTATATACAATTTACTATATATATGTAAATGTAATTGCTCTTAATGTTTATCACCAGTCCTTTTATATTTCATCTTTCTCGTCTTTGAATTTTTTATTTTGAGCAGTGGGGTATATCTTTTCTGCTATATCTTTTGAATTCTTGAATGTCTGTTGACTTTATTCATTAATAACGTTTGTGCTGTATAAGAATTATTTTGTGAAGGTTTGATCTGTTGATTTTTAGTATTAGAAGAAATCCTTAGCCAACACAATTCTTTAATATGTAGGGAAATTTTCTGTTTTTATTTCAATTATTATGCTTAGAAGATATATTTGTTTAGCCTTTAATTAAGAAAAAAAAAGGAAGTAAGAAAAAGACCATTCTATTGTTAGTGTCTATTGATGTTCAAAGATGATCTAGGCACATATGATTTTCTAGGACCCAGATTTCTAAATGAGTCATTTCTGTTAGTCTTCTAGATAGTAGTTGAAGTTATTATTTATTGTTTTTCTTTAGTATAATGAAGAAGGAAAGGAATCATAGGTTACTTAATTTAAATATAATTTATGTATGATTTAGCCACTCTGTGTTAGCTTTCCACCACTATAACAAAACATCTGAGATAATTAACATTTAAGGAAGAAAAGTTTTAGATCTAGGTTCTGGATGTTCCAGTCCAAGAAGAGGAGGGGGGGCATAGCTTTGGACCTCTAACAAAATAGCACATGATAGTGGGAGTGTGTGGTGGAGCAAACTGCTCATCTCAGAAAGCAAAGAAGGAAAAGAAAGTACCAGAGTCCCACAGTCCCCTTCATGGGTACACCCCCAATGATCCAAGAACCTCCTACAAAGATTCTCTCAAAGTACATATCACTTTCCATTAGTGCCACCCTGAGTAGTAATCCGTTAACATAGATTTCTGTGTTAAAATACAGTGGAATAAGTAAAAACTAAATCTTTGAGAAACTGTTCATGAATTTAAATTTATAATGCATATTTTGTGACCCTTTCTCATCTTCTCTTTAGTAAGTATAATCCCCTCAGAGCTGACATACTAGCCAAATTAGGCAACAACCTCTCTTTATAAGGTCCAGGAGCTAAATTTGGCTTTTTTCCCCACCCCTAGAATTGTTAAGGAAAAAAAGAAAAGAAAGAAAATGAAAAGAAAAAAAGACAGTGATGATGAATTCATGATATAAATTTGCTATCTAACTAGAGTATATATAGAACTATGATGCATACCTGGATTCTTACAGATATTGCCCATATACACATTATTCCTAGTGCCTCACTGAATACTGCTATTTATATAAATGTAAGAACAGATACTGTGAAAAAATTTTGATTTAAATTACAAGTTTCAAATCCATCCTTTATTCAAGTTAAATAAAATGATTAACTAATTTCAGTGAATCAGTAGGCAATCTTTGTATATAATCCTGATTTTTCTTTGAATAGTATTTTTATACCTACCATTTTTTTGGTTTCCCAAATAAAAACTTACGATGTTCAACTGTCTCACATATTTAAGTTTTAATAGATTAGAAACAATAACAAACCTGTGATCATGTACCAACTTGCTTATTGAATTATTTTATTTAAAAATGTTTTCTGAGAAAATAAAAGGTCAAGTGAACCAGACATTGGGTTATTTGGTTTAATTTTCTGGAAAATCGGATTGCCTTTATCAGATCTTAGTGTCTCTCAGTCCTCATGCTTGGCTGACAGCTTGACAGTGGCTCTGCTGTGGTGGAGATGGGTGGGAGGAAGTTGCTTTGTCAGCAAAAAAGGGCTGTAAACTGAGCTGTAGAACCAGGGTCACCTCATCTTGACCTGCTGATCAGTAATGTGTTATGTCAGCATCAGAAAATGTGACTGCATGATTTTCTTTAATGCTAATTCTGACTTAGAAAATAACATTCAAAGCAGGGCTAAGCTGTAATGTCTTATTGCCCAGGACAAACCACATGCAGTGCCTCCTTATTATGTGCCAAATGGTCTTTTAAAACCAGGATTGTCAGAAAACCACAGTGGCTTTTAAATAGCATGAGTAGATTTGCTAACATAGAGCATGGAAGTCTTTCTAGTTTAACTCTTTAATAATTAGGTATATAGTTTGTCTCCTTAAAGATAGGGAAGCAAGTTATTTTCATTTTTACTTTACAAGTCAAGCTGAAATATAAGCTTTGACATATGGAAACATTTTGTGACACTTTTACCACATAATCCAAGTTTGAAACATTAGAGACATTACTTTCTCTTCACTTCTGAATCCAACAAGACAATTAAAAAACAGTGGCTAATTGTTTTTCTAAATGTATTTCTTTTTCTATAAATGTACTTCAACAGAGGAGCAGTCTGTTTATTTTAGAATTCAAACAAAATTTGAGGTGGCTTTAAAAGAAAAAAGTATTAAAAAGAATAAGATTAGAATTAAAAAGTAACTGAGAGAAGCAGAGATGAAGCAGGAGGATCACAAGTTCAAAGTCAGCCTCAGCAACTTAGTGAAGCCCTAGCAACTTAGGGAGACTCTGTTTCAAAAATTAGAAAGGTCAGGGTATATGGCTCAGTGGTTAAGCACTCCTGGGTTCAATCCCCAGTACCTAGCCATGCCTCACCAAAACAAAAACAAAAACAAAACAAAACAAAAAAAACCAGAAGCTGAGAAATAGATGTTATCAGGTGTTGAGAATGTGTTCATAGACCATTTGGGCACTGAATCTGACTCAGAATTTTCTGACCAATTAGTCAGAGGAAATACATTGAATTGTATAGGGCTCATAAATGAAATATAACACACACATTTGTATATGAAGACTATTTTGTTTGTGGATTTTTTTTTCAAGCATAAATCTGCCATCTATGATTAGAGGGTTAAAGCAGAACCTGAAAAATTCCTTTTAAGGAAGAGTTTTAAATTTACTCTTATTTGCATGTCAGAGAATAGCAAATATTTAAATGATGTTCATTTTAGTGTCCTAACTGAAAAACAGTGGAATTAGATGTCTTGTATTTGGATTTCACTATAGCAAATTATGTAAGAGAAAAAAATCTTAGATGTTTTAGCAGCTATTATTTTGAGGAATTGAGACTCTTGTATTTGAACTGAATGTAATTCCCAAGTAACATAGTCAGTTTATTGTTTTCATTTTACAAACGTGAAAACAGAAGCTGAGACAATCTAAGTGGCCTGTTGGGCAGGGGAGTGTAGGGCAAGATTTTAAGATTTAAGACTGCCTAAGTTCTCGTTTTATGAGTTTGGCTTTGTGACCTTGATCAAGATGTTTAATTTCATGAATCTGTGTTTTTTCCTATATGTAAAATATAAATGATGTTAGAACACATATCTTTGGCTTCTTACAAGATGAAAAAACAGGTTAGAAATTTATAGTGATTAGCTTACAGTCAAGGCTCAATGTTTGCTATGCTATTCTACAATTTTTTGTTTTCACAATTTTGAATATGAAATTACACTTGTTTTGAAATATTTCTTAGTTCTTCACCTATATAAGCCTGATTTACTATGTTTAAAACCTTACTTCTTCAGTAGTTAATAGCTAAATATTTTATAAAGTGATTTCCCGATGGTCTTTATCATAATCAGAGAGACATAAATCAATAAAATCAAACAAAACTCCCATGTAATTTTTACATCCAGAGTTGACATATTTGGTAGATGTTGCTAGAAACTTCTTTGGAACCTACAGGTGGATTTATTGTGCATAGAAAAATATATATTTTGCCATGTTGTATTCCAAGGCTGAAATTAACTTTTTTGGTGGCTTTTAGACTTCAAATAGTAGCATTTCTGTTTTGCAAATGGTGAAACAGAAATAAAAATGACTTTCCCTTGGCCAAATATCAAAGATATTAGTATAAGATTCAGGATGCCCAAGGTCTCACTTTTCTTTTTTTTTCCTTTTCTGTTTTCATTCAACTATTTTTACCACACAGTTTTGAAGATCAGATGATTGAATATGTGTATTATGTACTATTTTAATAATGTTAAACTATGAATAACTTAGATGGTGTCTGCTGGGTACTTTGCAAGGTATTGCATGTTTGTGCTCCTTCCCAGCAGTGAAAATAATATGACCATTTTTAAAGCCTGTTTAAAAATGTCATCTTGATATAATATCTTTCTACCCATTAAAATGGCCTACATTTTAACTAGATTTTTTTCTTCTTTTTCTAGCCATCCATCAAAAATTAGAGGCTGATGGAACGGAAAAAGTAGAAGGATCCATGACGCAGAAACTGGAGAATGTTCTGAACAGTAAGTTTTGTTCTATGACCCGAAACTATTTATGGGCTTTATAACAAGCTTTAATATAGTTCTTGGACCTGGTTTCACAGGACAACATGGTAAGTTGCATTTCAATATTCATTTCTAAATAGTAGTGATTTAATAAACATAAAGGGGAAATAGCAACATTAAAAACAAATGTCCTGTTTTTGTTTTTATTTATGAGAAATCATAATTTGAAAACAAGCCATTTTACTTCTTAAGAAATAAAATTTGCTACCTTTAGACAGATTAGAGTGAAAAGCACTAAGCAGTAGCTGGAATTGTCATTGACCCAAAACCTGAAAACGTATCTTCAAGCATTTGCCAGTGTTTAACACAGATAACCTTACCTATAAGAATAACAGATGCTTAAGGATTGCTAGTTTACACCTTTCATTTCTTTAAAAGGAATTTGGGCAGCTGTCTGTTTAAGAGTGAATATAACTCTAAGATATTTTGTAAGATCCTGTAGATCCTGGAGAGAATGGTATATGCAAAAATTTGTATCCTGTCCACCTCCTCTTTTCTCCTTTTTATGACATCCTGGGCTCCAGCTACTTATCCTACTGATTTAGAAGAAGCTCATCAGATGAATTAGTCCTTGTTATGTTATTAGTGGCTTAAAATTTTGTTGTACTGTTTCACACATGTAGTTATCATTTGATATGAAGTGATAATTTGCACAGGAATCTCCTTGCTTTTAAATATAATATAGTATATGATTTCCATATAAAAATGGGTTAAAAAATTAAGAAACCTTACTTTGGATATTTAAAGATTCTATGACCACAGGATTGTGATATGAAGCTAACTCTGTCCTTTTAGATTAATTTATTCTCATGAGCAGAATTTGTAGATCCTTTATGTAAAAATATGTTCACAAACCTGGGGAATTCTTAATAAGAAAATATTTTTTTGAAAAAAAAGTTTCACTGGGTGTGGTGGTTCTTGCCTGTAAGCCCAGCTAATCAGGAGCCTAAGGCAGGAGGATTGCATGTCTGAGGCTGGCTTTTGGAATTTAATAAGACCCTGACTCCAAATAAAAAGGGCTACTATGTAGTTTGGTGGTAAAAGTGCCCCTGGGTCTAGTCCTTAGTATTTCCAGGAGTTGGGAATGGGGGTTAATTTAATGTCTGCTTTCTTTGGTAGTAGAAATTGAATACTTGAATTTCATTCTAAATCTGTGAATTGACAGCACTTCAAAATCTTCTCTGATTATTATTGCTATTATTGTTGTTATTTTTTTGTCCTAGATTTTGCCTTGGCTTTTGAGTCTGAGAATGAAGTCACCGATTTTGTTAAAATAAGTGTATTTTGAATACTACCCAAATAAATAATGCAGTCAGACATTTTAAGGTTTTGGAAGGATGTTTTATACTCAGGGATATTATTATTTATTTATTTTTTAAGAGGGGGGGGAGAGGGATAGGGAGAATTTTAATATTTATTTTTTTAGTTTTCGGTGGACACAACATCTTTGTTTATATGTTGTGCTGAGGATCAAACCTGGGCCGCATGCATGCCAGGCGAGCGCGCTACCGCTTGAGCCACATCCCCAGCCCTCAGGGATATTATTTGCACTACAGAAGTTGTCATTAAACCATGACATTATTCAAAAACAAACAAACAAAAAAATGAGATCTCGGGGCTGGAAATATAGTTCAGTTGGTAGAGTACTTGCTTAGAATGCATAAGACCCTGGGTTCAATCCCTGGCCCCACCAAAAAAAAAAAAAAATATATATGAGATCACTAACATTTAAAAGTATAGCTGACACTAACTAAAGCATTGTGACAGTAGAAGAGGTATTTGTTAAAGTTTATTTGTTAGGCTTAACAATGTGTGGTAACAATTTTCTTCTGTTAAGGTATAGTTTGGAAACAATCTTCCCTTGGGATTTCTAGTATAGAAGTTGTAAAGGAAATTGTTTCATTCTATTCTTTTGAAACTGTGAACCTTTTCTAAAAATGTGTCACATGAATTCTACTGAAGTTTGCTCTTTTGGGATAAAGTTAGGCTTGACTGACATAAATAGTCCCTTCTTTATAAGATCCTTAGGATTTTTTAAAGAAAAAATATTCCTTAAAATATAGTCCTTTATAATAATTTCCTTTTTCCCAGAAACATTCTTTATCAAAGTGATGTTTATGTTTGCTATCTCAGTATAAGGTTTTGCTAATTCAGGTCAGCATAACAAACATTTATGTCACATTAGCTATATAAAGTCCTGGGCTAAGCCTGCTTAGAAGATGAAGCCCAAAGAGCTGTGGCTCTAATATTGTAAGAGTGTTTTCGGTGCAGACGGGAATATTCTAGATGGCCAAGGATTTAAGTACTGTAAAAACAATGAAAACAGAGAACTGAGATCAAGAAAAATAATTATACAAGTACTATTGAACATTTAATTTCTTTTTAAGAGGACAGAAGGAATAAATGGATAAGGAAGGAATAAATGAGTATGATTACTGTTTAGTTTGCTTAAATAATCACTAATGCTTATATCTTACATTTCAGAATTGCTAACTTAAATGAAACTTCTTTTTCAAATTTTTAATGCCTTTTTTTAGTGTTGAAAACTTTTTTAAAAAATATATTTTTCAGTTGTAGATAGACACAATACCTTTATTTTGTTTGTTTATTTTTTATGTGGTACTGAGGATCAAACCCAATGCTTCACACATATGAGGCAAGTGCTCTACCGCTGTGCCACAACCTCAGCCCCAATGTTGACAACTTTTATTGGAATTGTTTTTGGTTTTCATTGACATATGCTTTTCATATTTGCCTGAACTTAAAAAAAAATTTTTCCTTGATATCAAGCCAGTGATGAATTTTTATTTGTTTACATCAAATTCATTTATCTGCTGGGCATTGTGGTATGTGCCTATAATCCCAGTGACTTGGGTGACTGAGCAACTTAGTGAGACCCTGTCTGAAAATAAAAAAAATGGAAAGGAATGGGGAGTTAGCTCAGTGGTGAAGCACCTCTAGGTTTAGTCCTCAGTACCTGGAGGGCAGGCGGGGGGCGGGGAGGGAGGGGGAAGCCACTTAATCTATGTTTTTTACCTCTTCCAAAAGTGTAAAACATATAAAATAGTACTGTCCAATAGGACTTCTACAATGATGAAACATAGTTATTGAAAACTTCTGATGTGGCTTGAATAACTGAGGAATTGAGTTTATTCTCCCCAAGCTCTGGGGATGAACCCAGGACCTTGTTAAATGCAAGGTATGCACTGTACGACTAAATTATATCTCCAACCCTGAATTTTTAACTTTTATTTAATTTTAGTTAATTTAGCTGTGTTAGATTTCCCCATCATTATGACAAAATGTCTCAGAAAATCAACTTAAAAGGAGGAAAGGTTTATTTTGACTCATAGTTTCAATGCATAGTCAATTGTCTCCATTTTTGGGGGGCCTGTGGTTAGGCAGGGAGTGCTGATGAAGCAAAGCTACTCACCTTATGACAACTGCAAAGAGAGGAAGGGTCCAGGGTCTCCATGTCCCCTCAGGGGCACACTTATAATTATCTAACTTCCTCTCACTAGGCCCAACTTCCTAAAGGTTCCACCATCTCCAAGTAGCACCATAGGTAAGTGACCAATTCTTTAGAATATGGGTTTTTAGGAACCATTCAAGATCCAAACTATAGCACCAATTAAGTCTTGTACTGGGGATTGAACCCAATGGCTCTACCACTGAACTTCACTCCCAGACCTTTTTAGTTTTTGTGTGAGGGTCTCACAAAGTTGCCAGGTCTGGACTCAGTCTCCTGAGTCTTTGAGATTACAGCTGTGTAACACCACACCCAGTAGCCTCAGATGGCTAGTAGCTGCTGGATTAGGCAGTGCAGATATAGATAGTACAGTCTGGGTATTTGTAGTGGTTATGATAATAATAGCTGTTTTAGTTAGCTTTCATCACTGTGACCAAATCACCTGGCAGCAACACTTAGAGTAGGAAAAGTTTATTTGACTCACAGTTTTAGAAGTTTTAGTCCTTAGACATTGCTCTAAGCTCCATTGCTCTGGGCCCAAGGTGAGGTAGCACATTATGGAAAAAAGGCTCAGTGGAAGAAAGCTACTTAGCACATGGTGGGGTCAAGAAGCAGAAAGAGGGAAGGAGAGGGGAGAGGAACCACAGGAAAGATGAACCCTTCTAGGCCACATCCCAGTGACCCACCTTCTCCAGCCATCCCTATAGTCTTGTTTTGTTTTACTTTATTTTATTTTTTGCAGTACTGGGACTTCAACTCGGGAGGGGCACTCTACCTACATCTCCAGTCATTTATTTTTTATTTTTTTCCTTTTTGAGACAGGGTGTTGCTAAGTAGCAGAAGCTAGCTTCTAATTCTCTTGTTTAAACCTCTTGAGTTGCTGGGATTACAGGTGTGCACTGCTGTGCCCAATTCTCCATTTTATTGATGAAAATATTGAAGCACAGAAAATTAAATTAGCTACATAAATTCATATAAATTCATACAAGTGAAAAGGCTAGGAACTATAATATTAATGCATATGTTTGGAGCCAGATTTCTGGATATAATTGCTTGGTTTTGGTGTGCCCAAGTCTCAGTTAAATAAACACCCAACACCCAACAACCCAGTTCAGATTTCCGTTACTATTGTATTCACTGTAACTGTGTGATCAGTCCATAAGATGAAAATGTATCAAACAACAAATGTGATGATACTGTATGTTAAATTTAAATCCAACGTAAATGGAGTTATGGAAGATGGTGACAGTGGGAATGACCTTGCTGCTGTTCAAGACTGGAGATGTGTCTTTGGAGGCATTCAGTGAAGGTGATCTTCCTAGTATAACTAAGAGAAGAGCTTGTGAAGAAAAGGAAATGCCCCAAGGGAAGTGATACTTAGAAGCACTCTCAGGGAGATATTGCAAAGTGCAAAGGATAAAATGTCCTAAACTGATTTACTCTTGGAAAGAAGATAATTTGTCAAAATAAAAAAAGCAAGAACTCTTTTAAGTTCTAAAAAGAAAGAAAACACTTGAATTTTCATTGTTTCTAATATTTGAAACTGGGTACTAATAAGAAATTAGTTTTACAATTTTTATTTTTTCCTATTCATTTTAATCAGTGGTATATAAGTTTTAATGTTTAAACAAACATTTTTAGATGTCATAGAAAATTTAGGTTAAATGTGGAGGGCCCTGGGTTCTTTCCCCAGCACTGAGGTAGGGATGAAGGGAGGGATATGTACAGTGGAGTAGGAGGAATATCAGGTTGATCATCTGCATCTTAAAAGGAAGCAGGAAATAAGCAAAGGCTGATGAGTGGGAAGCTCAGCAGAGATGGTTACAGATCCTGGAAGGGTTAGCAGCCATCAAGGAGAAGATAATGACTTCAGAAAGCAGATGGGATGCAGGATCTGTAATGGCTAATGTGTGGTGGCTATGGGAGAGATGGGGCTTGCTCAACACAATCTCTTTATGCCTTAGTGTGGAGTTTGTCTTTATCCTGAAGACTAATGATGAGTCATTCAAGGAATTTAATAAGGGAATGATGTGATGAGACTTTTAAAAGAGCATTTTGCCATCTGTAGAGGGAGTAATTTAGAGGGAGCTGCACTGGAGGCAGGAAGAGAATCCCAATAGAGTGCATAGCAGTAATGTAAGGGGGACCTTATGAAGACTTCCAACCTAAAAGGTGGGTAAAGTAGAGCCAACAACAGTGAAAAACATTAAAGAGATAAGGATGGCAGTATTTGGTCATTGGTTTGAGGTAGGAGGTAATAAAAAGGAAGTGGTCAGTGATGGCTTGTTTTCTGGCCTTCTGGAGGAAGGAGGAGAGGTTTGGGCCATGAGAAGGGAAGTAGAGAGGAAAAAAATTGAGTTCAATTTATAACATAAATTTATAACATAAAAGTCTCAGATTCTAAGGGTCATACCAGTGAGTATCTTCATAGCTCTTACCACTGTATCACATGGAACAAGTGGAAGAAATTATGTCAGTTACCTCTACTTTAAAATAGGGGTAAAAATAGTGCCTGTCTTGGAGGGGCATACAAGTTTAATGTAAAGTACATGTAAAGTTAAGATTAGCACCTAGCATAGAGCAAATTCTCAGTGATTAGCTGTCATTATTATATGTCTAGTGAAAATATTTTTAAAGATTAGTCTTAAGTTCACAGACACATTTTGAGATATAGATTTGTGAGTCACCAGCATACAGAAAGAGTGATATGATTGAATAATTTAATTGAAGAACTTTGTATAAAATTAAAATAACCAGGTCATGTTGTTAGGAAATTAAGGGATATCTGTATGAGTCAAGTTTGTAAAAAAGAAACATGTCTACTTAGTGGTTGGGTGGTAAATATTTAACAAGTGACATTTAAAAAAGAAAAAGAAAACCAACCTCAATTTTAGCATTTCCCAAACTTGACTTGAAAAGAAGTTGGGGAGAGCTGTGAATATTTGGCTCTTGAGAGTGTATGAAACTCATCCCCAGGATTCTAGTTGTGTGTCCTTTTTTTAGAGCTGTAGTGGCTGTAACATGGTGTTGTAAAAATGCATTAACTATTGTATACAATGTGGTTTGGGTAATATCATTATGTTAGGCAGCTGCTATCTAGTGATTTTCCAGAATCTGTTAAAATGAGATATCTAAAGCAGGTTGTTAGGTCTCTCTCTGTAGTCCTAATTTTGCTATAAATGTAAACATACGTTTTAGGGTTACCTTAATCTTCCTGAGTACCCTAAAGTTTAATTTTCTAGTATCATTTGGTTTTCCTTTTCCCGGGATAGATTGTACTGTGGTGGGGGCACTCCTTCCATCCTTCCCCGACCCTCGCAAGTCCCAGGAATGGGAAAGCACAGATTAAAAATCACTTTTAAGATCTACTGTCTCAAGTGTCTGTACCAAGAAAGGGACTAATAAGGTCACTTTGAAATAAGAGAAAGTAACATGCTTGAAATTTCAAGACACCTTGGAATTACAGGACTAGATTTTCTAGATTACAGGAGTTCCTGGGACAATTAAATATATTTTTTTGTGTGTTATGGATAGATCAGTTGGTAGGTCTGAGTATGAGGTTAGTATGCAGTGGGAAAGTGACTTTTCTTTTCATATTACTCTGTGGAAAATTTTTACCGTTCCATGAACCCAACCATAATTGTGGCATTTGGCATGTTGTTGCAACAGCATTGCTATTAATTCTTGGGAATTGTGTGTAACTGAGATAGTGATGGTTACAGTCCAAGTTAACTGGTGTTGACATCATCCCTGGGTGAGGAGAAAGATCTTTTCAGGTCTAGGATCAAAGCTTCTTTGATTTTAAGGCCAAAGTCATGGTTCTCATGACCATCTGATTCTGTTAAGTTTTGTTTTGTGGTCACACACTGGATACTTAAATCCCTGCCTTAAAATTAGATATTCTTGGTGTGAGAACGTGGAGTGAGGTGTGAGGTGTGTGTGGGTCAGCATACATGGGGGATATTTATTGGATGTCTGTGGATGTCCTACTGATGGTCTTATCTGTAACAACAGCCCAAAGATGAAGATCCCTCCCCCTTTAAAAATATTTATTTTTTAGTTTAGATAGACACAATATCTTTATTTTATATTTATGTGGTGCTGAGGATTGAATTCAGTGCCTCATGCATGGTAGGTTGAGTACTCTGCCACTGAGCCATAACCCCAACCCCAGTGCCCTTTTTGTGTAGTAGTTTTGTTTTCTTATTAGTAACCCTAGGGAAGAAAGACAGTACATTTTGTGACCTGCTGGTGATTTTTATCTGCTGTACAAATCTTGATTTCACTGTTCTCCTGTATTTTGTTACTGGATGTATGAACTACTGTTTTATTATAAAACAGTCATGAACTACTGTCTTATTATTGATGCAGTAAAGTTCACAGCAGAATAATATTTATTGAAAAGTTATCTATATAATTTCTTAGTATCATACAAATTAAAATCCTTCATATAAATGCATATATTTCCATATAAATTATAATTTTATAGTTTAGAATTTCTGTCTATAAACTTTTCTGTATACAATATTTTTATTTTATTTTATTATAAGTAGCTTTTCTTCATATTCTTGTTCTCATACTTTTTAGGGATTAAAATTAATTATTAGTTGCTAATATTTTATTACTTTAAAAATAAGATGAGAAAAATCCAATTTTGAACTCTTTACCCTGTTTGTTCCAAATTATTTCACTTTCATTGAACAGAAAAGAAGCTTAATTACTTAGTGTCTAAACCTCACATATAAGTAAGTAACCTTTTAAAAAAGATTAATTTCCACTTGAATATCTATTCATTTATGGGACCTCAGCTCATGTTTATATTTTTAGAATGATAAGCAAATACTTTAGAATAATTTTCCTTGAAGAAAGAAAGTTTTAACCCTAATCAGATTTCATATATTCATTTAGCCTCTATTATGTGGTTTGGTGGCAAGAAGAAAATGTATTTTTCTTCATCTTATAGTAGAAATTTAGCAGTCTACATTAAATAGCATGTGGTGAAAACAGTTATCTTGACCAAACAAAGTTTTTATATCAGGCCTTTAAAATCTCAACAGAATTTAAACATTATTTAGATAAAACAATCATGTTACAAAGACGACTTTTAACACGATCAGGCCACCCACGGTGTGGACCAGAGGATATGGCATGCAAGCCACCCAGTGAGACTGAGGTAATTTTTTCATCTTTGCTTAAAGTATAGTCACTAGACCAGATAATGTAGAAACTTTTTACAAGCAGCGATCAAACAGCCAAAAACAGTTTATCCTTTCTCTCCCCTTTCCTTGTGGCTAATTAAAAATAATTCACAAGTTGCAAAATTTAAACAATTTTTTGTACTTGCAAATTTTGCTTTAGATAAAGCAGCTCTTTCATTACAGTGACCCATATAATTTGACATCTTTTAGGAAAAAAATTATGAAATATTCTTGTATAACTTTATAAGAATTAGCTGATTTAAGCAATATTAATACTATGTTAAAGTTTGTCATTTTAAATTGTGTATATAATTTTCTGTGTCTGCTACATAAGGAGATAATTCTATCAAGAAATAGGGTTAGTTTTAAAATTACTTCTTTTGAACAACTTTTCTGAAAATGATTTTCCTTGTTTTGTTTGTCGCCCCATATGTAGATGCTGAATCCATAGAATTTCAGTAGTGTGCATGTATATCTGCACACATCTGTATGTTTGTTTTACTTTTTTTGTCTGAAGTAATGATATAACCTAAGGGCCCATAATTGCAATAACATTTAAAAGAGTAACTAAAATAAATACAGGTTCATGTGGGAGAATTTATTTGGGCATGGAAAATATAGTTGTTTTTAATTGGGTACCATTTTTCACATATGAAAAGACTTAGCAGGCAAAATGGAAATTTTATTTTAGCAAACTATAAAAGATCTCCAATATAGTAACTTAAAAAAAAGAGTCTATTGCATTTAACTGTAAAGTTTCGATAGCTGTCTCAGACTTTGTTTCCAGTGCTCAGTTACACATTTTGTGATTCAAATTAGCTTTTATTTAAGTTTCTTTTTCTCCTTTAAAAATAGGAGCAAGTAATACTGCGGACACGTTATTTCAAGAAGTGTTAGGTCGAAAGGACAAGGCAGATTCCACTAGGAATGCACTCAATGTACTTCAGCGATTTAAGTTTCTCTTCAATCTTCCTCTGAATATTGAAAGGAATATTCAAAAGGTAGAGAAAATATTTATGTACTAACAGTTATAAATGTCATAAGTTTTAAAGGTTTGTTAATACATTTTTAATATTAACCAAATGTCTTCATTATGCTTTACTGATGGTCTCCAAAATGTTTCTTTATTTTAAAGGGTGACTATGATGTGGTTATTAATGATTATGAAAAGGCCAAGTCACTCTTTGGGAAAACGGAGGTGCAAGTTTTCAAGAAATGTAAGATTTGTTTATTACTTCTACATCTTCTACTTTCCTTTTACAGGAAGAATGAGGAATGTGTTGTGTAAAGAATGTTACATGCATTTTAGATTTTGTTTATATGGTGTTCTCTTTAAAATGTAAAACAATTACTTCAAAAATAACATTATGATTTTCTTCCTGAGATGCAGTGAAAATGAGCACTCGTGACGATGGGTTATTCTTGGACATTCTTTGCTGCTAGTCACAGTGCTCTTAAAACTCTTTCTTATGAGAAAGAAGCAAAGACAGGTATTTTATAGACATAAACCTGCATTTCGATTTTTTTTTTTCCTTTGGAGAGAACAATCTATATGAATTCTAATTCTTTTTTAGAGCAAACCCAACACCTTTTGAAATTATTTCTAATACTGGATTTACAGAGTATAAGAAAAGCTTAAAATGCCCCATGTTTAAACTCCCATCACTTAGAAATATTATAGGGTTTACTAAAAATGAAATATGTAAGAATTCAGAAATCATAATTTTATTTCTTTTCTGTGGTAAAATTTATATTTACTTAAATGCACAGACCTTACAAGTTACAGGTCATTTATTTCTAACAAAAATACATGCCCACGTACACACTCAAGATGGTGTTTTGATCACTTCCAAAGGTCCCTGTATTTCTTCTTAGTCAAAAGGAACCATCTGCTTTCTGAAATTTGATTTTAAATTTTAATTCTGTAAATCTTGTGTATTCTTTTTTAAAATAGATTATGCTGAAGTAGAAACACGAATAGAAGCTTTGCGAGAATTACTTCTGGATAAATTGCTTGAGACACCATCAACCTTACATGACCAAAAACGCTATATAAGGTAAAACTTTTGCAAGAATTCTGAGGGATCACCTTTATCTGTTTTGGTATTGGATGTGTCAGGTAACCCTTAACACTGATTTGGGGGAAATTAGTAGACTGCTGATAAAATGGTAAAAGAGAAGCCAAATAGCAGAAATTTAGGGTTTTTGGTATAGGACACCAAAATTCTTTTGAATACCAATAAATTGGGAGTAGTTACATAGTATTTACTTTTTAAAGCTAGAAAATCCTGCCAGTTTGGCAAAGGAACAGTAGCCCTATTGCTTAGTCACCTCTTCCTCCTGTGGGTTACCTAACTTTGTGGGATGGTGTGGTGCCACACCCTGTGAATACCATAGTTCATGAAGTAGGGGCTCTCTGTATGGTTAAAGAGAATAATACTGTCTTACGCTGTGTGAGAAATTATTCATGCCATAGGAGTGTCCCATGGCTCAATAGTGAAGAAAGTTCTGGAAAGTTTTGCCCTTGAGTATCTATCTGATTTACAAGCCTTTAATGGTCAATAAGATAAATATTGTTACTAAATAGAAATACTTTTTTAAAAATAGCAATAATATTAAAAGAGATGGACTTCATAGGATATGAAGAGTCTTCAGGAAGAAGCAGTATCTCATGATGGAACTAGCTGTTCATTATAGTTAACTATAGGCATATATGCATTTGGTTGTGATTATCATGTGATCATTGAAAATACTCTCCAGGCATAGAAGAAGGATCTGTTCTAAAAGCTTCTGTGTGTACAGTTGTGGAGGGTCCAAGAGTTTACACTCAGACCTTGTCCTGATGATGAGGGAAACTGTGGGAGCATGAGCCACTGCATTGGTACACACTAGTTTTGTCTAGTTGGAAGGTGAGGAGAGGCTTGGGGAATAGGACAGAATGAGCAGTAAAATCAGTTGCTCCCACTGCAGAACTGTACCCTGTGCCTGAGCACTGCCCTGGGTGCATTCTGTGTTTCTTCTCTTAGCAAAGGGTACTTGCATTGTGCCTGTTACACAGGCGAAGAAAGCAAAGCTTGCCCAGCACACACAGCTAGTAGGATTACTTCTACTGTTGGTCTGGTTCAAAGCCTATCCTGGCTTTTCTCCGTGTTGTCTCCTTAAGGAAAGAATGTCTACAGCAGACTTTTCTGGCTCATAGAACTGTATAAATTTAAAGCTGGAAATAAACTACATGTTAGTTATCCAATTGTTTTATTTTCTACATATAAAAAATAATTTTGGTAAGATGGAGTGTGTTGTCCGGGACACATTGATGAGGAACAGGTGCCCCGATTCTTCCTTGCTCTATTCCCCTCTGCTACTTTACAGATTTTTCTCTATAGATTCACCTAGCTGTTCATTTGTTATGTTAAATTTGCCTGCAGTAATATGGGAGACTTTACTGAGTATAAAATTTCTTTATAGGTAAATTACTGTCTGTATGGATAATGGCCAGTTCATATGACCAGGTTTTTTATTCCTGAACATCATTTAAAAGATGGTAGGGTCAGAAGAGATGTCTTTAGATGGCCTATTTTGCTGCTTTTTTCCCCTTTCATTTTAAAGGAAAAACAACAAGGATGTCAACAATGGTTGAGTTGTTTTCATCATTATTTTATTTCTGATGCTTTGAGAAGACAATTTGATTACTTTTTTCTAATTAAAATTTTAGCCATTAATAAGTAGAAAATAAGATCAGAACCAGATCAAGTATCTGTTGGGTTTTAAAAACTATGGTGATAGACACTGAGAGCACAAGGTGGGAATGGAAACAGCTTTATTATTAACAAAAATAACAGAGTGTTAGTATTCTGTGATCCATTTTATGCATAGTAGAAGTGAAAATCAGATTACTTGCTGTGGTGTCTTACTCTTTATTCATTATTTTATCAAATGTAAATCTTCATGATTAGTTTTACTTCTCATTCTGTCTTGATCTGGTAGAGAACTTGTTAACTTTAACAAGAACCAAGCTCCATTTACTCCTTTCCATCTAAGTGTGACCCTGTTTCTGATAATTTGTAAAAGTCAGAATATAGAATTTAAAATTTTTACTCTTAAATGTGAAAATTATTAAGCCTATGTCCATCATCTTTGGAATGTTTTCCCTCAAAAGCCTTCATAAAAATATTCTTTAATGTGTAGTTTTAAACATCATAATTCTAAACAAAGATCTTTATAAGGAAACTATTAGTTTTAAGCTTCATACTAAAAGAAGAAACTTATTGGAAGAGGATGGAATAAGCTGAATTGAACTGAACTGATCTGAAATATTTTCTAGAATTTCTGAGAGAAAAGCTTTATTTTTTAATAAAATTCTTCTAAACTCCTTTAATACTAATTAATGAGATGATATGATTATCATTAAATTTTGCAAAGACATGGTCAACTTGCTAAGGAGACATAATTTTAAAATCACTGTAACTAGATGAACTTGTTGATTTCTCTTGCTGTATTGCTGGAGAAATAGCCCTAACAGTGGGCCTTCTACATTTTGGTTCAGTAGTTTAAAAATTAGATGGAAGCCATTTCTCTAAAAGAATATTGCCTCTAGCATTAAATCTGAGGATTATGTGAGTAAAAGTATTAGAAGCAAGTTTTGTAGAAATATTTGGAGGCATAGCAAACCTATTTAGGAAGCTTGTTGAAATCAGTTACTCCCAGCAAGAAAGAAGCGCGTGTTCTTTGGGAAGAGTAGACACAATATATTATTTGTTATATTTGCATTACAGATAATAAAATAGGAAAGTCTTGTGTGAGAGGAAGAATCAGATTGGTTTTTGAAAGCTTTGGAAGGAATTCCCTATGCTAAGCTAAATTTAATTTGTTAGATTGTTAGGAGATTATTCTCAGATAAAGAGACATAGGTGATGTCTTTTTATTTTAATATATATATTTTTAGTTGTAGATGGACAAATACCTTTATTTTGTTTTGTTTTATTTTTATGTGGTGCTGAGGATCGAACCCAGGGCCCCTCACGTGCTGGCAAGTGCTCAACCACTGAGCCACAACCTCAGCTCTTAGGTGGTATCTTAATATTAGTAAAATTCTTCCTTTTAATTGACTTGTGTCTTTGTCAACTCTGACACATCGCCTGTTTGAAACCTACCCACAGTCATCAGGAGGAGAAGGGCAGGCAGCCTGTCAAGTGCAGTGTGATCCATGCTGTGAAGTGGCCCTCTGAAGATGTTCAAATGCCTAGACATTCTCAGAAACAGGAATCCAATAGCTAGTGGAGGTTGTGGTTGTTGTGGATAGTTTCTAAATATGATGTCATGTTTCTTCTCAACATCTTCTTTGCTAACTTATTATGAAATTGATTTGTTTCTCCTCTAATTAGCTGCTAATTGAGATGTCTGAGTAATGAGTACTGGCTACTGAAAAAATTGGGAGGGAGCATCAGGCATGAGTGATTGAGATTTGGCTACAGGTCACAGCTTGTAGCTATTAATGAATATTTATCATTGACCAAAAATCTTTAACCACGATACAAAGGATAGCCTATTATTTAAGAATAATTTTAAGACAATAAATTTATTCGAATATGCTTTTTGATTTGATTTAATTGGATTTAACTTGTTGTATTCATACATTTTGTGAAGTATGAATGCCATATCTTGAATACTATTTGATAGAAATTTTTAACTGTAATATATTTAAAGTACCTATATGGATTTGCGTATTTTATACACAAAGACATAAAATATTTTAAAAACTATTTTAAAATAAGAAACTATCCATATATATTCTAGAGAAACACTTTCTCAGTGATGAATTAGTTTGTTACCAAATTGCTTCATGTTGAGAAAGCAGTCTTGTTTTAGCTCTTAGTAAGCTGTGTTACACTGCCATCTAGTGGCTGTAACAGTTGCAGTTCTTTAATCAGTGTTCTTGGCTTGCCCTGGGTCTTTCACGTAATGACTTCAAACGGAGTAGGCATAGTCTGAGAACTAAATGTAGATGTAAAGGATAGTAGAGGATAGGAAAGGTAGCAGAATACAACAGTTACTAATAGGGCATTATGTAAAAATGTGGATGTGTAACCGATGTGATTCTGCAATCTGTATTTGGGGTAAAAATGGGAGTTCATAACCCACTTGAATCTAATGTATGAAATATGATATGTCAAGAGCTTTGTAATGTTTTGAACAACCAATTAAAAAAAAAAAAAGGAAAAGCCTGACCATGTCAATAGGATCACTTTGTCTTTGTCAAGTTGTCTTTGTCTTTTTAGTTATCTTTATACAAAGAGCCAATTAAAAATTACAGTTTTGTTATTATTGCATGAAAAGAAATTTGATCTTGTTTGCAAATTAGATACTTAATATAATATTGACAAATGCTTTACTCATTAATACAATTTTAGTTTTTCTTTCAAAAAAAGGGGTACTGATTTTAAAATATGCTTGATTTTTCTTTTTGCACTCACTTATAATAGAAAAAGCCTTGGGCTTGCTTTTTTTTTAAGGTATCTGTCTGACCTTCATGCTCCTGGTGACCCTGCCTGGCAATGCATTGGAGCCCAGCACAAGTGGATCCTTCAGCTCATGCACAACTGCAAGGAAGGCTATGTGAAAGACCTGAAAGGCAAGGGTTTCTTTTCTGATGTATATGCTATTCCTTTATATCACTTTAATATTCTTTGGGAATGCTTAATGATTAAGGGAATGATTACCTATTTTTCTTGGTGTCTGTTCCTGTCCCGTTGTTGTTGCTATTGTTAACCCCTCCCCGCTTTTTAAAATTGTACTTACGAGCTGGAAACAGAGGGAAGGGTGAAAACTTTTTTAATATGTTTGCTTTTGTGACCAGTTAACAGGATTGACAAGAGTTTGTTGTAAGGAACATTTAAAATTTCATTGGAGTCAGCATGATGCTCTAGAAATGACAGTAATTCTTGATAAATGTTAGTCTTGCTAATTGTTTCATCAGATATATGCTGATCTATACTGCATACCAGACAAATTCCAATTACTAAATAGATAGTGATGAATAAGACCCAAGCCATGCCTCATTGAATTCACAGATAGAGGAAGGAAAAGGCATTAAACCTGTAACAATAAAAACATTGAGACAAATGATAAAAAGGAAAACAAAAGGTATTCTGTGGGGGAGTAACTGAGGAAAATGCTTTAGATGACTGGTTTGGGAAAGTATCTCTGGAATGCTTCATTTTAGCTAAGAATTGGAAGAGGCTTATCAGGTAGACTCCACCCAGCCTGAGAAAGGGAACCACTTGAGCAAAGGCCCTCAGGTGAGTTTGAAGAGACAAGTTAAACCTGCATGAAATTGTTTTCATGAAGGTTTATTGACTTATTTGTATAATCCTGGCATTCAACAAATATTAAATATATTGAATGTCTACCATGCTCCCAGATACTGTGGGTGTATAACTGACAAGGGGCTGATTCATACAGGTTTACAACATCATGAAAGAGACATTCTGGTTGGCTATTAGGATACTGTGTATTAGGTCATATTTTAAGATTGGGGTAGTGTTTAATGCTGTCATAGCACTTAGGAACAGAACCTAATTTAGGGTTTTGGGTTCAGGGAAATAATATTCTAAGATCTGAAAGAAATTCATTGACTCTGAGGTCTAAAGGCTACCTGTGTTGATGATTTCAAGTAGAAGAAGAAAGAGTTAAAGATCATTCCAGGAAGAGTACTAGGTTTGGAGCAAGGGAAAGCCACTGAATTTTGTATGCCTGGAGCAAGAAAGTGATTAAAATTGGAGGAACTGAGACTGGAATTAGGACACACCAGATAATGGACTTTGTTAGCTGCTTTGAGTGGTTTGGCAGTAGGGAAGACATTGAAAGACTTTAAGAGGTGAAAGACATGATTAAACTTATTTTTAAAGAGAGGATGACTCTGGCTTTCATATACAGAATCAATGAGAGGGAATAAGACCCAAGCAGGGAAGCTGGTTAGAAGCTAGTATGATAATTCTGGCATCTGACTTAGCACGGAGGTGTTGGAAATGTGAAGTGTGTAGATTACAGGGCTATTTAGAAAGTAGATAGATATGACGAGGTACTGGAAGAATGAGGAAGAGGAGGAGGGGATGAAGGATGACTCTCAGGCATCTGATTGTGGTAATTTACTAGTATGATGGTATTATTGAGTTAAGGGACTTAGAGGAAAAATGTGATTTTTCCCTCCTTTCATTTGGATAGGTGGATTCGGAATTGTTTGACATGCAAGTAGAGATACCCAGAAGGTATTTGTACTTAAAGGAGCCAGAGATTTGGGTATGGTTGCACATGGATGATTCTTAGGAGTTGATGCACTCATTCAAAAAGATAAACGAGAAGAAAACCAAGAATGGAATCCTGAGGAGCTAGTAGAAGAGAAACCTGGACAGGAGATGATGACATGTTGGTTATGAGGACAAGATGGAAAAAGGAAGGCCTAGAGCCACAAAACCAAAAGGAGGGAGTTATTGAAGTTTTTAAATTGAAGTGGAAAGTAAGAGTGAAATGTCCTCTAGATTGGGCACCAGGGCTGCTGTTGGTGACCTTGGCAAATGTATTGTCAGTGGCCTGAACTCCTGAGTAGATGACGTAAAATGAGGAGTTGTAGTGATCATCAGGTCCCTGAAGAGTTAGGTGAAATGACATGAAAACAATCCTGGCCCAGAAAGATGATAACAGTTGTTGCCTATATTTATTTATAGCATAATTTTGTCATGAATTATTTGGCTTGGATTTGAGTACTTACCAGTTTTGATTCTTGTTCTTTTTTTTTTTATTATTATTTTATTGTTGGTTGTTCAAAACATTACATAGTTCTTAATATACCATATTTCACAGAATGATTCAAGTGGATTATGAACTCCCACCTTTACCCCGTGTACAGATTGCTGTGTCACATGATTCTTGTTCTTTTTTATGTTTGGTATTTCAAAAAACACGAATATCTCTCTGTTGATGCCATGTCAATATTTCTATTGATATCATTAATTATTTTACATTTGTAGCAAGGGAAAATGATAGCAAATAAGACCCAGAGACCTTAGTCTTTGGGAATACTTAAGATTGTCTTAACATACTAATTTCTCTGTTGATTTAACTAGTAATTTTTTAGTCTACTTGTTCAGTAGGCTTTCAGCCTTGACTATACATCAGAATTCCTAGATTTCCAGAATCCGACACCCATCAATTTCATACCAATTGTATTAGATTCTGGAGGTGAGACCAGGTGGCAGTATTTTTCAAGCTTCCAGGTGAGTCAGCTGCAGCCAGGGTTGATCATTGGTGCATTTACTGTTTGTTGTACTAGGGGCTAGAAGTGCTGTGTTGAGAAGGCTTCTTAGATCTTGGAGTTTGGTGGGATAGATGTATGATTTTTGAAATCATATAAGTATGTGTTTAATTGTAATTGTAAAAAGGGTTATGAAGTGTAGAGTGCAGAATTTTATGAAATCATATTACAAGAATACACAGACTGGCTTGTGGGAAAGTACAAAGAAGTGTCCTAGAGAAGGTGATACTTCAGTTGAACCCAAATGATGACTGTCTGCTATCTAGATTGGTGTGGGGAACTATTACAGACTCCCCCTACATCTAAGTAAATGCTGTCCTTCTCCATCAAAGTTGGTGGTCAATATGGTGGCCATGTTCAAAGGATACACACAAAATATGTGGTCTGACAAAAAAATTTTCCTACTTACGCATATAGGAAACAATCTGAACACAAAATTTGGTATGAAAATATCAGAATTTCTGGGATCTGATTTTATTCTATAAATTTCATGATAATACAGGATAGATTTCCCAAATTAATTAGTAAATTTTTGTTATACTTTAATTTTCTTCAGATGTTCATGTGCAACAGTGCCCTTTTTCATTATCAGTAAATGCTACTAATAGAAATAATTTAGGTAATCCTAATATATGAGAACCTTTTAATTGGAAGAGTAGTATGGTCTTTTGTGTTCAGGTCAGAAGTAGTTTAATTGTTTCATTTTAGAGAATCTCAAAATTCTCCTTGTATATGTTTTGCATGGTGCTGAGAACTGGGTTCAGGGCCTTGCACATGCTAGGTAAGTGCTGTACTGCTGGCCCATACCCCTAGCCTCCCAAGCATATTTAAAAGCAAGAAAGACAATAGAATAATTTTCCATGAACCCACCATAACTTCAATAGTTGTGAGCTCTCCCATTGTGGATTATGTTGAAGTGGGTTACATCATTTCATTCATAGCTAATTCAATGTACTTTTCAGAGATAAGGAGTCTTTTAAAAATTGTCATCGTACTTGAAATATCAATAATTTGTTATCAAATATTCATTTAATTTTTAAACTCATAAACAGTTTAATTTCACCTCTATCACTTTTTGGTAAATTTTTAATTTGTTGTTCTTACTTATACATGACGGTAGAATGTATTTTGACATATATACATATATAGATTATAATTTCCCATTCTTGTGGTTGTACATGATGTGGAGTTACATGGGTAATGTATTTATATATGGACATACGAAAGGTATGTCCTATTCATCTTTCCTACTCCTATGCCCTCTTCCTTCCCGCTATTTCCCCCTGTCCAATCTGGTGAACCTCCACTCTTCCCTACCCCCTGCCTTTTGTGAGTCAACATCCATATATCAGAGAGAATATTTGGCCTTTGTATTTTGGGGATTAGCTTATTTTACTTAGCATGAATAGCTTCCAGTTCTGTTTATTTACCAGCAAATGCAATAATTTTATTCTTCTTTTTGGCTGGGTAATATTCCATTGTGTACATGTACCACATTTTCTTTATCCATTCATCAATTGAAGGGCACCTAAGTTGGTTCCATAGCTTAGCTATTGTGAATTGAGCTGCTATGAATATTGATGTAGCTGTGTCACTGTAGTATGCTGATTTTAAATCCTTTGAGTATATGCTGAGGAGTGGGATAACTGGGTCAAATGGTGGTTCCATTCCAGGTTTTCTGAGGAACCTCCATACTGCTTTCCAGAATTGCACCAATTAGCACAAGTGGTGTATGAATGTACCTTTTGCCTCATCACATCCTTGCCAATATTTATTGTTACTTATATACTCGATAACTTCCATTCCAACTGGAGTGAGATGAAATCTCCATGTAGTCTTAATTTGCATTTCTCTAAATTGTTTGTGATGTTGAACATTTTTTTTCATATATTTTTCTTGATCATTCGTATTTCTTCTTCTGTGGAGTGTCTGTTCAGTTCCTTTGCCTGTTTATTGATTGGGTTATTGGGGTTTTTTTTTTCATCTCTATCTTCTCAAGTATATTGATACCATTACTTTTTGACTGATACTTGTGCAAAGCCAAATGATGAATGTGCCATAGATGTAGGTAAACTGTTTCCTAGAATGGAAGAAGAATCAGTCAATGTTAAAATATGTTTTGGCTTTGGCCAGTTTGTACTTAGATGCTTTTGTCTGTCATCATTAATATATGTATATATTGTTGGATACATATTATCTCTTCAATATACACTTAACCTACATTTGTGTAGGTAATATAATTATGTTTGCTATATGTATGGTTGTGTTTACATAAATTTTAGACTTAATTATAAATTTGCTGGGAATGAACACAATTTTTCTTTCATATAATCTATAACTGTTATATAGTTATTTTAATAGATATTTTATGATTACTCTAATTATATATAATGTAAATATAAGGCAATATGTAGAAAGATCCACAAAATATCATTTGGACTTTCCTTCAGAAGAAACTGGAGAAATTGTCTGGTTCAATAGATGACTGTAAATCCCTTTCATGTGATGAAGGTATCCCTGAGAAGCCAGGTGACAGACCCAAGTTGTCTGTATTTTGAGTGAGGGCAGAACTAGCAAGTGAGCGTGCAGATTTCTCCCCTTTCTACCAGACTGTACTCATTTCCCCAGGCCAGAAGACAATACTTCTCTGTGTTACATTGTTGGAGCATATTTTATCATACAGAATTCTGAATATGATGTCAAAGCAAATTGCCATTTTTCTGGCAGGTAAGGCAAATTGATGTTTGGTAAATCATAAAGAGCTACTATGCCTGAAACTCTCCAAGCTAGATGAGCTGTTTCTAATTTCTATTACTTTTGATGTTATTTTGCTTATATTTAGATAAACCCTATTGAAGAAATTTTATGTAAACATAATTAGTAACCTCTAAAATTATATATCAAGTATAAATAAATGCTCCAGTAGTCAACATGTTGAGAAAATGGAGGTGAATGAGAAAATATCCAGTGACTAGAAGTCATCCTGGGAAATAGTAAAGATATGTTTGGGAAGGCCTACTATCTTCCCAGCAGAGCTGAAAGATTTATGGGGACAGGGATGGAAAGAGGTAGGGCCAGCATCTCCCAGTTGATGTCACTTTTGTACTTTTGTGACTTGGTCTGATCCTCACTGCCCAGTGACAGGGTGTTTACTTATTTGCTTGGCAGTTGCTGGTTTCTTTGAACTGACTATAACTGTACACTGAAGTCTCAAGCATTTTGAAAAGGTGATTCATATTCTGCCAGGAATTGCTTAGAAATGTCCCTAAAAAAGACAGTGCCTGCATTTCATCTAGTACTTTGTTGTAAAGCTATGTTGATTTTATTAGGTTATTCTCAGGAATATACTTTGAAAATGAAAGCCTGTTGCCTTCTAAAGAAAGTACATCTTAAGTTCTATCATAATAACTGTCTTAGACTATTAACACTGAAGAAAAGAAATAGGTGTAATTGCTTAAGTAAACCCATAGGTAGAAAATGGTAAAAAACTGAGACAATTTTGTGAAATAAAACTCAATTTTAAATGGATTAATTTTAAGTGTTTCCAGCAGGAAAAGAATTCTTGGTGTATTTTTAAGTAAAGCTGGTCTTTATGCATGAATCTAAGAAATTCTAATTTACATATAAATATTTTTAAAAAAGTCTTTGCATGTGGGTTTGGGAGAAATGTTAATTATATTTAGTCTTGTGGTCTTCAGAGAAAATTTAATGAGCAAAGATGATGATAGATTTTCAGAGACCACAGCCCTACATACAAAGCTGCCTTTTTGTAAGAAAGACTCTCTTGTAGATGAAGCATTTGGCATCAGAAGTGGCCGTAAGGTGGATATTCCTATGAGTACTGCATTAGACCCTTCTCCGGATTCCAGTTTTTATAGTAATAATATACACGGACCCTAGCAGATGGTGCTCTTCAGGTTACAGTCTGGGAAAGCAGAGCAGGAGGTTGTCCCTGCATCTTCAACACACCTGGCCATCATCCCCAGATGTCCCTCTCTCCTCTTCTGAGGCCTGACAACTGTAGCCCAAATGTGATCTTCTGATTTTTCTACTGGAGAAAAAGATGGGGGTGGGGGGAACTAGTCAAAAGAAACAAGAACAAAGATAAAACCCTGTTTGAAAGCTTAAATGTTGATGGAAGACTTTGACTTCTGTTTTTTCCAGCCTCAACAGGGTAACCATTTTGCTTCTGGTCCCCTGCATTCAAAGCAGCCTTGTGCCCTGAATCATTGTACACCTTAAACTTAACCACTTTATGAGAAGTGTCAATTATCTCTTGAAATTCCTGTGAAATAGGTCCAAAATTAGAGTAAGTCTTCAGGTTTCCTGCCAGGAAAAGCCCTTTGGTTAACCCCCTACTGGCATTCTAAACAGGATTTTTAAAGGTGGCCTTCAAAGGTATTTTTTTTCTTTGTTCTGAAAGTGAATTTGAGCTTAACTCTTCAGATATAGGCTGGCTATGTCTTAATAACTTGAGGAAAAAGTCATCAGCCTTCTCATAGAGTAATTCCCTTCTTTCAGAAATATGCTTAATTAAGATTTCCCAAAAGGCATCTTAGAATTGGGTTCCAATAGAGGGAACATTTAGAATAGGAGCCGTACCTTAAGAAAGCAATGAATTCTTAAAAATAACCTCATAACAGAAGGAAATAAATTTATACAATGCTCAGTTTCTCTTTGATTTCAAACATTCAACAGATTGTTAAATACTTGCTGAAAGAAATAAAAATGTTTATGTTTTTTCAAGGACCTTATGATACAAAAAGCCCATATTTTCAACTGAAGCTCATAAAATATATGTGTAAGTTATATTATTGTAATTTGCCTACGATTTTGTTAATTTACACAGTAAAACTGAACTGTATTTTTTCTTGATATTTAAGAAATAAAGCTGTGATCTGTATGTACATGTTATATATATTATATATGTATGTACATGTACATTTTTTAATAAGTGGGGTTTACACATATAATTCTGGTATTGCCCTAATGCAGGGTTAGGGAGACTTTCTGTATGCTGGATTAAACTGCAGCCTCCATTAGGAAACTGTCAGTAGTAGAATTTTCTGTGGAACTATAAAAATATTTCCATAGTCAAAAAGACAGTCAAAGGGTGTTGTTATACATATATTAAATTAATATAATTATAATTTTTAAAAGCTGATATAATGAGGTTGTAGATATTTAAGTTTCTGTTATGTAGTTTAATTTCTGGAGATTTAAAAAGTAGTTTCTCTCCTGAGTGTTTATTACTAAATGAACCTGGAATGATAAATTTCAGTTTACAACAACAACAACAAAAAAGGAAAGGCAGAATTATAGTAAGTAAAGATGGGGGATATTAATTTGATTTCCATCTGCTACTACTTACAACTAAGTTCTATCCAACATTGAGGACTTCTGAGTTGGACTGACAGTTGATTCACCTATATACTTGTTCTTTTTCATGTTGTGATGACAGTCTTAAAAATTGGTCTCAGAATATGAAAGCTTAGTAGGATTTTATTTACCTGCTTTAAGATTTAGAAGCCATACAGGGAGAAAGTAAATTCAGGGTAGGGAATTAAATAAAGGAAAAGTACCATTTATGAGTGCAATCAAATTGTCTTTTTTTTTTTTTTTTTTAAGCAAAGCAAGAGTCTTGAGTTTCCTGCCTTTTTTTTTTTCCCTCAGAGAGAGAGAGAGAAGAAAAAAAGTTGATATTTAATATACCATGAATTAGTTTTGGAATGCATACCATCAGAAATTGTCACTCTTATAGTAAGTAGTACAAGTCTGCATAAATGGTTCTAATGGCCAAAATGCAGATCAGTAGTTTTTTTTAACATAATGATGGTAGATTGTTTAGAAATCTAATTTCAAAAGAAAGTTTTATTCTCCAGTTTCAAATTATGACTAATAATACTAGTAATTTAGGTACTTTTTTTCCCCTAAAGTCAATAACCTAGGATTAAGAACTTGATTTACTTTTGGAATAGCATTTCGGATCCTGTATGGTAAAATAACAGCTGTTGAATATCATAGGAGAGAATTGGATTACGGCCTCTGTATCTTCTGCTTTATAATAGATTCTATTCACCTTACAATAAGCAATCTCTTTTTTTAGATCAGACAGGCCAAAAAAGGCGATGTCAAAGGACCTTTTCAGTGGGTTATCCTAGCAGCTTGTTCTTTTCTACAATCTTGGCTTACTGTACATCTGGAGGAAGACTTCTTGCAGCTGGGAGCCATTTCATGCCTAACCCGGTCGTCTCTTCTTAGTGGAAAGAAAAGTGTGACATTGAATGTCAAATACACATTGAATTCACACTTGGTAATTTAAAAATATTGATCATTACAAGTATTTTAATTCTATATTCTTTCATTTTTTGTAACAATTTTTTACTTTTATATTCTAGATAATATTTTCTCTATGTAATCTATATATAACTGCCAAAAAGCATAGGAACTTAATAAAAACATAAACATTTTGGTTACTTACCCATTTTACTTATTACAAATATAAGGTTCTTGCTTAACTAACCAGTTAGTTAAAAAGGCTTCTTGAAAGTTCACATAGTTTTGTTTTTAAAGTACATTTACTTTTTTGTATATTGTTTTGAGTGGTGTTGAAATGTACATCAAAAATGTGGCCTAGGACCTGCTAAAGACTATCCAAAATGAAGTAGTTAACATGGGTGTATTAACTATTGACTCCCTTGGTTTAATTTGGATTAAATGATTTTTTTAAATTGAGAAAATGTCCCTATCAAAACTTTCAATATAGACAGAATCAGAAGATCAAAGAGAGCATTTTTATCTGTTGATACAGGTCTAATTTGTAAGGAATTTGTAATTCTGCCTTGATATACCCACCCCCACCCCAGCTTTGGCATTGAAATTCTTCTGTGTGGTGTGCTTGAAAGGAATCCCATCCTGCCTCTGTCTGTGGAGGCTCCTGGTCTGCATGTTTGGTCAACAAGCAACAGTGGGTGGTCAGGCTGCAGCACAGGACAAGGGCCCGCTGTGCACAGGAAAACGTGTTCAAAGGTGTTTAAGGGCGGTGAGGAAGTCAGCCGCCCTTCTGAGAGTCCCGGGGCTATAGATCAGTCCATTGTGGACTGTGAGAAAACTTGCTATACAGGCATAAAGGATGAGAAAATATAGTAAACTTATTCACCTGGCTGCACATCTGCAGGCTTGCCTTCAGAATGTCTCTTCTGCACTTTATGTTGTATAGACCCCTGTTAAACAAATATTGATAGTTATTTGCATTTAAAATAGGCAAAACCTTGCACAGCTTGAGCTGAAAGGATTTGAGCAATATGTGATAAGGTTTCCTGAAGTCTTATGGAATGTAGGTATAATAAGCATTTTTCTATAGTGTTCTTAAAGTCCTCCTCAGTTTTTTTTTTTTTTAACTGATTGTTGTAGGATTCAGAGTTTTAGTATAAATCCTTGAGTTTGTGAGCTTTGTGGGAGATCTTTCCTCACCTATAGATGAGCATAAAGCTGGACTATTTTTAACCTAGTATAAATATCATAGTTGCTGGAGGAAAAAAAAAGCAAATGTTTTAACTTGGTCTTTTATTGATGATTCAGGACCTCACACTTACTGGTAAATATTGTAATATAGTGAAGTGACTGGTATTGTTCTGAAGAAAGTAACTCCTGCAACTTTTAAACAAATTTTCCATTGTTTTTCTCTTGTTAAAGCCAAATTTCTGTTCTGCATTTATACAGTATTTAAAAACTAATTTTATGCTTGTTTATAATTTGTCAGATATATCCAATGCTCACATCTCACAATTAGAAAAATAATTCCTTTTGACTTTTTTTTTTTTTTTTTTCTGTACTGGATATTGAACCCAGGGTCTTATGTATGTGAAGCAAGCACTCTACTATTGGGCTTAAGAATTTCTTTTGACAATGTTGCTATCAGATATTATAGAAACTTATGTAACTGGAGAAATGAGATTGAATTTTTACTGTCAATTATTTCCAAGTATAGTTTGTGTGTGTGTGTGTGTGTGTGTGTGTGTGTTTCTTCATCTCAATTAGGTAAAGCATTTTTTTCTTCCAACTTTTTGTAGATGAGATGTATCATTTATATTGGTAAAATTGTAACTATTGTAATACTAGTTTGTGGAAGTTAAAAGATAAAGCCAGATCTAAGAACTCTTTTAGAATTTTGTTTGTACCATTTTTCTTATGAATAATACATAGTAGAATTTCTAGAAATGCTTTATAATGATTTTTCACGCCATGGGGTTGGTGCCTACTTGAAATTACTCCAGAGTAGTCTTGACCCTGTAGTTATTTCTCAGATAATTTTGACAGACTGCAATGTATAATTTTTTATCTTAAGTTTATTCATTTGAGAATACTTATTGGTTACTGTGCTTAGTGTCTTTAAAATTAGCCAAGCTCTAAAATCCATAAAATAATATCACAAAATTCTAATGAAGTACCTTTAATATTTATCTTTAATATTTGTGTGATATAATTTCCTTTTAAGGCATAATTTTCACATTTGCTGTATATGTAGAGGCAAACTTTTTATACTTTTAAGATAACACCAGTGATGAGTTTCTTAAAGTGTAGGAATAATGAGCAGAATAAACTTTTTTTTTCCAATTTTGTTTGTAATGATGATTTAAAATTTTATACTCAAACTTCGAATCACAGGATCAGAATTTTACTGCTCAAGAAGTTTTTACAAAATGCATGGTTTAAGCACTAATGTTTTATAGGTATGTTTTACAGAATAGGCCTGTGACTAAGTGCTATAGAACCCCACACCAGCTATATAGTCATGAGACTTCTTCATAGAATTAATCCCTGCCCTACTGTCTTATATAGGGAACAATTAGTATTGGCCCAAATGAGGGCATAACATAAACATTTTCATTGAGGGTAAAAGTAATAACTTCCTATTTGACAAAATCTTCTTAAAAGTTTCCATCTGATGGGAAGTAGTTCAGTGATAGAGCACTTGCTTAATATGCATGAGGCACTAGATTCGATCCCTTGCACTAAAGAAAAAGAAAGTTTTGTTTTTCCATTCAGAAAAAAAAAAAAAAAAGTAGTGGGGAAATTTACTGCCAAGAAAACAAATTACCCTTCAAAATTCATATATATTTTTTAATTTTTATTTATTTGTTTACATAAGCTCTCTTATTATTATTTTTTGCATTACAATTCTTAGTACACCTTTATACCACAATTTATCATATCTCTAGTATTAGTTTGAAAAGGAAAGTCAAACATAGCTGTATAAAAACTTCAGTCTCGGTCACCTACACAAGGTTTTATTGCAAGCAAGCATTCTAATGAAAAATCAAAGTAGTATGGATATAGTTGAACACTAATCCTCAGCTAACTGTCAATGGGAAGAAAATTTAGGTTTTCAGGAAAAATATATAAAATAACATCATTTTTAGTTGCATATGATACTCTCACATATAACTTTATATTTTCTTTACATTTCTCTTAAACACATTGCTAACATATTGTAAGGTAATACAATCAAGATAAAATAGGCTAATTTCTTGTGAAATATTTTATTAAGAAAATTTTTTTTGGTATCTGGGATTGAACTCAGCGGCACTTAGCCTCTGAGCCACATCCTATCCCTTTATATATATATTTTTTATTTTGAGACAGGGTCTTTCTAAGTTGCTTAGGCTGGCTTTGAACCTGCAATTCGATCCTCCTGCCTCATCTTCCAGAGCTGTTGATATTATAGGCATGTACCACCATGCCAGGCTCTTTTAAAATATCTTAAAGCCTTTGCTGATTTTATATTTACAAAAATTATGGATTTTTTCCATCTTGTTCTTTTATAGTAATGCTTACTTATTGTCAAAACCACTTAATATTTGTAATAATTTTGTGAGGTAAAATATCAAGTCATACAGTTTAAAGAAGTGTCATAATCCTCAAGTTTTCTTTTTTGAACACTTGATAGTAAACTATTTGAAATAAATCATTTAAAATGTTTGCATCTCTTTTTCTGCAAAGCAAAATTCTTTTAATTCCCTGTACAATAATGCATTGTAAGTTGTCCTCCTCCTCCTTTTTAGCAGAGAAAAGGAGCCAAATGTTAGGGAGAGAAATGGCACTTCTAGGTCAGTGCCTACTGCTTGGTTTACAAGGCTTATGTATTTAGGTGCAATAGCGCAGTGCTACTTTCTGGTCACTCAGCGCAAATAGGTCTCACAAATGTGTTCCAGATGCTGATTTGTCCTATAAGGGCATGTGTTGCTGTTATACTTGCTGGTGATATTAGGCTATCAATTAAGAAATTAGTTTATGTTTAATGTTCTTTGTCTGATATCACAGAAAACTGATGATGTGGTTTCTAATAGAACAAAAGCATATTCTTAACACAGTTTCTGTTATTAAAGAAAAAGATAAATCAGTCTTTTAACAGTTTCAAAATTCAAGATTTACTTAAACTAACATAAATGATACAATATCAAACCATTTAAATTAAAGTTGTCAAGATATCAGTTATGGGGAAAAGATTTTCTGAGAATCTACTTATGCAGTAATAATTGTATTATTTGTAGAATGTTATATAGCATATTTTTCAGGAAACTAGGAAGCACTTTTCTTCTTTGTCATAAATTTATAGTACTGAAACCTGCAAAAATGACATTTTTAAATTAAAACATTCTCTTATACTTTTTAAAACACATTTTAAAATATAGATAAAAATGGGTATAGATGTAATGTGATGCTAAGTTTGAGACCCCTCTTGAGTTTCCTTTTAAAGTGTATCAGAAAATTAATATTTTGATATTAACTTACTGAGTTCTATTAATAGTAATAACTGTATAAACTTCAAAGTAAAATGTCATAAATCATTAAAATCTCAAACTTCCTATTTAACATAGAAAAATTATTTATAAAAAATATTGTTTCTTTACTTTTTTTTTAACTCTGCATCACATGTCTTTTTTTGTTTGTTTTAACATTTTGAATTATATAAGCTTTGTGTTAAATGCAATAGTTTTCCAAATTAGTAATATATTAACACAGCAGTCCAAAGATAGTCTTCAGAAACTTGCATCCCACTAAAAGAATCTGTCCAAATGATTTAATTTCTATTCCAGGTAACATTTACCTGGTACTGTATTATGTACAGTGGCTCATGAGGATAGCATATGCTTGTGAAGTCAGGGTTTCTCTGATCACCCGGTCACTCTGCTTCCTCACTCCTTTAGATTCTCTGCATAGCACTCATACTAGGTTTTTATTATTTTTTTTACTGGTCTATTTTTTGCCTCCACCTTCCTAAGGTAAAGTCCTTGAGAGCAGGGACTTATCTATCACCTTTTTCCCAGGGCCTTTGATTCCTGGCACACAGGACAAGCTCAATAAATAACTTATTGAATGTAACTGGATAGCTAGCATTGGTGGCATAAAATCATCACCTTGTTCTCTTATTAAAATAAGGAAATCACCATACTAAAATGATAAATTATTTTTATTTATAAATGTGTTATATCCTTAGCACCTGACCTGAACCCAAATCCATAAGTTTTTAAAGCTCTTTTAAGCTATTTAAAACAGGAAATACAGTTTTCAGTGAGTAATTTGAAATTTACCACTCATTAATACATTGGGGGTGTTATTTGTGGAAGGTCAATTTCTATTGGAATATGGAGATATAATATTTAGTTCTTACCTCTGAGAACACAGTGGTCTGGTTTGGGACTAGGCAATAATACATAACTGTTAATGAACAGAAGGGAGATGTGAAATTGTTAAATTGTGTACATTCTGATTGACTTCTGTCAGAGGGCAAAGATAGATAACCCTTTTAGTTGTTACAGTTAGAGGCTGTGCAGTAGCTATAATTTAAGATGAATCTTTAAGGACAAGGGTTTAAACGGATGAAGAGGAAACATGAGTGAGGCCTTTCAAGTGGAGAGGATAGTAAATTAGGCAAGAAAAGTAAGATGCTTTTTATTTGTTTTTTTTTTTTTTTTTTTTTTTTTTTTTTTGGTTTTTCAGTGCTGGGGATTAAACCCAGGGCCTCATGCGTGCTAGGACTAGTACCCATAAATGCTCCAACACTGAGCAACATCCCTAGCTCCTAAAGTTTTTTTTTTGTTTGTTTTTTGTTTTTTGTTTTTTGTCCTGTGTATAGTAAATGCTCCGTAAATGCTCATTGAATTCCATTTATTTTGGAGATCTTTGAATTCTCCACTAAAGCACTTAGTGGTGTTTCTAGGGTCCTCTGCAGAGCAACAAAGCAAATTTTACCACTTGAAACCAATATCCTTACAAACTCTTTTAGTACTATGTGATGCCATTCCTATAATTCTTGAGATCCGTTTTAGAAAAATTGTGTCCTGAGTTTCAGGATAATTTGGAATGGAAAAAAAAAAAAACTGGTATAGCCTTTATCCTGAGGGTTTCTGGAAGACTTCTGGGAAGAGAATCAAGAAAACAGTATTTTTGTGTGAAATTTACCTAGGAAAGAAAGAAAATTTTTTGATAATATCAGAATGTTCAGCTTTTGGAATATTAACATTGTGAAGTAAAAAGGATCCAAATTAGATGGCCTGTATCAGGAATAGAAATGGAATCAAATTCTACATCCCAGAAAAAAAGGATGAGATTTGGGAATTTAAATAGAAATTGTGAAAAAGCCAGAGAAGATTCATGCTATAAAAATGAGTCAGGTCTCCATGACTTCCTTTCCAAGTGTCAACGAGTTGTTTTGCAAAAAATTATTTCTCCTCCCAGTTTTAATGTTTACAGCCTTACTTGCCAGTTTTCATGCTTGCTGTCTAAAATGACACATATGTTCTACCACATGATTTCAAAATAATGGATTAAATCTTCCAAATTTGTCATGGTAGGAATGATTTTTAAAGCTATTTAGAGAAAATATTTTTTATTTTACTTAGTAGATGCTTTATTTAAAGATTAGAACAGTAGAGCAAGAAATAGCCTCAGAGAAACAGTGCATTAAATCAAATAAGTAAGAATGTATAGAATAAATGGGAATATCACCTCTCTCTTGCAGGTAACCCTGGCCTGCACAGTCCCATGCTGGATCTTGATAATGATGTGCGACCTTCTGTGTTGGGCCACCTCAGTCAGACAGCATCACTAAAGAGAGGCAGCAGCTTTCAGTCTGGTCGAGATGACAGTAGGTGTCGACACCCCTCCCCCTCCCCAACACACACACACTTACTTGGTCTTTTAAATCTGTACTCACATGATTTCAAACTTTCTTCCTTTTCTTGGAAAATTCCATGATTTAGTGATGTAACTGGTATGAAATATTATCAATTCTTACCTCTTGTGCTTATTAAGTAACTGTGCAGTAATTAAATTTAATTGATAGGGTCTTTTTTTCCCTTTTCCTTGTGGTTTACTCAGTGCTTTATTATAGAGTCAATTTCAACTTTTCTGACCCCCCCCCTTTTGGTGTTACTATGGATTGAACCCAGGGCCTTGTGCTTGCTCAACAGATATTATACCGCTGAGCCACATCCCAGCCCAACATTAGTTAATGTTCAACCTAAAAATGTCAGGTACTATATTTCTCATCTGTTCAAGTTCTATTCTTCTTTGTTTGCTCTAAATTGAACCTAGGGCTAAGCATATGCTCTATTACTGAGTTATACCCCCAGCTAGTCTTTTTAAAATCTTCCCTTCCTTTGTTATTTTCATGTTTTCCCTTAAGTATTTGAAGATGATTATACCTTTAAGATATTATAATATGAATATTATGCCATAGATATTATATTTATAAATATGATATAAAGATATCTGTTAATAGCTATTAATTTCATCATCTGTATCATTTCTGGATCTGTTACTGTCAACTAATTTTTCTTCTTTCTTCTAGCTATGATTCCCATTCCCTTGCTTTCGGGTATTTCTAATGATTTTTGTGGTTGTTAATGTTTGTCACACACTTTATGTTCAGTGGTGAGGGTCTGGGTTTTATTGTCTTCTTGTAAATAATGCTAGCCAGGCAGTTAAGATCAATTCAGTTCTATCATGGCCTACGTGATATCTGAAAATTGTTGAGTTTATAATTTCCTAATTGGTCTTTACCTAGCTTTGTGAAGTGTTTGAACTCCAAATATGCATGACCTAGTCCTCAGCAAAAAAAACTTAAGAGAATCCCTATACAGATCTGAAGCTTTATTTATTTATTTGTTTAAATACCTAGCCCTTTTCTGTCCTGAACTCTCCCTGCAATTTCTAGTTACTCCAGCCTCCTTAAACTTTGTTCTACAACTCAGAAAGGCCACTGAGCTTTATTTTAATTCCTCCTCCTTTGCCTCTTTATTCCAGAAACTGGCCGCAAGCAGGAACCCTGAGTGATGATGGGCTTACTACATGTATTCCCACCCCAGGGATCACAGACCTGTGCTGCCTGCTATCAGTATCTGAAAACAGTTATTTCATAGGGGTTTGCCATTCTCAATGCTGGTGTAGTTATTTATGGCTGGAGGTTAAGTCTAATTCTTATTACTCTAGCATGGCTAGAAGTGGAAGTCAAAGAAATCAAGTTTAATTTTCTTAAAATTATATTTTGAAATTGTAACATTATGAAGGATTGCTTATAATAAAACATGGATATGAATAAATTTGAATAGGTTCTTTCTCAACTTTGTGATCAAATCAACCTACATATTTTGTGATTTCTTTTGGGAAAAAATATGAATGTTTCTGCCATATGTCCTTAGTTCCTTTCTTCATTCTTAGGCAATTACTCTTGATGTTATTCTGTCAGTCATATATCATGTGACCCTTAACTAATTATGTGACGTTTAACTAAGACTTGTTGGAAAAGAAAATCCAATTATTATTCAGTTATAATGATAAGAATTTGGATGAAGTAGACTTAGAAGGAATGGGGGAGAAAGGAGTCTATTACATATACATATACGTAAGAAGAATTTACACGTAATGTAAAGGTAAGAATTATTCTCTGTCACTGGGCAGGAGGTGCAGGAACTGTGCTATTTTCTGAGAACCTTGGTGACTGAGTGCCAGTATATTTAGTGATGGCAGAACTCCCATTCCCTGTGACTGTCCAACAACATTATTTAGTAGCTATTCTAACATTTCTCCACTATGTGAAGTCTGGCAAAATAGTTTCTCTGGTTAATGTGCCATAGAAAGATTCAGTCAAAGGAATCTTTTGGAATTGATTTGTTATGTTTTTATTTATGATTGTTTAAGTACTTTTTCTATCTTAAAATCATTTCAATTTATAATGCTCATTTATGGATTTAACAAGAAAGAGGGTGAGTTTACTTTGCTTATTTTATAGTTTTTAAAAAGAAAATTTTCTTTTAAAGTAACAAAAAAGCAGATGAGATGGCGTATACACCTGTAATCCCAGTGGCTTAGGAGGCTGAGGCAGGATGATTGTGATTTCAAAGCCAGTCTCAGCAAAAATGAGGTGCTAAGCAACTAACTGAGACCTTGTCTCTAAATAAAATACAAAATAAGGCTGGTGATGTGACTCAGTGGTTGAGTACCCCTGAGTTTAATCCCTGGTACCCCAAAGAAAGAAAGGGAGAAAAAAGACAATATTCCTTATTTTTTGCCTGGGTTTGGGGCGTGATCTTCATGAAGAACTGCTTTTTTACACCTATAGAGTATAGATACCTACATTATTATCTATATGCACAGGGTACATTTATAGGCAGTGAGCTAGGACAAACTACATAAAGAGCTGGTACAGGTTCAATGGGTTCTGCTTTGGACACTTTTACTTTAATTTCCCATCAAATAAGCCTTGCAAAGAATATGTGAGATAAAGGTACAGATGAGTTTCTCACAGTGAGGGGTTGGATAGTGGTGGTGGTGGGTACAAAATAATAATAGATTTGGCTGCATGGAGGAACAAGATATTTGGAAACATTGTTCTTGGGAAAGATACAATGTTTATTTGTTACCATGTATTGAAAATTTTTCAATGCTTCAACTTTTAGATTTTTCTCCTTCTGTTTTTTACCTTGTTATTAGAACACACCTGCCCCTGGCATGCTGCCTGCTTTTGGAAAATAATCTATCATTTACTTTTTAGGAAAAAGAATCTGTAACAGCTCTATCAACAAATGAAAGCTACTTCTTAACTTCTTAGCCTTGCCTCACATTGCTATTGTGATGTACTGAATTGACTGTTCTGTTAGATTGTGAAGCTCTGTGAAAGCAGAGCTTGTTCAGCATTAGTGGTGAACAATTCACACAGATCTTGAGTATAGCCACATGATAAGCACACTGTGGATCATCAATAAATATTGTTCGAGTAAAAGTTTACAATGTGCCCTTAACTAAAGAATCATGCCTTTCATACATGTGAAAAATGAGTTTAGAACGTGCCTGTACAACATAGGCAGAGGATTGATATGCATAAGAAAAAAAAAAGAGGCTCTAAAAGCAGCAAAAAGGAAGTTTCAGTGGCTTGGAAGCATATGAATCGGTACTCAACCTCATTCATAACAATAGTAATAAAAGTCAGTATACTATTGTAGTGAAATACCAGTTTGGCAAAAACCCCAAGCTTTTGTTTTAGGTTTTGTTTTAGCTTTTGTGTTTGGTTTGTTTGTTGGTGAGGTTATAATGAAGCTTATACTTTCATGTGTTGTTTGATAAAGTGTACATAACTTCTTTAGAATGCAATTCAATAATATTTCTCAAAATTACAACTGCATGTACTCTTTGACCCAGCAGTTCTTATAATGGAATTTATTCTGTACAGGCACATGTGCTAAATGATATAGGCATACTGTTATTGGCTAAAGCATTAGTTTTAACTGCAAAAGACTGAAAACAATCTTTTCTATTAGAAGATAATTTTCCTATTAGACTACCTCCAATATTAAATACTGTGTCCTCTGTATCTATGGGAAGAAAGAAGAGGAACATATTAATTGTGAAGGTGGAAGATAAGAATCATTGTTAAGTGAAAAAAGCCAAGCATCAAATGAGTGTATTTAGTATATTTACATTTTTGTAAAAAAACCAAAACTTAAAGTGACAGTTGGGAGGGAGAGAGTACATATTTATGTTTGTACATACAAAAAGCTTTTAACAAAGAATCACAAGATACTTGTTACAGTGGTTTCTTACAGCTGGACCAAGGGCTGGGCAAATGGGGGTGGGGGCCAGGCAGTATCTTCCACTGTTTTATTTCCTAGCCATATATTAACAAGTTAGAAAGTTATTAGACATTTTAAAACAAATACAATTTACACCTCCTTCCCTGTAATACCAAGAAGAATAGCACTTTTTTTTTTTTTTGCCTAGGGGTATTTTGAAAAACAGTGGTTGGTCATGGAGTTAATGGAAATCCTTGTTGGAAGCTGAATTGTCTTTGATGTTGCTAAATAACAGATCATAATTCCCTCCACCCTCCAGCATTTCTGATAATCACTGAAGTGGGACTGGTGAAGGGCTTTGTGGGATCTTGCAGCAGCTCCCAAGTGAGCAGCTAGGAAGTAGGGTAGAAGCAGTGAAGACAGGAAGGAATCCTGAGCCAAGTAGTCAAACAGTCAACCCTGGGATAAACAAAGGGGGAGCCTGAAAATAGCTACAGGTGCCTAAATTTCTACATATGTTTTTGTTCCCAAGAATGTATCCCTCCTCAAAGAACTCTAAGGCTTTATTTCTTAGTTACTGCTATAAATAATGTAGAACCAAAGAGGTTTCAGTATTTTTTTTCTGAATTTCTATCTTATGGGAGGAGTTATTCATTCAGTGATTGCACTTGAATATGCTCCTTTATGACAACTGGATTCTTGACTGAATTTTCACCATCTAGGGTGTATAATGACATTTCTCAAAGGTTGTAATTAGCTTTTGGTTTCATTAGATGGCAGAGAAAGCCCCTATGTTGGCTTTTCTTTGCTGGTTGAAGGCATGACTTTTTGAAGAAAACTACACTATCCTGAGGATAAGGTTGGAAAGCCAAAGTACCCTTCTCTCCCGGCGTACTGGCCTGACCTGTCGTCCTGGTCCCTGCCTGGCCTGGCCTGGCCTGGGATGCTTTAGAGGGTGCTCCTCAATACCAGACTGAAACAAGAAAAGTAGGGACCTTGGTGATTGTTGTGCTCTAGAGTATGATATGAATTAAGAAATATTGCTGTGGGGCTGGGGTGGAGTGCTTGCTTGACATGCGTGGGGCACTGGGTTGGATCCTTAGTACCACATAAAAATAAAATGGGGGTATTGTGTCCACCTACAACTGAAAAACTACATATTAAAAAAAAAAAAAGAAATATTGCTGTATCAGTAAACTGACGTTCCATAGCCAAAGTGGGCCAACACAAGTTTCTACCCATATTTAGGTTATTTCTTCTTTGTATTTCATTTTTAGGTGTGGGTATGAGTAGAAAATCATATCTTCAAATACATTATTTTACTGATTCACAAGAGTATTCATAGTATTTTATTCTTCTTTCCCTTAGCATGGAGATATAAAACTCCCTACAGAGTGGCATTTGTTGAAAAATTAACCAAGCTTGTTTTAAGTCAGCTGCCTAACTTCTGGAAACTCTGGATTTCCTATGTTAATGGAAGCCTTTTCAGTGAGGTATGTAAAGGAAATAAACTATAGGTGGAGCTAAGTTATTGTGAATTTCTGTTCTTAAATATTTATTTTAGATTTTGAAACCTTAGAAGCTTGAACCCTGTAATTGTCATTTTATATCTTAAGATTTACTTAAAAGTGTTATTAAACACTGATACTTGGTGGCCACATGACCTTGATCAAATTACTTGATTGTTCCAGGACTCAGTTTCTTCATCTATAAAAAGCAAGTGGTAAGGGTATTCATCTCAACAAGTGGTTATAAGGATTAAATGAGGAAAACAACTAAATTAAGAAAAACATGACGTATTTTCAAGGATTCAGACTCAAGTATAATGTCAGGACAAATTGTGAATGAAATTACTTTGGTAAACTGTGAACAAATAATAAATCACAAATAAAATGTTTGCAGCTTTTACACAGGTCTGAAATAATCCACATAACTAGAATTTCTTAATGGGAATGAATTTTAAAATCATGTCAAATAGCCCCATTTTTTCAACCTACTTGAGTTCTTATGAGCCTTTACATTTTAATGAGCCATGAATTTACTTAATATCTTAATTGCAATGTGCAGATGTCTCTGACTTATGATAGTTCAACTTTACAGTGGTGTGAAAGTGATAACAATAGAAACATCACTTTGAATTTTATGTTTCTTAAGCTAGGGACATATGGTGTAATCATCTCTTGTGATGCTAGGTGGCAGCAGTGAGCAGGAAAATAGCCCACACACTATAGTTTATTGTGTTACAAGTTATAATATTTATAGGTTATATATGTTAAATGCATTTTTAACTTAGGATATTTCTAATTTATGATGGGTTTATCAGTACATAATGCCATTGTGAATTGAAAAAGCATCTATAGTTGGCAGAGTGGAAAGTATGAACATAAAAGTAACGACTTTGACTTTTGTATGTCACACTTGGAAATCAGACATCACTTTATGACCTCACATCAGATACTTCACAAAAGGCCTCCATTTCTTGGAATATACACTGTAAACATCCTTTGCCTCTAGTTGCTACCTGGTCCCACCTGTAAGATTAAGAAGATGGTTCTGTTTCTTGATTACAACATATGTCCCTAGCTTAGGAAACACACAAAATTCAAAGTGATATTTATAACTTTCACACCATTGTAAAGTTGAACCATCGTAAGTCAGAGACATCTGTACATTACTATTAAGATATTAAGTAAATGTGTGACTCATTAAAATGTAAAGGCTCATAAGAACTCAAGTAGATTGAAACAATGGGGCTATATGACGTGATTTCTAAATTTATTCCCATTAGGAAATTCTAGTTATATGGATTATTTCAGACCTGGGGGAACTCTGTATAGCTCTAGGAGGGCTAGAAGAGGTGTGGGGGTCTTCATGAAGGTCTATTTCCTGCTTTTTTGAACTTGACAACATGGAAAGTAGATATGAACAAAGGATAAACCTTTTTTTTTTCCAAAAATAAAATGACAACACCCCCCCCCCCCAAAAGATGGCACATTTTTGATGTTTTAGATCCTTTCTCCTCAGTGAGAAGTAGTTAGGTATCTGAATGCTCTAGTATTCTGTTGAATCTCCTTTGACCATGAGCATAAATTCACTCAGATGTTAAAGAAATAGAATTGTCCTCTGGAGGGTTTTTTTTCCCCCTTTATATTAAAATTCCTTGTCCATGATCTCTTCTCTTTTCTGCCTATGGATTCCTAGATCTTTATTTATATGATTGGCTGGTTATCCAACCTATAAAATTTACTTCTTGTATGAAAACCAGAAAAATGGTAGTACATGAAAACCCAAGTTTTTAGTGCTGAAAAACAAATCACATAACAAGTACAATTTTTATTTCTTTAACATCAAAAGTGTATTAATTACTCTAGAGGTACAATTTTAAATATTAAGGCAATAATTGACAACTCTTTTGCTTTACTTTGTATCACCTGGTTATGCAAAACCTCTGTTGAAGAGTGAACTTTAAAAGAGGGAATCCTATACAATAAAGTGGGGCTTGACTGCTCTTCATAAATATAATGTTGCTTATTGCTAGCTTCGGAAGAGAATACTTTAACTTCAGTTTTGCAGGTCGGCTGAGAAAAGTTTTTCGAGTGCTCTGCTTTCATGCGTTTCACACGTTGATTTGTCTTTCCATGGATCTCAGCTAAATGAATGTGGGCAGCTTGCTGTGCTGGGAACAGGCTTTGGGTCCTTTACCCTATGTCACAGTGGAGAAGAGATGCATCGCTGGCACCACAGCTTCCTCTTCACAATCTGCTCCATCTCTAAACCAACTCACTTATGTGGACAGGAAAGGTTGTTCAAAGATTTTCTCACAACACTAGTGTTACAAACAGAAATAGGCATGACCTTTACTTCTCTATGACTACTTCCATAGGGCTGCTTTGAAAATTCTTTGAGTTAAAGTAAGTAAAGTGCTTATAACAGCCTCTGGCAGATAAATAAGAGTTTGTTCTTATTATTTGGAATAAAATTTATGCCAGGGCTGGGAATGTGACTCAGTGGTAGAGTACTTGCATAACATGTGTGTGGTCCCTGGATGTGACTCCCAGTACCAACAACAACAAAAAGAGAGAGAGAGAGAGAGAGAGAGAGAGAGAGAGAGAGAGAGAGAGAGAGAGAGAGAGAAAATTAGAGTGCTAAACTATTAGAGTAGAATTGAATGATGTAAAGGTAGATTAACTCACCTCAAGAATCAGTCCCTTAGGAAATGGATTGTAAGCTATATTATTTGTTTCTAGCCAAATGTTTTTTTTTCCTCTCATTTGGATCAGTTCCTAAAGGTGAACCACCCAATACAGTCAGTAGCTTGCTTTATTTTGACTCTTTTTAGAGTCATAAAGTTTCTAATAGCTTTTGATCTGGGATATTTTAGTGAAAGGGGATATATTTTCCTTCCTTGTAGGTTCTACCTACTTATGGTAAAAATATGAAATATAATTAAGTATAATTTGCTGTACAGATTGAAGCATGTTTTAAAACTCTTTACCATCTGTTGAGAAGCTCAAAAGGTGACAAAGGGAAATAGCTAGGAGTGGAAGAGTTGAAAAGTGTGTCCATCCTGTCAGTCTATGAGTGAAATCTAGAAACTTAATACTGAGAAGAATTTTGAGTTTTTTTTATTAAAGAATTTATTTTTTTAGTTGTAGATGGACACAATACCTTTGTTTATTTATTTTTTATGTGGTGCTGAGGATCGAACCCAGTGCCTCATGCATGCTAGGCAAGTGCTCTACCACTGAACAACAACCCCAGTCCCTGAATTTTGAGGTTTTTGATAGTTGATATTTAACCCATTTGGTCCCGTTGTTTCAGATGTAGAACACCTATAAAAACTTAAATTAAGCAACAAGTATATCACTTATGGTAACTTTGAAATGATTATTATGTTCTCAGAATCGACAACTTGAGTCTTAATGCGTTAATTTCCTACCAGAGAGCTTTATAATATTTGAATACAATTTACTTAAAATTTCATATTTTGTTATAGAACTATCTTGTTTTATTATTAAGAGTCCATCCGTTAAAGATTTAGATGAAGTTTCCAACAGTTTAAATAAATAGTCAGTTCTTCAAAACCTGTTAGCCCATGTGAAGTAACATAATGTGAATCAAAACAGTGAAATCTAGCCGTTGGTCTTACCACAAAGTAGTTTTGGTCTGTGTGTGCAGGAAAGAGTTAAGGTTTTTAGTTAACGAAATGGTTAATAATAGATTAAGATCTCTCCTTTAGATAGTTTTAAATGTAGTATATTTTTGAATGAAATTTTTTAAAGTATCCAAATATATGTTAATAATTGGGAATTCTATCTTAAAAAGTTATGTAACTCATGCAATTAAAATGTACTGTAGATTCCAAAGCTAGATTTTTTTTTAAGTAGGGCAAACCTAAGGAAATTCCTTGTGTTGGGAATGTTCAACTCCTCATCAGATTAAAACAATATGTAACTGTTGTTTCATTAGCAATTGCATGCATTAGACCTAACTCCTCTTTCCCTTCTACTTTGCATATATTTGGAGACAAGTCCCTGAATTTTACAAAATTATTGTCCAGTAGATGTCATCATACATTTATAAGCACCTGTTTTGTGATCAAAATTATCACAAAACATAGCCTTAATTTGAGATATTTGTTGAGTGGGAGAAAGATGGGGCACCAAACCCACGACCTGATATGTGTTTGGCAAATGCCCTACTATGGAACCATGCTCCCAGCCCTTGATGTGATACTTCTTAACTACACATTTTCAACTCATTTTCTTTCATTTAAAAGTATTTACAGAACAACTGACTTTGAAATAATCTTGAACATCCCCCTTATGTACAAAGTTCAGGTACTGTGGAGGATACAATTAGAAAAGACTGCCTCTGACAGTTTTATGCTGACATGTCTCTTCTTTTTTCTATAGCATACCAGAGTAGGAATGTGTAAATCAGGGTTCTCCAGAGAAACAGATCAAATAGGATATGTGTAGGTATTCATAACACCCCCTTCTCTCTCTCTCCCCCTCCCTCCCTCCCTCCCTCCCTCTCTCTCTCTCTCTCTCTCTCTCTCTCTCTCTCTCTCTCTCTCCTTCATACACACACAAGGAGAATTGGCTCACAATTGTGGAAACTGACAAGTCAGGTGTAAAGGGTGAAGCAGTAAGCTGGAGAGGAGACCCAGGAGAACTGGGTCCAGTGTGAAAGTCATTAAGCTTGAGATCCAAAAAAAGCAAATGTTTCAGTTCAAGTATCAAAGGAAAAAAAAAAAAAAAAAGATGAACACCCCAAGTTGAATAGAAGGCTGGAAGAGTTCCCTCAGAAACAGGGAAACAGCCTTTTGTTATATTCAGACCTTCAACCGATCAGATAAGGCCCACCATATAGGGGAGGGCCTCTTGCTTTACTCAGTCTCCTGATTTAAGTGTTAACTTCATCCGGGAACACAGATTCATATTTGAACAAATGCTTGGGCACCATGTGGCCTATTCAAGTTGACAAATAAAATTAATGATTGTTCAAGTTTCTTAAATCTTCAGCAGTTCAGAATTCTGTTTCATTGTGTACTTCCTGGCAGTGCAGTAGGAGTTGGGATCCTCAGGAGCTTCTGATTTCAACGTGGATAATAGTACTCCCAGTCCCCACACAAAACTTTCAGACTTCTGCTTATACCTTTTGTTGACAACTTAAGTCTCCAGGAAGAACTGAGTGTGTTGAGTTCTTCTGAGACATATCATAGTATTTATGCCTGGCAGATCTCCTTCCAAGGGTTAGTCTGTCACCTTGAGACCTATAACTTCAGGTTTTTCAAAAAGGCCTTCAGAGCATCACAGTGTTTAGGTCAGTCATGCTTTTTGAAGTATGTTCAGGAATATAACCTAACCCCTGGTGGTAATTTCTTCACCAGATATTTATGGAATACACTGGAAATCCTCTGTATGCCAGATACTGACACAAACACATGCACAGGTAGCTACCAATATTACAGACATACATTTGTGCACATACACATGACATAGAATATGCACATACATACATGCATACATTATATGAGTACACGTGCGTATAGCTTCAACATGCATATACATGCAAACATGCACACACAATATATATAGGCAGACACAAATTCTAAAATAGACATATGTAGTATAAATAAAACAATGACAAGGGTAAGCCTGACCCTTTTCCCTCTTGGAGAGGTAGGACCAAAATATATTTTTAAAAAAGTCACCCTAAGTCCTGCAAAAGGCTGTAAAAGAAACAAAAAGAAGCAAAGAAACTTTGTCTTTTACCCTGAGATAAAAATTGTAGTAGTGGAATGGAATGGAGGTAAGGTCTCCTGGATATTTAAGCTGACACTTGGCATATGAAAAGGAAACAATGCAGGAGGGATTAGCAAGCAGTATATGATGAATGGCATGAATGGCACATGTGTCATGTGGCATCTGAAAAAATGGGAGGAAAGCCCCAGACTGTCCCTAGCAGCCATGCACACGTCAGGAGGAGCTCACTGGGCTGGCCTCCTGTGTTAAAAAAGATCACTTTGGTTGCCTATTCTAAATAAATTGTCAGAGTGAAGGTGGCAGGAAAGAGTGGTGGTTTTGGATGAATGTTTTATGTTGGAGAGAAATTGGTAGGCATGATTTGTATTTTGGAAGTAGTGTTGATTGGTCTTGCTGGTGGATCAGATGAAAGAGATGAGGGTAGGTTGTCAGATATAGCTCTGTAACAGGTTCCTGAGTGAACAGGTTTGCCATTTTCAGAGCCTGAAAGATTTGAGAAAGAATGTGCTTGGGAGGAAACATACCAAGTTTCTAAGATAGTGGACTCAAGAAGAGATTGCAATAGGCAATTTGAGATTCAAGTATGGGTCTCAGAGAAAACATTTGCACTGGAGATACCATTTGGAAGGATAGAAATAACATTTGAAATTGTAGGAACAATTAGTGGGAGAGTAAAGAAAAAAAAGTGGAGGAAAAGTGTTCACAACATTCAGAGAACAGCACTAGCCCCTTAGTGAGCAGAACATTAATTTGCAAATATTTCAGCACTGAGGTTCTATATTACCAGCAGCATGATTCGGCTGGGAAGGGAGGGCAGTACTAGGAATCAAACCCAGAGCTTCATGTGTGTTTTGTAATACATTTGTGGGATTTTGACTGGGCACTATACTGGACAAAAACAGAAAGCAAGCTAGCAGACTCTGAGAGCTATTTGGACTTGCCTAAGTGGATATGACTCAGACAAGAGGCACAGACAGGTCACCTTCCTTACCACAGTGCCCAGGGTGGTCAGACTTCATATATATATATATATATATATATATATATATATATATATATATATATATATATATCTCACATCACTCTCATACTTAATACACTTTACTTATTTTCATTCATCTTAAAAATAAAGGAAAACATCCATTTTGCTGTACTAAGAATTTCAAGCATCAGTGAACCTAGGAGTCAGCTTTTTTGAATGGTTATTGAGGTGAATTTTGAGCTTAGGGTTTTTATTTATACCTTTAATCCTTTCAAAGCAAAAGTGAATTTCTTCTAAGAAAAAACGACAACTTCATAGTTTAATATAAAATTTAAAATAAGTGTAAATTAGAGTTTGAAGGATGAATATTTATGTTTGTGCTGACCATTTCTTGTCAGTCCTGTCAGACATTTTTGTTGGAAACAACCAACAATCTAATCCTTTGTTTACTCATTCATATCAATATTGTTAATTTTATAAATTCTATATACTGTTTCTTTAGTTTATACGACGTGTGTATATGTGTTCTATACATCAATAAACACGACTTGTATTTTAAAGTTAATTTGAAGTCAATAACATAATAATTGATAATGTGATTGTTTTTAACTTGAAAGGTCTCTTGACATGTATATGTAAGGGTTTTAATTTTAAGGAATAATTTTTACATAATATCCATGAAATGTCAGAATCTTCTTTCCCATGGTGTAATTTTGTTGTTGCTTTTTTATTTGGAATGTTTTCTCACCTTGCCCTCCTAGTATATAATTGTTAAAAATTGGTTAATAAAATGCCAACTGAAATCCAGTTGAACAGATCTCTCTTTTAATCAATATGAAGTCTTCTACACATAACTTTAAGGAAAAAATGGAGTATGTCAAAAGCAGAAAAAAAAATTATTCTAGAATAGTAGAATGTATTTCTTCCTAAATTACACTGTAAAATCCCTGAAAGAAGAGCTGTAATTTTTTAAAATAAAATTACATAATGCTTATATTTAAAAAGTATTTACCAGGGAAATAGAATGGATATCCTATGATTACTGTACCTTAATTTAGAGTTTACTCTAAATTACTTCATTTTAACTCTAAGTTACTTCATTTTACTTCTGTACTATCTAATGAGAAATTATGTTTAAAATGTTATCATGGATACATCATAGTTTAACCATATGGAATTATTGAAATACCATATGAACACCTTCAAAGTTGGTAATTTCAACTTAATTTTTAGATTTATTTGTAGGAATTGTTCCTAAAGGTTTTAGAAAGGTATGTAACTTCTTGCTGGTATAAGAAAGGTTTTCTAATTCGTCATCTTATAACCAGAAACTTAAATTATTTTTTAAGTATCCAATCAAATCAGCTCATATCTCATGTTCTATGTAAAACTTTTAAAGATTTATTTTTATAAATTGTTCCTAAAAGACAACTAATATGTTTTCTTTGTTTTAAAATTTTTAAGACTGCCGAGAAGTCAGGCCAAGTTGAAAGATCAAAGAATGTAAGGCAAAGACAAAATGATTTCAAGGTAAGTATAAGTATGCAGAAATACAGAGTAGGGTTTTCTCATCTGAGGTTTTAAAATCTGAGAATATTTTACAGTGAAAGTATTTGTTATTGATCAGACTGATGACATTTCAATACATTTCTGCTTGTCCATTTCTAGAAAATGATTCAGGAAGTAATGCATTCTCTCGTGAAGTTGATCCGTGGAGCTTTGCTCCCATTCAGCATCCGAGAGGGAGAAATGAGGCAATATGGAGGCTGGGAGGTGAAGTCTGAGCTCTCTGGGCAATGGCTAGCTCATGTCATCCAGACCATAAGGTAAGTATAGACACATGGTCATCAAAAAGGGTAAACACACACAAATATACCTTCTTTTTTTTCGGGGGAGGGGGAGAGTGGACTTTAGTAAGGGATAATGATGTTTTAATATAGTCAGCAAGGAAGAAATTTTCTTTGTCTCTGTCCTGTTGCCTCTACTATTTCTCGCTTATCATCTAATAATGAAACTCTTAAACATTCCTGGTTTTTATGTTGGATAAGAAAACCAAACTGTATGTGTATCTTTTCTGTTGCTTAATTCAATATTATTGTTATACCATGATCTTGGTCTTCATTTCCTTTTTTTCATCCTAATGGTATAGCTTGTGAGCTCTATGAAACACAAGTACAGATGATAAAAGCAATAGGAAGGAATTGCTTCAAGATCCCTTCTGCTAACTTTTGTTTTGTTCTGTTTGTTTCCTAGGCTTACTTATGAATCATTGACTGCCCTCGAAATTCCTAATGATATGTTGCAGACTATCCAGGATCTTATTTTGGATCTCCGTGTACGTTGTGTAATGGTCACATTACAACACACAGCAGAAGGTGTGTTAAGAAAAATTGATAAGACTTACTTGGACAATAGTTATCTGATACCCTCTTCTTTCAGCTTCCAAATCCTTAAAAATAAGTGAAAAGTACTCTTAGGAAATTCATCTCATTTCTATCTGTTCATCAGAGGTTTTTCCATTTTGGTATCTTTTCCAATCAATTTAGCTGAGATGAAAGACATGCAGAAATTGAGGCAGGTATACTTGAAAATAGTTCAGAATATAAGAGCATCCTTAGGGCAAATGTTAAATAGAAAATGTAATATATAAAATATGGATTTGGTTTCAAAAATATGTGTATATTTAATTTTTTTAATTTAGAAAAAACAATGTAAAACTGAGGAAAGGCTATTAGCAATGGTATTATGAATACTAGAAATTATAGATGCATTTTAATTTTTCTCAGGATTTTCTACATAGAATCATAAGAAGCAGTAAGGTTAGTTTTTATAAAGCAGCCTTTTGGGTATTAAATATTTTTGAAAACATTCGAGAACATTGTTAGAAATAACACAAACCATTACTATCTGCCACTGGGCTTTTTAAGTGGGGAAGTCACATCACTGTAGACTTGGTAGTTAATACATTGTGCAGCTGAACATTCCCATCTTAATTCATCCCCTCACCCTTTCTCCCCAGGAGTCTGTGCCAGCCTGCAATGTTGAAGGTTTGGGCAGTTTGCATTCCTTTAGCCAAGTGAGAACTATGCTGCCTTGCCATTGTCAAGAATGTCTAGCATTCAAATAGAATCCAACGTATTAATCAGAAGTTTTAGGGAAAAAAATATTGTAGGGCTTATTTTGTGCTTATATGTCCAATTTAGAGTACTGAATAAGTTATCCTCAATCAAGTGATCATTAAGCCTATTTTCCAAATTGGGCTATGTAATAAAAATTTTTTATTTATATTAGTATTTTATTAGAAAAATCCAGTAAGCAATACATATTTAGTTTTTTAAATCTACAAAAATTAAATTCTATTCCTACTTTCATCAGGTTTTTACAAATCTATATAAAACAATTAAAGCCATACCCTTTGTAGATTTTTATCTTTATAAATATCAGTGAGATAATTATAATGAAAAGGACTGTATGCTTGTTTTCCTTGTAGAAATAAAGAGATTAGCTGAAAAGGAGGACTGGATTGTTGATAATGAAGGATTGACTTCTCTAGTAAGTTTAAATTCTTTTTCATTATTAGTCATTATTGTTTATTATATTAAAAATAAATCATTTACTACATTCATCAGGAGTATATGCTCTCTGCATTACAACTCTAAATAGTTTTCTGAAAATAGAAAAATAAGCTTTTTTTATTTTTCATTTTTGCTTAATGCTAATCACATTTATTTAACAATTAGTGAAAACAATGTGTTTCTTTTAGAGTGGCTCCTTTTCTTCCTGTATCACTATTTTTGTTTGCATTAGTTTTTAGAAAACAGATTATCCTTAATTCCATATTACTCAGCAACTTCAAATTTTCAGAAAAACTGGACAGAAGAAATACTCGTTCCAGCCCCTAAGCTTTGTTTAACAAAACAAAAATAACAAGCACAAATCTTTGCAGATGTGTTTACAGGTCAGGCAGCAACTATAACCATGGTCTGTTCTTTTCATATAGGTTTTAAGGTTTCAAAATACCTATGAATATAGTTTTCATAATTTATCGTGTTTTTATACCTGACTTATGAATCCCCCTAATAATCCTGTATGTGGGTGTGTCAGTAAGATTGGCATTTGCCAATAAAACATCCTAGCGGCTTATATAAGAAAATTTCTTTTTCTCACACATTGGCCAGATAACTCAAGAATCCCATACCTAGAGGCCCTCTGCCTTCTCTGTGGTTCTTTGTACTGGCTTCTGCTCAGGATGACCTCATGATAATTCACAGCCTCACTCCTGTTAGGAAAAAAGTCCAGGACTTTTCTAGGAGCCATGGCTGACAGCTCTCCCCACATGTAGTTGGCATAACACATTTTTGTGTCCACATCCTCAGCAGCAGAGGCAGGGAAGTGAAGTTTTTCAGCCGAGTTTGTGGCTGCTCCCAATTTTAGTCTTACCTTAGTGAGAAAAGGGAGAAAATAAGTTGTGGGAAGAATACTTCTGGTCCCTGCCTCAGATAAGAAAACAAGAATAAAATGATTTTGACCAGCTCAGATTTATAAACCAATGAGGAGCCAGGCTGCTGAGGGACAAAACGCCCACATAATATTTTTTCTTTTCCTTGAATTTTGAACATCTTATTAATAATCTTCCTTTAGCAATTGGAGAACTTGGGGCTTGTTGTATTTCTCCAAAATTGAAGGCTCTACATTAAGGTGATACAAATATATGCAAGCATTCCTTACATTAAGTAACAACTTAGTTAAGCTTAACTTCCTTTTTTTTTTTTTTTTGTTAAATCATGCTTGAAATGAGTTAGAAAAGTTTATTGTTTTTAATAAATTTATTATAATTCTATTTCCAAGAATCTCTAGAATAAAAATATCTTAATTAGATTTACTCCATTTGTCACTGTTATTTGTATTTAAATAAAAGCTATTCTGTATCTTTTTCCCCCTCACATTAAATTCAAAGAAAAAGATGTGTAGCAACTAGGGCAGCCACTTGAGATCCTATAAGATAGAATGTAAAATATTTCAACTTTTATTATTGATTACATTTTGAAATTATGATATTTGTATATTTTGAATTAAATAAACTATTAAAATTATTTGGTTTTAGTTTTTTTAATGTGGCTACTGGGAAATCTACACTTCAATTTTGTTCTTGTGGCTCACTTTATATTTCTGTTGGACAGCACTGGTATGGAGGAAAATATACTGCATTTGATTTAGAATCAGAACTTATCCTGAAAAAGCCAAATAACCTGACTAACCCTTGTGCTTTAATTAGGAAAGGAATAGAATAATTCTTCCCAGTGTTTTGAGTTAATATTAAATGAGATACCGTAGACTGAAGCTTTTGTAAACTGTAAAATTTTAGACAAACATAAAGAATCATTATTTGTTAATTGAACATGTGTAATGAATGGGGCCTCCATGGAAATTCCTTAAGTTTACATTATTTCTTATTATATTGTAAAGTCTGTTTTATACAACCCTGTCCTAATTATCATAGCATGCTTGAAGGACAGGTCCAAGAGATCGCTGAACTGTCATCCACTGAGTATCTTGCCCCAAATGAAATAGGTATGAGCAAATTAAATATCAAATCACTTTAATTCCTGGTTTGTGATACCTGCCTAAAATTAGTTTTCTGCAAAGAAAAATGGGGGGGAGTATATGTTCAGTTTGAGAAAATTTAAGTCTCAGTTGCTGTGATTCTGTTTCATTAAAAAAAAATATATATATTTTTGATCCTCAGCCATGAAATAGCTATTGGGTTTAGGTCCTTCTTCAAGTCAATACTTCTAGCATATATGGTCAGCCCAGTGTGTGCTTCACTGACAGTCACTGTAACCAAAGACGGTTTGTGTACTTGATTATTGTAATTGTCCTCTGTGAAAATGACCTGGGATAGTTGCTACAAAAATGTGTTTGTAGTCTGTCTTTAAAGTTTGACTACCCTAGTGCAATTATACCCGTAAAATGGCTAATTCCTTGTTTGACTTGCCATGTAAGTATGTGTAGGGAAGATCTAAACCCCAGTAGACCATGAAACGAATGATCCATGAGAAGGAGCACATTGGGAGTCAGCCAATACACTTTCTGGTCAATGTCTTTGAAGAAATAAGCCAACAGAATGGATCTGATAATGCTGACCAAGGTTTTAGCCATTCAGCATGGATCTCTCTTAAGAGAAAAAATAAGTCAACACTTAACAGCACAAGTCTAGAATCTAATTTAAAGTAGTTTAACCTTATGTATGTGTGTAAAATTCTTAGACTTTGAACAATGACTTAGTTCTTGCAAAGCTTGTCACATTCCTCTAATTTATATTTTCGTAACATTTTCATACTACCAATCCCATTTGTTTCTTTTCCTGTGAGTGCTATAGGGAAACATTCTTATCACGTTAATGAAATGAATGTTGAGTTTTGCCACCTATGACTGTTATTTCTGCTGAAGTATTATCTTTAATTAGAACTTCCCTTCAGTGCTCCATAACAGCTTACTTGAAAGCATCCTGTTTTCTTCTCATGTTGAAAATGTTTTCTGCCTTTTTTCAATTTGGATAATTCTGAGAATTTTCTTCTTCAGAGGAACTGGAATGATTTGTGATCACTTCTTATAGAGTAGTCACCTATCTTGGATGATTCACTGAAAATACACAGAGATAGCACTATTTGATTCTTTTTAGAAAAAAGGAAAGACAATTATTTAGACTGTCACTTATTCTCAATTTAACTGAAACTGCTCATTGAGCTTCTGTTACTCCCTGTCCATTTATTGTGTTAATATAAATGTAAAAATTTTAAAAGTGTATTTTAAATTGTAATACAAGAAACACTTAAGTGAACACACACGAATGTCAGTATTTAACTGTTCATAGTTGAATTTTTCATTTTATTTTCAATATTATGGTTATTATCATTGTTTTAACAACTTAAATTTTCATGCCTTCTGAGGCAGGAGGTCAAAGTTTAAGGTCAGTTCATCTAACAAACTTTTTTTTTTTCCTCCATGGTGCTGGGGATTAAACACCAAGCCTCACACATGCTAGGCACTAATAAACATTTTGACTCTTTAAATGCTTTCTGTGCAGTCATCATCCTATATGCCTCTTGTTTTCTACTTAATATTTAAAAATATTCTTTATGGTGCCCTCTGGTGGTTTAAGAGAGCAATAAAATCATTAAAGCCAAGGCACTATTTTAGCTTTCATTAAGTCAGGGCTACTTTTTTTTTTTTTTTAAATTTTTAAAATTTATTTTTAAACTGATACATAAAAGCATAAACATTGTACATATTAATTGGATGTCATGTAATGTTTTAAAATTGCATAATTTTAAAATTCAGATAAACATATCTATCTCTTCAAACATTTGTCATAAAGAAATGGTGATTTTTAATGTATTTTTTACCAAATGGTGCCTTTGATGGACAAAAATCTTTAGCTTTAAGATAGTTGATGTTAGTTGATGTTTTTTTTCATCTATTCATAAGAAAGTGTTAATTAGTACCACTTCTATTCAACACGGAATGGAGGTCACATGCCCTGCAACATGGCAAGGGAAAGGGGTGGAGAAGAACAAACCAGCTAGGAGGTAAGGGGATCATTAAGAATTACAAGGAATTAAAAAAATAATATAACTTGCAAATTATATGATTGCATATCTAGAAAATTGTAAAGAATCTACAAACTCTGTGCCTTAAAAAAAGGGCTACTTTTTATAAGGAAATAAACTTGTCTTTTAAAAATATGTATACATTTGTCACTTCTTTCTTCTGTTAGTTTTTTTTCCCCAATCACTTTTTTAAAAAATTAGTGCGTATTTTGAGGAGAGGTTCATGCCATATTTTGTGCACAGAGATGGTTGGTTGAGCACTGATCCTGCCTCAGCTCAGTGCCACTTGAATAAATCCTAACCTTTTCTGTGGTGCTTGTGTTCACACTCAGAGGTTATGACTTGCTGTCCTTCAGTGCTGGCAGTTTCTTACCCCCACCCCTGCCCATATGCATACTGTCTTCCTCCAGAAAACTTGCTACTTTCCTCCCCTCTTGCTCTTCAGGTCTCAGCCTCAGTATTCTTGCCATCTCAGGGGCTTTCTTTGTCCTATTTAGAGAAGACCTCCCTCTAGCACCATTTTTCTCTGAGTTTTATTTGTTTTATTCATGATGCTTATTTTGTTATGCAGTTGAAAATTTATATTTCTGTGCTTTAAAAAAAAACAGTTTTGACTGTGACTTTCATGGTTGTATGTCCTGGCTAAAATAAGCATTTCATGAGAATTCTGTCTTACTCTTGTGTCACTGTCATCCAGAGTAAAACTTCTGACATACGTAGGAGCCTAAGGTATTAGAATTCATTCAAGCTTATTAGTTGCCATTGGTTGGACATATTTTCGAGTTTCTTTTTTTTTTTCAGTTAATGTATATATGACTGCAGTTATTTATTTCACTTACAGATCTTATGCATCCTCCAGATCATTATTATTAACATTAGATTTTGTTGAACCATGCCAGAGATGTGGAACATTGAGGAAACAGCTCAACCCAGAATATACCTGGGATATACTAGTGTTTCAAATATAAACTCAAACTAGGTGCACTGGCACACACCTATAATTCCAGCAACTCAGGAGCTTGAGGCAGGGGGATCACAGGTCAGCCTCAGCAATTTAGCAAGGCCTCAAGCAACTTAGAGCCCCTGTCTGAAAATAAAAGACTGGGGTATAGCTCAGTGGTAAAATGCCCCTGGGTTTAATCCCCAATACCAAAAACAAACAAACAAACAAACAAACAAATAAATAAATAAATAAAGTAACATATATGCTCATTATATATTGCATCATTTGTCAGAAGAGTAAAATTTTGAAGAAAAATTTTAGTGATATTTGAGTTTTCTTCTAGTAAAATGAGATGTAATTTAGTTTTAAGATTGACCTACTTAAAAATATTTTAAAGTGCAAAAAGCACATGCCAAATCTAAAACTTGGTGACTAGATTATTATTGGTCAGATTATTTGTATCTCTCTTCCTTTCCAAACTCCTGGAAAATTTAGAGTGCTTGGCCACATTACTTACTTAAGTTGTCTTCATAGCCTGTGTTTTTTAAAAAATTGAATATGGATATTTTTTTCCTTTAGCCATGTCAGTTTGAACAGTGCATTGTGCACTCCCTGCAGTCCCTGAAGGTCGTTCTCGAGTGCAAGCCTGGGGAAGCCAGTGTAAGTTTCTGCTCAATTCCACCTCCATTTCAGAATTTCTTGAGGAATCCTTTCCACAGTTTAAAATTTCTGAGTCATTGCCATACAAGAACTTCTTTTCCTTATTGCTTATGTATTTTATTATTATTATTTTTTTTTAGCTTAACTGCAGGATATGTTGATTTCTAATTCTAAGATGGGATGATAAAAGTTAAAATATGAGTACAAGGGTTGTAGGCAACACTTTGTGTATGAAGTGAATGACTGACCTGGGTATTGTCAGCCACCCTGGGACCAGAACTACCCTAGGTAGGAAATCACCTGTGGTCCAGCTCTTCAGAGCAAGATGTCCACACATATAGCAGTTTTAACTGTTTGTATTCAACTTTGTAAATAGTTTTATTTTCTTAGAAAGTCCAAAAGTTTTAATCATGATTTTTCTTCACAGGTCTTTCAACAACCTAAAACACAGGAGGAGGTTTGCCAGTTAAGCATCAATATCATGCAGGTAATATTTAACAGCTGTGATACCCAAAGTCTGGGATCATACATGCATTTAATATTCAGCTCCTTCTATTTATAATATGTATATAATATGTATTTATAATATGTTAAATATGGATTCATATTTGAATCTTTTCTATGTACATAATAGTTTAGAGTAAATAGGGTATCAAAATAGTATTTAAATCTAGGATTAATTCCTGCTTGTTTTAATAATATCTGAATATTTAATTTGTTAACCTTTCCATTTTTGTGTTCTTATGATACTTTATTTCTATTTCCATTAGATCACTCCATTAGAGTAAATTAAATGATAATTATTTGTTTACATTTTATCTGGAGTATAAAATTTTTGATTGGGATCAGTTCTTTCTCTGTAGGCACATTGTATAAACAAAGTTGAAAATGTTACTGAATGAACAAGGGAAAGAAAAACGTTTTTTTTTCCTAAAATATATTCAAGAACTTAATTGATCAAACCATAGGTGCTTTTAATTTCTATCTCTTATGTGGTATATATTGAAGCAACATACCTGTCACACACAAATATACACATATAAATATACTTAATATACCCTGACAACATACAACTGATGATATAGATAGTTCTATTTCATGTAAAATAATTTTCATGTCACTGAAACTATCTTTGACTTAGGTTTTTATATACTGTTTGGAACAATTGAGCACCAAGCCTGATGCTGATATAGATACTACACAGTAAGTAAAAGTGAAATTATTTTCATCAATGCATTGAAGAGAATTAAAAATATAGACTGAAGTTACATATTTGGTTTTATATTCTGAGATTTCCTGTAAGAGAGGTAAATTGTTTATATTAAAGTCATGATTTTATGTGGCCTATGCTTTTTCCATAATTTTTTTATCTTCTGAATTTATTGTAACCATATTACAGATATTTTGAACAAATTTAAAACATAATTAGCTTACAGATTGTCTAAAACAACAGGTTTTATAAATAATAAAATAGCAGGAAATTGTATACCTCCTAGTTGATTACTTTTATATTCCTGGTGTTAGGGTGCTAAACCAGATCTCTTGTTAGAAATTGAGCCTTTGGTTAGAGTTTAGCCTGGGCCAGGCTTAGTTATTTGAGCTCCAGAGAATACTTCCTGACTTGGTATTTACAAATTCATGGGGTGGTTTTTCAAAGTGTGGCTATATTGGACAATAGTATAAAATGCTGAATTTGTTTTCTTAACACCAAGTTTTTCTGAATGTTTATTTCTTAGTACTGGCTTTTGCTTTCCAGTATACAAAACTGTTACCTCTTTGAAGGCAAAATAAGTTTTTAATTCTTCTAGATTTTCTGATTTGATTTTGTATATTTAGTTTATTACATTGCCAAAAGTGTGTATAGTTAATCAGAACCTTGATATTATTGATTAAATAAATCTTTCCTTGTTGCTCTGTTATAATTTTTTCATATATCAATGTATTAGATAAACAGGTATAATGTATTTCTGAGCTTTATCTTCAGTAGATTTATCAAATATATTTTATATTAGTGCTGTGTTATTTATCTTTGGTTCATGTTTTAATGTTTTTCAGACTGGCCTTCTTTTATTATCTCTGTTTTAAAATATTAGTTGATATTTTCATTGCTTTAGTCTTCTATATTAATTTTAATTTCAGTCAGGTTTAAAGAAAAGGAATGGTGTGTTTATGATATGTCCTTCCTTCTGTCTCCAGTTTTGTTTCTAGTTGTTTGTGGGTTATCAATTAATTTCCTAATTCACCTCACCTTTAAGTGGGTTATTATGAAAGCAAGCTTCAAAAAGCCCCCTGGAAATTCTGATAGAAACACTTTGAGTAAAATTACTTGACCTTTTTTTCCTTTGATAGTTTGTTTTAAATTCATGCCAGTTTTGAGAAGGTCCAAAAACAGTTTTTGTTTTTTTTTTAATGGCCCATGTTAATTGATAGCCCACTGTGCCTTCTTTGAGAGATTAATTTTAAAATGTTTTCAGGAAACTCACAGAAAGTTATTTGATTTCTTTGCACCAAAACCTTTTTTAAAAAAGATTTTTTAAAAAACTTTTAAAAATGTGCATTATAGTTATACCAAAACCTTTTAAAGTGAAATTTATATATAGTTTGTTACATTTTTTAATTTCAGTGCTTTAATTGTAACTCTTCTATAATTTAGTCTTTCTGTAGATGTTTCTTCTCCTGATTTGTTTGGAAGTATTCATGAAGACTTCAGTTTGACTTCTGTAAGTAAGCTAATAAAAATAAAGTAGGATGTGCCATTTAAAATTATTTAATGACTAGTCCATAAATCAATCTGAATTACTTTGAGTATTACTTCATCATTGCTGTAGCATGTGTACGAAACAGAGCCTATACATGGGAGCTATGTTATGTTATGTGAAGATTTTAGTAAAGTATAATTAAATGTACTCCATATTGAAAGCTTTTTAGCTGGAGTTGCATTTAAACTCCTGTATACTTGTTGCATCCCTGCAGGTTCTTGAATGTTAAAAGGTGTCCTACTAGTTCTCTGATGTTTGAAAGTTGATCCTCTGGGTAGGAGGCACAGGACAAGGGCATTTCCTCTCGTCTGTTGCCTTTTCAGCCAGAGAAGCTCTGCTTTTCCCTCTTTTGTTTCTGTGAGATCCCCATTTTATTTGAATACAGGTTTCTTGGCAAAAACAAAACCAGATCACTATCTGTGCATGCACACATGCATATGCATACACGTGCACACACACATGCATATGCATACACGTGCACACACACACACAAACACATTTTTCACGTATACATGTACGTGATGATTCAGATATAGACATTGATCATGTAGGCAAACTTAGATGTTGAATCCAGACTCAAGCTATCTATGTTAAAAAAATAACTTCCTCTGATTTGTGATGATTTATTGAGTATGTGTGTGCATGTGCGTGTGTGTGTATCAAGAAAAAAGAACATCTGAATTTCCTACCCTGTTATTTGTTATTTCCACAGTAATTTTAATTATATATTCCTAAATAATAATGTGTTTGGCATATTGGGAAAAGTATTGTCTAGTCAAAGTAGTTAAGAATATTATTCTAGGTTTGCTCATTTGGATGACTAGGTAGAGAATGTTAACCATTCACTGAAATAAACAGCTTCTAAAGAAAGATTGAAAACTTAGTTTGGGAGCATATTTGTCCAATGAGTGACAGTCATAGATAACTTCTGGGTGATTTGATGTACTTGTCTGGATCCTAGAGAGATTTGTGAATAAGCCATACATACACAATAGAAGGCCTATGAATAGATAAAAATACTAAGAAAAATACTAGTGTTCTGTGCAGCAGAACTTATACTCAGAGTCTCCCCAGATATGGTGGCAGGGGAGTTCCTGCAAGGTACTGCCCTACACCATCCTGGAATGGGGCCTGTTGGGATTTCAAAATGCATGGTGATTAGTCCAAAGCATTTATTAGAATGCTTACATATGGAAGGGCTACCATATCTCCTCTCAGTGGACAGGGGACAAGAGAATAAATATCCACAAAAGGAGCCCGAGTTATGAAGTTTAGGTTTAAATAATCTGACTGAGGGTGGGTTGGTTTCCACATACTCAATGGCACAGCTCATCTTCGGGTACCTTTCAGCAACAGCCCAAACAGCTTCCTAATGCCAGAGGTAAGGCCCAGCTCAGGTTGAAGACTGCAGAGCAAGACATGCAGCTGACTGGGTCATAGAGGGGTCAAAGCATTCAGCCAGGAACAGAAAATGGGGGTTCTAGGAGAACCCACATTAATAGAATGAGATAAAGACCAACATGAAAATAATATTGGGGATATATAGCCAGTAGTTATAGTGTGACTAACAGAGAGCCTCAGCATTTTCTTTTTCTTTTTTTAATATTTATTTTTTAGTTGTAGTTGGACATAATACCTTTATTTTGTTTGTTTATTTTTATGTGATGCTGAGGATCGAACCCAGGGCCTTGCACGTGCTAGGCGAGCGCTCTACGCTGAGCCACAACCCCAGCCTCCTCATCATTTGCTGAAAAGGAATAATTGTAGAGCAAGAAGGAAATCTTTTTTTTTTTTTATTGGTTGTTCACAACTTTACAAAGCTCTTGACATATCATACTTCATACATTAGATTGAAGTGGGTTATGAACCCCCAATTTTACCCCAAATGCAGATTGCAGAATCACGTCGGTTACACATCCATAATTTTACATACTGCCCTATTAGTAATTGTTGTATTCTGCTACCTTTCCTATGCCCTACTATCCCCCCTCCCCTCCCCTCCCTTCTTCTCTCTCTACCCCATCTACTGTAATTCATTTCTCTCCTTTTTTATTTTCCCATTCCCCTCCCAACCTCTTATATGTAATTTTGTATAGCAATGAGGGTCTCCCTTCATTTCCATGCAATTTTCCTCATCTCTCCCTTTCCCTCCCATCTCATGTCACTGATTAATGTTACTCTTTTCTTCCTACTCTTCCTCCCTGCTCTGTTCATATTTGCTCTCATTATATCAAAGAAGACATTTGGCATTTGTTTTTTAGGGATTGGCTAGCTTCACTGAGCATAATCTGCTCTAGTGCTGTCCATTTCCCTGCAAATTCTATGATTTTGTCATTTTTTATTGCTGCATAGTACTCCATTGTGTATAGATGCCACATTTTTTTTATCCATTCATCTACTGAGGGGCATCTGGGTTGGTTCCACAGTCTAGCAATTGTGAATTGTGCTGCTATGAACATCGATGTGGCAGTATCCCTGTAGCATGCTCTTTTAAGGTCTTCTAATCCACAAAGTTACAACTATCTTATATTTGATAAAGGGGCTAAAAGCATGCAATGGAGGAAGGATAGCATCTTCTGGAAATCCATATGCAACAAAATGAAACTGAATCCCTTTCTCTCGCCATGCACAAAAGTTAACTCAAAATGGATCAAGGAGCTTGATATCAAACCAGAGACTCTGCGTCTGATAGAAGAAAAAGTTGGCTCCGATCTACAAATTGTGGGGTCGGGCTCCAAATTCCTTAATAGGACACCCATAGCACAAGAGTTAACAACAAGAATCAACAAATGGGACTTAATTAAACTTAAAAGTTTTTTCTCAGCAAGAGAAACAATAAGAGAGGTAAATAGGGAGCCTACATCCTGGGAACAAATTTTTACTCCTCACACTTCAGATAGAGCCCTAATATCCAGAGTATACAAAGAACTCAAAAAAATAGACAATAAGATAACAAATAACCCAATCAACAAATGGGCCAAGGACCTGAACAGACACTTCTCAGAGGAGGATATACAATCAATCAACAAGTACATGAGAAAATGCTCACCATCTCTAGCAGTCAGAGAAATGCAAATCAAAACCACGCTAAGATACCATTTCACTCCAGTAAGATTGGCAGCCACTATGAAGTCAAACAACAACAAGTGCTGGCGAGGATGTGGAGAAAAGGGTACACTTGTACATTGCTGGTGGGACTGCAAATTGGTGCGGCCAATTTGGAAAGCAGTTTGGAGATTCCTGGGAAAGCTGGGAATGGAACCACCATTTGACCCTGCTATTGCCCTTCTCGGACTCTTTCCGCAAGAAGGAAATCTTGGTAGAGCAGTGTACTTTGAACAGGCGGAAAAGAGCATTTAAGCAAAGAGATGCTGAACAATCAAACTGAGGAGGATCAGGTTATGGGAGATGAAAACTCAGCTTTGTGGGCTGTGTTGTAGGAGCTGCTTCTGTAGGTTAATGAAGGAACAGCTGATTGTCCTGGAGGAGAGTGACAGGAGAAGGCCACACACGAAGTTTAAACCAGTCTTTTCATGTGAACCTGGAAAGAAAGAATGCTAGAGAAGGTTGAGGCTGAAGGAAAGGTCTTTGAAATTGATAGACCTTCCATCCATCTGGCCAACTGTACTTTTTCCTCCTTCTTTCAGAATAAGCTTAATTTGTACATGGTAACTTTTCTAGTGTTTGAAAACTGCTTTGCTTTCTTTTATTGATGCCTTGTATCCATTTAGATATTTTTCGACTGACTTGTGGGCATTCCCAGACATGGGGTTGCTGCTCTGAGCCTAAATCTGTACCTCTTCAGAGGTGGAGCATGAGAGCAAGCACAGACTCTCTGTGACTTGCCTCCTGTGAAGAATCAAAGTTGTCGCTCTTGGCTCACACTGAGCTTATGCTCAGAGGCTACCCCACTCCTGTGTTTTATACTTGCTGATATCAGCTTGTCCTGTTTTATTCACCAAAAATTGTCCATTTGTTACCAAATTCAGTTCCTATTTTTCCCCATTGGAAGATGCCTTTTTAATTTGGCCCATCTTTTCAGATGATTTCTGTCTTAATTCTTTTGTTATCTATGGTTAGAAAGAGATCTAGATTTTGAGTCAGGGAACACAGGTTCACATCCTAGTGTGTGCCTTATTCACTGTATAACCAGGGATATTATTGAGGACATCCAAGCCTGGTCCTGTCCTGGATAACTGAGAAGAAAATAATACCTCAGACCAAATTTTTTCATCTGTAAGTGCTGTATTAGATCAGTTTGAGCTGTTTCTTTTCAAATATTCGTTTCCCTCTAAGGTGCTAATAATAAGCTTTTGATTAACCATGCAACTCTAAGAATTTGATTATGGTGTTCATTTGTTCTTCCCACTTTTATTTCATCTGATTGATTAGATTTGAGAGAAAAATATGCTTACTAAGTGTGAGACTTGAACTCAAGAAGTTTTTCTGTTTTTGAAGAGGAACTATATATATTACATTGGGGAGAATCAAGCAAAAAGAATTCACTACCAGTGTAGAGAAGACTCAGGAGGCTGAGTTTGCTGGGTATGAAGCTTTTTGACTCATAAACTGAGAAAGTGGTTGAGGTTTCTGAGGAGTATATCATGTTTGGAATGACTGATGAAATGTCCAGTTTGCTTATGCCCATGTGCTTTGAAAGGACTGCATAATGGCAGAAGTAGGCTTGGGAACAAGAGGGGGAGATATGGTCTTGCCATTCCTGGCTTCATCTGTACAAATTCTAGCACTTACCCATTGTTTTCTTTCTGGTACCTTTTCTGCCACTTATCCACTTAATATGGAAAAAGAGTTTTATACATAATATCACCCTGTTAACTTTGTTATATGTCCCATTTCCTATCCACAAGTTGACTTAGAGCCATTAGCAATTTTTTCATTTGTTTGAAGTTACTTTAATTAAATTTTTTGGCTTTTTATTTGTGTTTGATTAGGACCAAAAAGGGCAGTGAGTAGGCTATACTCTGCCAGAAATAAAGATGAGAACATTTTAAATTAAAAAAAACCTGGTTAGAGCTGGGTGTGGTGGCATATGCCTGTAATCCTAAGGATTTGGGAGGCTGGGGCAGGAGGATTGCAAGTTCACAGCCAGCCTCAGCAAATTAGTGAGGCCCTAAGCAATTTAGTGAGACCCTGTCTCAAAATTTAAAAAGTTAAAAAAAAAAAAAAGCTGGACATGTGGCTCAGTAGTTAAGTACCCTTGAGTTCAATTCCTGGTTACCTCCCCACCTGCTCGACCACCGTCCCCAGAAAAGAAAGAAAGACGTTTAGAAGGTCTGTGGATACTTGATTGAACTAAGTGAAATTATTGGAAAATGCAAGATTTGCTTGGCAATTGAGTTCAAAGGCTCTAGTTCATCCTTGATCCATGTAACTCAAAGAACATCATCCTATTTGTATCTGCCTTTTCTATACTGAACTACATTATTGCAAGTTATTCTTTTTCCATACAGAAAGAATATGCCAAATGTGGTTGAGAATTTTTCCTAGACAGTGGCTTTGCCTTAGTTTTAGTCAAGGATTTTGAGTTAAGGCCCTAGATGAGTCACAGTTGTTCCAGAGAATGCTCTCACACCAGCAGGAGTACAAGACCCCTGGCCTCAGTGACCACAGTAGCAGCCTCAAGGGCCATTCCCAGAATTTTATCTACAAACACAGTTTCTCTGAACTGTAGGATATTGTATTTATAAGTATTGGGGTCTGATCATTTTTATAAGAAATTACTTAAGTGGAACAGGACCCTGGAGAATGTACCAGCAAATGGAGCTCTACTCCTTCCACTTGACAGACCTGATCACTTCCTGTGGAAGAATCCCCTGACCTTAAGGGACCCTCACTCCCTATTAGAAGGTTATTCCTACACACAAAAAAGTTCTTAAAAGCCTGAAGTTTTGAAGGAGCCTATCAAACAGATAAAAGGGTAGTATTATTCTCTTTCAAGTTATAAAAAGTTTATAAACAATTTTTCTGATAATTTCTATACTTTATGTAGTTATTTAAGGTATCCATTTGTATAACATTTTTGTGTACATAAAATTGGCATAATAAACATTATTTGATTTTTCTTTTTATTTTTTTATTTTGGGGGTGGTTTTTATTTTTTTATTTTTTATTTTTGAATGTAGGGCCTTGCCCGTGTGAGGCAAGCACCTATGCCTGAGCACATCTCCAATTCCTGTTTGACTCTTTAGTGTATTATGTAATCATAAGCAATTAGTAGAACTGTAGAATTATGTGATGTTTCTGCCTATGTTAATGTTAGGAAAGACATAGTCAAGAAAAGGAAAGCATGCAATATAGAGGTTAAAGAGCAAGAGATTATAATTAAATTTAAGAAGTGATAAGGTTTATCTTTTACACTTGTCATGTGTTGCTATAAATGTATTTCTAAAGATGTGTTCTCCTTTTAGGAGCAGCGACTTTTGGTTGTCCTGAGTAATTGCCGCCATCTAGAACGTCATACTTTCTTAAATACAGCAGAACATTTTGAAAAGCACAACTTCCAGGGAATAGAAAAAATAACACAGGTAAATGAGTTAAAGTTAAGTGGACAAATTGATCGTTTTCTGAACTTTGTTTACAAGCTGTTTTCTTGTCCTTCATTTTTTTTTTCTTTCCTGTGCTTGTTCCTTTTCCTTGCCTTCCCTACAGCCACTTCCTTCTGCTCTCACTCACACTATCTTTAATGATTCCCTTCCTTCTCATACCTCCCATTGAACAGTTAATTTAATGACAGCTACTTTCTGTAGAACCATGTTTGCAAAGTTAGATATGGTTCACTCCCCACCTAAGCTCTTTAAAAGTGAGGGAAGAAAATAAGATCCAGGCATCAAATGTCAGATTTAACTACTTTTAGGGTAGAGCTTTTAGATATGACCAAGAGCAAACTCTCTGAGCCTGCGGATAAACCTCTTCCTGCTGATCCACACCTCTCTTTCCTCTCTTCCTTTCCATGTGACCACAATGATGCTTTTGCTGTACTTCTCAAGCATGTGTGCACACACATGCATGTGCCCAGCTCATAACAGCTGCAGGATGCTTAACATCTGAAAAATACATCATTGGATATAGAAAGATATGGAGAGGTTGCATAAAAATAAGTCCTGTACAAATCATTTGAGTGTTTTTTTTAATCTCTATTGTTATCTCTTGTTTATATATTTTTTCAAGTAAGCATAAAAGGAAAAAATGAAATAACCTTGTTATTAAAGTTTGGTTGGTTCCTGGGCAAAGGTTTATCAGATTTCTAGGTAAAATGTTGCTAGAACCACTTTTTAATGTCAGTACACTTTTCTCAATGCAAAGAATAAGAAAGATAATGATCTTGTTAATCATATAATCAAAGCGTACTGTTGGTGGATTGCATACTTTTTATAAATGATGGTTCCAGTTCATGAACTAGATTGGGATTTTTTTTTTTCTTCAAAGAATCAAAATGTCATAGTGGGCGGCACTGTCTTGTTTTCCTGCCTTTTCGTAAAGATTAATCATCCTGATGAGAAATGTTGTAACTTAAGGCTGTAGGGCCAAATGTCTAGTTTGTTTCCAGAAATTTTTGTGTAAAGAGTTGCAATATGTTGTCTTACAATAAAAAATTACTATGTGTAGAATGTGGGTACTCTGTTTTCGATACATTAATAACATGAATATTTTATTGGAGAAATTTTGTTATTTTAAAAATATATGAAATGATTAAGAATTGCATATAAGAGAAGCAATAAGTTTGATTTTTCTCCAGATTTCTGTGAAGTAATAATTAGAAACTTTCTGTTGCTTAGGTTTATATCATTAAGATGCAGAAAGTATTAAGGATCTGGGAGTGTATCATAGATAGGCTTTATTCCCACTCAGAACCTGAATTTGGATTTTTTAATAAATTGATCATCTTGAATACTTATAATTATTTATTATAATTATTTATAATTAGTTGTGGTTGAAACCAATAGACAGTACTCAAGATTTATATTATAACATTTCTCCTGTTTCTGTTTTGTTAGGTGTTGAACCCTTTATTTTTATGATGTCCACCAAGTAAATTATTGCTTGCATTCAAGGAGAAATGTTGCCAACTGCCATCATTTTTCATATGGTTCTCTTTCCAAATGACAGATGATTCTAGAGTTATCTTAGAAAAATCACAGGGTACAAAAGGTCGTAGTTTTCAATTCTCTTCTCTGTTTCTGCTCTTAGAGATAATTGTTCACTAGAGGGCTTTTCATGTGGTGTCACTGGACATTAGAACTTCTCTCAGACCTCTTCCTGGTGTGATCTGGTAGTTGGCCAGATTTTCTTCCAGGTGTATTTCCTCCTACATTCTTCTCTTCTTAACCCCACCCCACAATTGCTAGATGTTTTAGTCAGCTTTTTTGCTGCTGTGACTAAAAGACCTGACAAGAACAATTTTAGAGGAGGAAAAGTTTATTTGGGGGGCTCATGGTTTCAGAGATCTCAGTCCATAGAAAGCCAGCTCCATTCCTCATGGCTTGAGGTTGGGCAGAACATCACAGTGGAAGAGTGTGGCAGAGAGAAGCAACTCAAATGATGATGATGATCAGGCAGCAGAGAGAGACTAAGCTCAGCCCACCAAATATATACCCCAAAGGCATGCCCCCAATTACTCACCTCTTCCAGCCATACCCTACCTACCTTCAGCCATCACTCAGTTAATCCCATTAGAGGGTTAAGGCTCTCATGACCTAATCATTTTCCCTCTAAACCTTCTTGGATTATCTCACATATGAGCTTTTGGGGGACACCTCATATCCTAGCTATAACACTAGGGATTGAACTGAGGGCCTCAAGTATGCTAGGCCGGCATTCTTCCACTGAATTATACCCCCGCCTTCTTTCTAGTTTCTTATTGCTACTTCATTCAGTCAGTAGAAGACTGAAAACAATCAATTTTTAAATTATTTTCATCTTGCTTCTCACATTCAAAAGTAGAGTTGAATTAATCATAGGAACAATATACAAATAACCATGCTTTTTAGGATTTTAACATTAGAAACCAGAATGATTTCGTATGTATATTTTTACTCTATACAAATAATCTTGAGAAGTCAATAAGTAAATAAGCAAATAAATAATGGATGGCATTATTAGCCCCATATTCTTCATAGGAATGATGTTCAGAGAGGCCAAGGACTTGACCTGAAAGTAGCAGAGCAACCAGGACTCAAAATTTAAGTTTTCTCATTCCAAATCCAAAGTGTTTCCTGCTCTAACATCTTAAAGAATGAAATTATTCTCATGAAAACACACCCCCCTCCTCTCCCCAAAAAAGAAAAGAAAATGAAGCTTGTTGATTCATTTAATGGTAATTCATATAGTCAGAATATCCAAATCATCTTGCCCTACAAGGGAACCTCACCCTACAAAGTTCCTCCATTTTGAGCCTTCATGGGTCTTTGTGCTTTTTGGATCCCAGACAACAAATGACATGTACCTGGAAATGTTTTTTTCTAATAATACTTTGTTTTTCTACTAAATAAAAGTAGAACCCAACTTTTTTTTTTTTTTTTTTTTTTTTTTTTGCAGTGTGTGGGGGGGTAGGTACTGAGAATTGAATGAACCTAGGGGCACTTGCTCACTGAGCCACATTTTGTATTTTATTTAGAGACAGGGCTCACTGAGTTGCTTAGTGAGGCTGGCTTTGAACTTGTGATCCTCCTGCCTCAGCCTCCCAAGCTGTTGGGATTACAGGAATGTGCCAAAGCACCTGGCTAACATTGTTTTTAAAAAGGAAAAATATGGGACTGAGGTTGTGGCTCAGAGGTAGAACGTTCACCTGGCATGCATAGGGCATTTGGTTCCATCCTCATCACCACATAAAAATAAAGGTATTGTGTTCACCTACAACTAAAAAAAAAAAAAAAAAAAAAAATTCAAAAAAAAAGGAAAATAAGAAATTTAATCAAATAAAAATAAGAATCGTGTTTTATGCACTAACCAAAGGTAAGTGGTACTATTTTAGTATTTATAGTAATTAGTATTTTATATTTACTACCATCTGTATATTATAAAATTACAAATAACATTTTTTCTGGGTTCATTTATATTGAACATATTTTTCTACTGAATATTCTGTTGTGAACAGTAATATTTTTATTAACTATTTTTGTAAAATATGAATTTTAGGACTTACAGTATAGGTTAATATGAAAATACCGTCTTATTTTTTAACCTTTCCCTTAGTAGGAACCCTAAAGTTATCTTCCATTTTTACTGTTGTTGTTACTAAGAAAGAATGATATGCGATTGCTTGATCAATATGATTCTGTAACACGTGCACTCAGAAAAGTGAGAAATTATATTCCATCTATATATGATATGTCAAAGTGCATAAATCCATTCTATTGTCATGTATAACTAATTAAAACAAAAAAAAATTATAAAAAAGAATGATACTCTTTTATCATATGTCTAATTACTTCCTCACAGTAGATCCCTAGAAATAGACTTATAGCTCTGAAGACTTTTGGCAAGTATCACCAGATTGCTTTTAGAGAGTTGATCTTACCACATTTTTGCTCTCATTTCTTATTACAATTTCCATTTTGAGAGGTAAAAAGACTCCTATATTTTAATTAGCATGACTTTCCCCTTTAGGGGGATTTGTACTTTTTCATCTGTTTATTGACTATTTATGTTCTAGAAGAACAAGTTTTGAAGGCAGTTAGAGAGTTAAAGAAATACACAGAGTTTTGTACTCTTAACTGTGCACACCAAATCTGCGTAAGTCAAATTCTTTGAGACTTCTGAAAAGGGAAAACCAGAGCAGTATAGTTAATAAACTTTAGCATACAGTTTTATTGTGGTAGTTCTAATAATATAATGCCAGGGAACTTTTTAAAAATCATGTGAAATATTATTTTAACCTTGTTCCAGTCTTTAAAAAACAAACATCTAATTTAGAGTTTATGTAATCATATTTTTTCCTGACTTGGGAATGTGGACATTAAACAAGTCTGGCATTAAAAAATTCATGATTGAATTTTTATTTAAGCCCCTAAATCTCTTTCAGAAACTCTAATATGGAAGGTCTGAAGAGTATAGTTTGTTTTTCTTAATATGTGCAGGGAATCTGAATTAATTTAAGTTAGTCCATGAGAATGATTATTCACCCTTCCCTTAATATTTTTGTTTGCTGTGCTTGTAATTTGTTTTTTCTTCATATTGAGAATGGTTTCCTCAGTTGATTTCATCTACCATATAGCTTTATGTACCACTAATGACTGTGATTCCCAAATCCTTTATCTTTAACTTATGTGTCACTAGTACACTTCAGATCCATTTCCCACCAGATTTCTTCACTAGAGGTTTTCATTGATGGCATTCCAGAATTAGCATGCCCAAACCAGAGTCATCTTCTTTCATCCTTTATACCATCTTCTTTCTCTTTTGTATTTCCTATATTAGTAAACATTGAGTCCTCCAGCCAGAATTTGGGAATTATTCTCTTTTATTTCTATTTGTTTATTTATTTTAAATTGACATAAAAATGTATATATTTGTGGAGTACAATGTGATCTTTTGATATATGTATGCATTGTAGAATGATTCAGTCAGACTTTTTAACATACCCGTCCCCTTATCAACTTACTGTGCTTTTGTGGTGAGAACATTAAAATTCTATTCTTTGAGCAATTTTGAAATATGCATTATTTTTAACTATGGTCTCCATATTAGGCGTACTTCACTAACACTTATTCATTTAATCTGGCTAGAACTTTGTGCTTTTTGATCTCTCCTTTCCATCCTTTTCCCCTTTCCTCTCTCTACAGACTCTTGAGTTACCTTTCTACCATTTTGTATGAGATAAATTTAAAAAAAAATATTTGTTATATTTGGATATAAGGTGTTCCCCAAAAGTTCCAATGTTAATGCAGCATTATTTAGAACTGAAATATTTGGATTGTGAGAACTGTAACCTAATCAGTTCATCCTAGTTTGAATGGACTGACTGGGTGATAACTGTAGGCAGGTGGGATAAGTCTGGAGGAGATAGGTCACTGGGGGCATGATCTAGAAGGATGAATCTTCCTTTCCTTTTATCTTTGTGCTTCCTGGCCACAGTAAGAAGATTAGCGCTTTACTGCCATGCCCTTCCACCATGATATTCTGCCTCATGTTAGCCAAACAGTAGAGTTGTCTGTCTCTATACTGGTGTTACCGCTGTTGACCGGTGAGGAGTCCTTGCTTCCCCATTGTTGAAGTATAACACCAGAGAAGCACTCCGAGGCAAGGTCAGAGTGGAAAGTAGAAGTTTATTAAAGAACAGCAGAAAAGACTTCTCCCGGAGGAAGAAGGGGACCCAAGAGATGGAATCCGTGGAAGTGTGGTTGTCTCCCCATTTTATAGTTAAGGCCTTCATCTGGTCTCCCCACCCACAATTCCTGTCCTTTGTTCTGTTATCTTTCAGTGATAGAATGTAGGTGGGAAGGCCCAAAGGATGGGGCACAGGTGGGCCAAAGAAGTAATCTTTTAGGACTTTTGGGTCAGCATCTTCAAGTTTGCTGGGAGCTGTTTCATTAACACTTCTTTGGGATGGGCTCTGGGCCTTGGGGACATTAACATTCCATGAGTTGTCCTGCTTTTCCCAGACTTCATTAACATTCCAAGAGTTGTTCTGCTTTTCCTGGAATTCATTCTCAACATGGCCTCCATTTTGGATCTTACTCCATATTAGACCGATTTACCTAACTACACTGACTACCTAACTTTAAATCTGGCTTCACTGGGACCTCTGAAATCATGAGCCTGAAATAAACTTTCCCTCCTCTCAGCAGTTATGGTCAGGTTTTTTGGTTACAATGACAAAAAGCTAACTAACATAATATTCTATATGTAAGTCAGATCAGTGTTTGTCTTTCTGTGCTTGGCTTATTTTACTTAATGTAATGCCCTCCATCTTGTTGCAAATGACAGAATTTCATTCTTTTTTTTTAGAATATGCAATATTTCATTGTGTGTATTATTCACATTTTATTTATTCATTCATATGTTGGATGGGAATTACTCCTGACTCCATCACTTAAAACAGTTTATGCTCAGCTTTTTTCTTAGCTCTACCTCTGAGCCATCTTCTGAATTCTTTTACACTTCTTTCATTTGCTATTCCTGTTGAAGCTCAGCCCTTTACCATAATTTGACAACTCTAGTGGTGTAGGAACCTTCCTAACAAATGCTTGGTCTAATATGTAACTTCTTTTACTCTTTAATTGTCCTCCACTGAGTGTCCGGGATGAGCTTTCAGAAACAGATTCGATTATATTATTCTTCCTCCTTCCCACATTTCAGAGTTGTTTATTGCCTGAACTCCTCAGGGTAGTGTTAGTTGGGTTTTAATCTTTCTGTCATGGCTTTCATCTTCCCCACTCCAGTACCTGTCATCTAACCCAGCCACCTACTCATCTTTCCTCTTCATTCAACAAATATTCATTCAGCATGAGTTTTCCTTCTAAGCCATTTGAGATGCAGATGTCTCATCCTATATAAAAACTTGTATGGCCTTACCTTATCCTTATCCATTCTCCCAGATAATAAAGTGGATCATACCCTCTTCTTTCTAATTACTATGCTTCATTCATACCACTGAATAATATTTAATATTTTGCATTATGATTGGCTCAGTGTCCACTAATTCTCCCTTCTGTTGAATATGTTGAACCTCCTCACTCTGTTCTCCATGTCTAATTTTTTCCATTCCCTCCCTTATTCTTTGCTAATTAGGGATAATTTCTGTAGCTTTCTCTCATTCTTTGTATCTCTATTTGTCTAATCTTTCTGAAATTTGCTGTCCATTAAGTTTTTCATTTCAGCCATTCATGTCTAGAAACTCATTTTGTTTTTTGTTACTGAGGGAAAACAATTAACTTACTTTGGAGTGGTATAACTTCAAACATCAGTGGAGAAGGTGGTGGCAGTTAAGTTCTCTCCAGTACCCTTCAGATTGCCCTTCTCTGAGGCCAACTCAGATAGTCTATTGTCAAGTATGAGATTGTCCTATTCAAAAGCAAATTGGAATAAATAAATGAAGTCTATGCAATGGGAAGTGGGTAGTTAACTAGATTATAAAGCATTCATAGACAATGAAGACACTGTTCAAGTTGTGAGTGTGATAAGATTTCCAAGACATCAAGTTAGAACCATAGCAGGAAGCCAAGAAGTGGGAAAGCATGGCCCTCCCTAGCAAGTCATAGGAACATCTTCTGGCCTATATCCTGCTTCATCCACATTTCATTTTTCTCCTAATAATCCCACCTCTTACTAAGAAGAGTTTATTGTTAAAAGTTAATTATTTACTTGGCTTTTGTCCCCAGTTATGTTTTAATAATATGAAAGAATGTGAGCTTGCCATTTTTCTTTACTTTTCCATTTGTAAAATTCTAAAAATAAAATGTTAATTTGACTGAACCAAGTTATCCAGATTCACTTGGCTTGGTGTGAAACTGATGGAATTTTAGTGAGTTTATTTCTGTACTTTCATCAAGTTTAGTGTATTTTTTCTGTCTTCTTTAAAGTAAAAATGTTTTTTCCTATTAAAAACAGATTTACCTGTAATCCCAGTGGCTCAGGAGGCTGAGACAGGAGGATGGAGAGTTTGAAGCCAGCCTCAGCAAAAGTGAGGTGCTAAGCAACTCAGTGAGACCCTGTCTCTAAATGAAATATAAAACAGGGCTGGGGATGTCGCTCAGTGGTTGAACACCCCTGAATTCAATAACCAGAACCCCCCAAAAACACCATTTTTACCAAAACAGTTTAAAGCATAAATTTTACATTTAAGTTAAACATTAAAATATATCAAGAAAATGATTTTACCCTTTTAACCATTTTGATTAAAGACAACTTCTAAAAATTTGTTAAAAATATGATGTGACCTCTATTCAGATGTGTCATGTCTTGTGTTTCCCATCGTGAACCTTGACTGGGACATGGGCCAGGTTGCATGAGATAAGAATGTTCCTCCATATTGCTGCTGAGGAAGAGAGAACAGTATTTTATCATAGGTAATAATTTGCTCCTTATATCAGAAATGCAGCCTTTTAACATGAGCTTTACCTCTGTAAGTTATTACCAATAATTTTTAAAGTACTATAAAAGATGGTCCCCAGTTCTAGGATATAGGAACTCAGCAATTCTATTTATGAGCACATAATTGTTGAATTATCACTTTTTGTTAAGAATACATCTTGTTTTTAATTAGAGACTCCTGGTCCAACAGGACACTGCTCTCTGAACTCTACTTCTCCGTGTAGTCTTTGTAGTCTTTCTCAGCTCCCCCACCAGTGGCTCTTTCACACTCCCTCTCTGCCCCACAAGTACATTCCTTTATAAATGTTTTCCTTTCCTTCTTCCCTATTAAACTCCAAACTGCTTAGTCCTTGGATCCTTCTTTTTACTTAACTTTCATTCCACACTCATGCATTGATCTGATGGTGGATGAAACTCATTCTTGCCTATTGAGCCAGAATCAAGTTAACATCTATGCTCAGCAGCCAGCATGAACAGGTGCTAATGGAAAAGGGTCAGTTGTGAGAATAGTAATAGCTGGTAGCATTTATTATGCACTTCTATTTTGCTGTGCAAGTTTCATGATTTATCTGTCTAAATTCTCACAACTTAAGAGGTAAATATTTTTTATCTGAGTCCTACCTCATCACACATTATACTGCCACTCTACTCTTTGTTACATTTGCCTTATATCTATTTGCTCATCATTTATTTTCAATCTTTCTTTTTCTCTCCTTAAGAAATTGAGGAATAATTTACATACAGTAAAACGATAAATCTTAAGGGTATGGATTGATGACTTTTTATATTCGCCACCTAGATGAAGATACAAAATATTTTCTTGGATTTCCTTCCGGGCACTATTCTCATGGCATTCTGACTTTGTCAGTAGAGTACTTTGCCTTTTTGAAACGTCACATGTATCTGACCTTTTTGTTTTAACGTAATACTTTCTTGAGATTCATTCAAATTGTGTATCTGTCAGTGATTTTTTTTTTTTTTTTTGCTGTGTATTGATAACCAAATTTTGTTTGGTTGTTCTCATAGACATTGGGTTATTTCCAATGTCTATTTAGGCTTTTACTGAATAATATTGCTATGGATATCATTGTAAAAGTCTCTTTGTGGACATTCTGTACTAATTTTTATTGGACATACACTTTGAAGTGTAATTGCTGGTGATGGATCAAAGTAGTTAGAAACTGGATAGCTTTTCATAGTGCGTGTTGTGCTTTACACTCAGCCAGTGAAAAACATTCAAATAAGTGTTCCAGTGGGCTCATGTTCTCACCAGCATGCATTATTATTATTTATTTTTATCAATGTTTTTGCTATAAATGTCTTTTCCTAACAAGTATGACATTAAATACCTTTTCTTAAATATTCAGATATTCACATCCTTCTTTTTTGAAGCTTATTTTTTAATTGGGTTATTCATCTTAGTGATTTTTAGATGTCTCTATTAAAGTTTTCTGTCACATACATATTTTTTTCTCTCAGCCCAAACCATGGCTAGCTATTTTGTTTTTATGATCTTTTGAGTAGAAATATTTAGTGTTGTGAGGTTCACTTTATCAATTTTTAATGTTTTTTTTCATATTTTGTCAAAATCTTTACCTGTTTCAAAATCCTGAACAAAATCCTGAAGCTTTTTAATGTTAGCTTTTATGTTTTATGTTTAGGTCTATAATTATCTTTTATTAAGGTTTTCTGTATTAAATGAAGTCAAAGTTCATATTGTTTTCTATGTAGATATCATTATTGTTTCAGCATAATTTATTAAAAAGTCTTTATTCACTGAATTTTATTGATGCTTTTGTCAGAAACATGAAAGATTGTATATGATTGGCTCTATGTCTAGGCTTCTTTTTCTGTTCCACTGATCTGCCTTACCATCCTTATGCAAATATTATATTGTTATTTTTATTATGTCTTTATGGTATGACTTGAAATCATGTAATGTGAGTAGTTGAGAGCCATTCGTGGGCCCTGTGTAGACTACATTGGCATTGTACCCTAAATAATAGGAGAATCTGGTGTCTGGGAACTTACAGTAGACACTTCCTCTGGCTGGACTGCCCAAACACATGTGAGCCCTATTCAAGCTCTGCCAAAGGTCCTACCCAGCACCAGAGATGGAGTGACTTGCTATAGCTGCACAGCCCCTCTAACATGGTTGTGACCTGCCAAGATACCAGTCAACTTGCTGATTGCAAGACATCATGAAGCAAGACTTCACCCTGAAACCTTATCCCTGCCTTTGATGTACCCCTTTAAATAAACCACAAGAGCCATTTTCTAATTGTCTACCTCCAGCTCTCTGTGGACTGAACCCATCAGGTGCTCCATACTTTAAAACTAATTCCAACTTTGTCTTTTGTTCTTCACTAATTTTTTTTGACTTTAAATTCTTAAGAGGCTTATCCTTCCAAGCAGGCAAGAGTTCTCTGGCAAGGTGCTGGCCACCCCTCGATATTGAAATCATGTGATGTGACTTCTCCAACTTTGTCCTTTTCAAATTGCATTGTCTACTCTAAGCCCTTTCCAAATTATTGATTAGCCTGTGAATTTTTACCAACCAAAATATGTCTTTTTAGGAGTTCATTGAATTTGGGAGATTGACTGTATCAATTCTTATTTACTTGTTTGGGTCATCTTTTTATAGTTTTCAATAGGGATTTTGCTATATTTTTTAAAAAATTCATTCCACATATTTTTTGATGCTATGTAAATCTTTTAATATGTGATAATTTTTCTTTTTAATATATAAAAGTACAATTGATTTTTGTTACTAACTTTGCTGCCTTGACAAACTTGTTTATTTCATTTATGAGTTTGTCAGTTTGTTTAGATTTTTAAGGTATGTCATCATGTCTTATACGAATGGACTCTTCTACTTTTACTTTTTGGATGTTTTCTTTTCATATATTACATGGATAGGACCTCTAGTATGACCTCAAAAATAAATGGTGAAAGAGAATATAACTGTCTTATTCCTTATCTCATGTGATAAACATTCTGTGGTTGTGCCATTTTTGCATGTGCCACTTGTAAGGTTGATTTTCTTTCTATTCCTAGTTTATTGAGAATTTTTGTCATGAAAATATATTGAATTTTATAAAGCACCTTTTTTTTTTTTAACCTATTGAAACAATACCACTCTGTGTCTTTTTTTTTGTTGTTGTTAGTAGATTACATTTGCCAGTAGTTTATTAGGATTTTTATGTCTTTGTTCACAAGGTCAATGGTGCATAATTAATTAATTAGTTAATTAATTTCCGTCGTCACCGTCTTCCCCCTCCTTCTTCTAATTCTTCTATTTGTACTATACTTATCAATTTTTTGCCTATTTTTTATTTGTTCTAATTAGTTGTACATGTCCTTATAAGTTTTTTTTTATTGGTTGTTCAAAACATTACATAGTTCTTGATGTATCATATTTCATACTTTGATTCAAGTGGGTTATGAACTCCCATTTTTACCCCGTATACAGATTGCAGAGTCACATCAGTTACACTTCCACTGATTTACATATTGACATACTCATGTCTGTTGTATTCTGCTGCCTTTCCTATCCTCTACTATCCCCCCTCCCCTCCCCTCCCCTCCCCTCTTCTCTCTCTACCCCCTCTACTGTAATTCATTTCTCCCCCTTGTATTATTTTTCCCTTTCCCCTCACTTCCTCTTGTATGTAATTTTGTATAACCCTAAGGGTCTCCTTCCATTTCCAAGCAATTTCCCTTCTCTCTCCCTGTCCCTCCCACCTCTCATCCCTGTTTAATGTTAGTCATCTTCTCATGCTCTTCTTCCCTACTCTGTTCTTAGTTACTCTCCTTATATCAAAGAAGACATTTGGCATTTGTTTTTTAGGGATTGGCTAGCTTCACTTAGCATAATCTGCTCTAATGCCATCCATTTCCCTCCAAATTCTATAATTTTGTCATTTTTAAATGCAGAGTAATACACCATTGTGTATAAATGCCACATTTTTTTTATCCACTCGTCTATTGAAGGGCATCTAGGTTGCTTCCACAGTCTTGCTATTGTGAATTGTACTGCTATGAACATCGATGTAGCAGTGTCCCTGTAGCATGCTGTTTTTAGGTCTTTAGGGAATAGACCCAGAAGGGGAATAGCTGGATCAAATGGTGGTTCCATTCCCAGCTTTCCAAGAAATCTCCATACTGCTTTCCAAATTGGTTGCACCAATTTGCAGTCCCACCAACAATGTACAAGTGTACCCTTTTCCCCACATCCTCACCAGCACTTGTTGTTGTTTGACTTCCTAATGGCTGCCAATCTTACTGGAGTGAGATGATATCTTAGGGTGGTTTTGATTTGCATTTCTCTGACTGCTAGCGATGGTGAGCATTTTTTCATGTACTTGTTGATTGATTGTATGTCCTCCTCTGAGAAGTGTCTGTTTAGGTCCTTGGCCCATTTGTTGATTGGGTTATTTGTTATCTTATTGTCTAATTTTTTGAGTTCTTTATATACTCTGGATATTAGGGCTCTATCTGAAGTGTGAGGAGTAAAGATTTGTTCCCATGATGTAGGCTCCCTATGTACCTCTCTTATTGTTTCTTTTGCTGAGAAAAAACTTTTTAGTTTGAGCAAGTCCCATTTGTTGATTCTAGATATTAATTCTTGTGCTATGGGTGTCCTATTGAGGAATTTGGAGCCCGACCCCACAGTATGTAGGTCGTAGCCAACTTTTTCTTCTATCAGATGCCTTGTCTCTGGTTTGACATCAAGCTCCTTGATCCATTTTGAGTTAACTTTCGTGCATGGCGAGAGAAAGGGGTTCAGTTTCATTTTGTTGCATATGGATTTCCAGTTTTCCCAGCACCATTTGTTGAAGATGCTATCCTTCCTCCATTGCATGCTTTTAGCCCCTTTATCAAATATAAGAAAGTTGTAGTTTTGTGGGTTGGTTTCTGTGTCCTCTATTCTGTACCATTGGTCCACCCGCCTGTTTTGGTACCAATACCATGCTGTTTTTGTTACTATTGCTCTGTAGTATAGTTTGAAGTCTGGTATCGCTATACCACCTGATTCACACTTCCTGCTTAGCATTGTTTTTGCTATTCTGGGTCTTTTATTTTTCCATATGAATTTCATGATTGCTTTCTCTATTTCTACAAGAAATGCCATTGGGATTTTGATTGGCATTGCATTAAACCTATAGAGAACTTTTGGTAATATCGCCATTTTGATGATGTTAGTTCTGCCTATCCATGAACAGGGTATATTTTTCCATCTTCTAAGATCTTCTTCAATTTCTCTCTTTAGGGTTCTGTAGTTTTCATTGTATAAGTCTTTTACCTCTTTTGTTAGGTTGATTCCCAAGTATTTTATTATTTTTGAGGATATTGTGAATGGAGTGGTTGTCCTCATTTCCATTTCAGAGGGTTTGTCCCTGATATACAGGAATGCCTTTGATTTATGCATGTTGATTTTATATCCTGCCACTTTGCTGAATTCATTTATTAGCTCTAATAGTTTCTTTGTAGACCCTTTTGGGTCTGCTAGGTATAGAATCATGTCATCTGCAAATAGTGATAATTTAAGTTCTTCTTTTCCTATTTTTATGCCTTTAATTTCTTTCGTCTGTCTAATTGCTCTGGCCAGTGTTTCGAGAACTATGTTGAACAGAAGTGGTGAGAGAGGGCATCCCTGTCTTGTTCCAGATTTTAGAGGGAATGCCTTCAATTTTTCTCCATTCAGAATGATGCTAGCCTGGGGCTTAGCGTAGATTGCTTTTACAATGTTGAGGTATGTTCCTGTTATCCCTATTTTTTCTAGAGTTTTGAACAAAAAGGGATGCTGTACTTTGTCGAATGCTTTCTCTGCGTCTATCGAGATGATCATATGGTTCTTATCTTTAAGTCTGTTGATGTGGTGAATAACATTTATTGATTTCCGTATATTGAACCATCCTTGCATCCCAGGGATGAATCCTAGTTGATCATGGTGTACAATTTTTTTGATATGATTTTGTATCTGATTCGCCAGAATTTTATTGAGGATTTTTGCGTCTAGGTTCATTAGAGATATAGGTCTGTAGTTTTCTTTCTTTGGAGTGTCTTTGTCTGGCTTAGGAATCAGGGTGATGTTGGCCTTGTAGAATGAATTTGGAAGTTCTCCCTCTTTTTCTATTTCCTGAAATAACTTGAAAAGTATTGGTATTAGTTCCTCTTTAAAGGTTTTGTAAAACTCTGTTGTATACCCATCCGGTCCTGGGCTTTTCTTAGTTGGTAATCTTTTGATGATTTCTTCTATTTCCTCAATTGATATTGGTCTGTTTAGGTTGTCTATATCCTCCTGTCTCAATCTGGGCAGATCATATGACTTAAGAAATTTATCGATGCCTTCACTATCTTCTATTTTATTGGAGTATAAGGATTCAAAATAATTTCTGATTATCTTCTGTATTTCTGAAGTGTCTGTTGTGATATTGCCTTTTTCATCCTGTATGCTAGTAATTTGAGTTCTCTATCTTCTCTTCGTTAGCATGGCTAAGGGTCTGTCGATCTTATTTATTTTTTCAAAGAACCAACTTTTAGTTTTATCAATTTTTTCAATTGTTTCTTTTGTTTCGATTTCATTAATTTCAGCTCTGATTTTAATTATTTCTTGCCTTCTTCTTCTTTTGCTGTTATTTTGCTCTTCTTTTTCTAGGATTTTGAGATGAAGTATGAGATCATTTATTTGTTGGTTTTTTCTTTTTTTAAGGAATGAACTCCAAGCAATGAATTTTCCTCTTAGAACTGCTTTCAATGTGTCCTATAGATTCCGATATGTTGTGTCTGTGTTTTCATTTATCTCTAAGAATTTTTTAATTTTCTCCTTAATGTCTTCTATAACCCATTGATCATTCAGTAACCTATTGTTCATTCTCCAAGTGATGCATGATTTTTCCTTCCTTCTTTTATCGTTGATTTTCAGTTTCATTCCATTATGATCAGATAAGATGCATGGTATTATCTCTACTCCTTTATATTGTCTAAGAGTTGCCCTGTGACATAATATATGATCTATTTTTGAGAAAGATCTATGTGCTGCTGAGAAAAAAGTGTAACTGCTTGATGTTGGGTGGTATATTCTATATATGTCAATTAAGTCTAGGTTGTTAATTGTGTCATTGCGTTCTATAGTTTCCTTATTCAACTTTTGTTTGGAAGATCTGTCCAGTGGTGAGAGAGGTGTGTTGAAGTCTCCCATGATTATTGTATGATGGTCTATTAGACTCTTGAACTTGAGAAGAGTTTGTTTGATGAACATAGCTGCACCATTGTTTGGGGCATATATATTTATGATTGTTATGTCTTGTTGGTGTATGGTTCCCTTGAGCAGTATGTAGTATCCCTCTTTATCCCTTTTGATTAACTTTGGCTTGAAATCTATTTTATTTGATATGAGTATGGACACTCCTGCTTGTTTCTGAAGTCCATATGAGTGATATGATTTTTCCCAACCTTTCACCTTCAGTCTATGTATGTCTTTTCCTATCAAATGCGTCTCCTGTAGGCAGCATATTGTTGGGTCATGTTTTGTGATCCATTCTACTAGCCTGTGTCTCTTAATTGGTGAGTTTAAGCCATTAACATTTAGGGTTATTATTGAGATATGGGTTATCCTTCCAGCCATATTTGTTTATTTATGTTACTGAATATGGTTTGTTTTCCTCTTTGATTATTTTCCCCCCTTTACTGTCCTACCTCCCACTGTTGGTTTTCATTGTTATTTTCCATTTCCTCTTCCTGTAATGTTTTGCTGAGGATTTTTTTGAGAGATGGTTTTCTAGCTGCAAATTCTTTTAACTTTTGTTTATCATGGAAGGTTTTAATTTCATCTTCCATCTTGAAGCTTAATTTTGCTGGATACACAATTCTTGGTTGGAACCCATTTTCTTTCAGTGTTTGAAATATGTTATTCCAGGATCTTCTAGCTTTCAAAGTCTGTGTTGAGAGATCAGCTGTTATCCTGATTGGTTTACCCCTAAATGTAATCTGCTTCCTTTCTCTTGTAGCTTTTAAAATTCTCTCCTTATTCTGTATGTTGGGCATCTTCATTGTAATGTGTCTAGGTGTGGATCTCTTATGAATATGCACATTCGGCGTCCTGTAGGCTTCTAGGATTTGGGATTCTGTCTCGTTCTTCAAGTCTGAGAAGTTTTCTCAAATTATTTCATTGAATAGATTGCTCATTCCTTTGGTTTGGAGCTCTGTGCCTTCCTGTATCCCAATGACTCTTAAGTTTGGTCTTTTAATGTTATACCATATTTCTTGGATGTTCTGCTCCTGGTTTCTTAACAGTCTTGCTGAGCTGTCTATGTTCTTTTCAAGTTGAAATACTTTGTCTTCATTGTCTGATGTTCTATCTTCTAAGTGTTCTACTCTGCTGGTAGTATTCTCAATTGAGTTTTTAAGTTGGTTTATTGCTTCCTGCCTTTCTAGGATTTCTGTTTGTTTGTTTTTTATAACCTCTATCTCCCTGTATAGTTGATCTTTTGCTTCCTGGATTTGTTTATGTATTTCATTGTTGAAGAGATCTTTCATTGTCTGATTTTGCTGTCTAATGTCTTCCTTGAGACTCCAGATCATCTGAAGCATGTATCTCCTGAATTCTTTATCTGACATTCCATCTGCTGCAGATATTACCTCTTCTAACATTGAGTTGACCTGCATTGCTTGTGGTCCTTTCTTTCCTTGTCTCTTCATACTGTTCGCGTTTCTTTCTGCTTACTGAGACTGTTGTGTTATTGAATTTTCCCCCTATATATTTGTATTACTCTTGTATAGTTGCAAAGTCTCCCGCGCAGGCGCGGGCAGGGGCTCTGCTCCTCCTCCAATTGGGGCACTGTGCCTACCACATCGGCAGGCCGCTGGGCCTGTTCTGCTGGTTGGTAGCAGGTACGCCTACCTTGCAGGCGCGTGAGGCGGCTCTGCCACTCCCAGGTTGCTGGGCCTGACCCGCTGGTGGGTTGCAGGTCCGGCTACCTTGCAGGCGCGGTGGGAGGGCGCACACCTATTTGTATTTAGAAAGTTACGCGAAATGGAGGACGTAATGCTTGGGATGAAAGTTGGGGGGTAGGGGAAGGTAGGTGCTCTTGAAAAGAAAGAAGGAGAGGGAGATAGATAGCATAGAGGAGAATGGAAAGAGCAGTAAAACTTGGAAGGGGAGAGAGAGAGGAAAAAGGGAGAGAAAAAATTAAAATGAAATAGTAAATAAAATTAGGTCTTAGAGATCCATTTTCTTCTCTTCCCGTAGGCAAAGCTGTGCCCTCCGGGCTGAGTTTTGCCCTCAATGTGTCAACAGCAATCCCTGTAAGGCGGTTCCTGGGAGTCTCTCAATCCTGTTGGTCCAGAGCCGTTTCCCTTCTACGGCCCCTCCTCCCCTTCCTCCTGCCAGCCAGCCAGGTCCTGCTCACCGGAGGCAGTTCCCCAAGGATTAGGTTACACTTTCAGCCCCACCAAGTGCTCTATTTCCCTAACTACTGAGCACTCTTGCTGTCATTCATCTAAGCCCCAGTGCTGTGGAGCTGTGGTCTGGGAGTCAATTGTTTAATTTTTCCGGACCCCTTTGGTGGGCACACCTTCGGAATCTGGCAGCTAAGACCATTGGTGTCGCTGCTGGTGGTAATAGGAGTTGGGGGTCGAGGATCCCCTCTACTTCCCTCAGCCCCTACAGTCACAACCACACTGCTGGCGGTAGGAGGAGTTGGGGGTCTGGAGTGTCCTCTGTTTCCCTCCGCCCCTACCATCACACCCTCTCAGTTCGCGGTTGGGGGATTTGCGGGTGGGGAGTCTTCTCTGCTTCCCTCTGCCCCTACAGTCACGCCCTCATCACTGGCAGTAGGGGGAGTTGGGGTTCGAGAGTCCTTTGGCCCTACGGTCACGCCCACGGAGAGATTTTGAAGTTTCCCAGTTGTTTGTATCTGGTGTGGGCGGGAGTCACACACCTGCTAAAGTAGATTCCGCTGGGAAGGAATCTCTTTGGCCGAACTTTGGTGACTTCCCCTCTCTGCTATGGCGGGCCCCTGGCTCCTTGCCGGAGTGTCCGAAGGGAGGGGTGGAACTGGCTTGTCTCTGGTCTGACGCAATCTCTGGTTTTAGTTCCCAGTTCGCTATTTCGTAAAGGGTTGGTTAGATTCCCTTCACGCTGTCTGGGGGGGGGGGGGAGCCGTTCGCCAGGTGGGCGGGGCTGTTAGTAGAGCCGGAGGGCACGGGCTGTCTGCTGGGCCAGGCGGGGACACTTCTCGCTGTGCCGGGCCGCCAGGGGCTGCCTGTAGAGCCGGGCAGCTGCGGCCGCGTGGCTAAGATCCGGGCGGGCGGGGTGGCCGTTCGCTGAGCGAGAGCGGGGCCTCCCGGGACGGCGGGATGGCGGGTGCCGTCTTCGGGTTCGGGCGGGCTGCCGGCCGTTTTCTGAAGCGGCTGGTGGCCGTGGGGTTGTACCTCTGCACCCGCCAGGGGGCTGCCTGTAGAGCTGGGCAGCTGCGGCCGCGTGGCTATGAGCCTGGCAGGTGTGGTGGCCATTCGCAGAGCGAAAGCAGGGCCTCCCCGGGACGGCGGGATGGCGGGTGCCGTCTGCGGGTTCTGGCGGGCCACACTGCTCTGGGCCGCCGGCCGCTTGCAGAAGCAGCTGGTGGCTGCAGGTCTGGACCTCCGCGCCCGCGTGGCCGGCCAAGATCCACTTGTCTGGGACAAACTGACACTTCTAATAAACCTACCAATTCCCGGCAGGTCCCCTCTTAACGGAATTTTGCTTGAAGTTCCTCAGTAGGTAGACTGCCGCTGTTCCATTGGGTCTTTCTGATCCCATTCCTTATAAGTTTTTGATACCAGGGTTATACCAGCTTCATTAAAGTAGGAAATGCTCTCAGTCTCTGTGAAAAACATTATGTAATATAATTTCTTCCTCAAATGCTTGGTGAAATTCACCAGAAAAGTTATTTAGGCCTGAGATTTTTATTGCGTAAATTTTTCGTTATATAAATCCATTTTTAAAATAATCAACTCAATTATTTTAATAAATATAAGACAACTTGTGCCAGTTTTTGAAAGCTGTGTTTTTCAGGAGTTTGCCAGTTTCCTCCGTGTTGTCAGACTTATTGGCATAAAAACATAATGACTTTTGTCTACCCTTTTAATATAGAGTCTGTAGTAGTGGAAGATGAACAATTGAGGAAAACAGTGGCATTCAGCTGTGAAAGATACAAGTGATAATCTGAACAGAAGAATAATAATACTTAAGGTGATTAAAGTACATCACAAAACAATATTTTATAAAGATACATAACTTGCATAGCTATCAACTATGCAATAGTTGACAATATGAATAGATTGGCAATTTTCATTTGTTATTAGTAATTTCTAATTTTTCTTTATTTCTTCATCAGTCTTGCCTAAGAATTTAATCAATTTTATTATTCTCTTCAGAGAACCTGTGTTTGGCATTAATGTTTTGGCATTAATATTCATCTTTTTAAAAAACTTAATTGATTTCTGCTTTTATCTTTTCCTTCTGCTTTCTTTGGGCTTAATATCTCTTTTCATAGCTATTTGAAGTAGAAGATTAAAACATTAATTATAAGGCTTTATCCATTTTAAGTTTTTCTTTTTAAATACTTAGGGATATAAATTTCTTTCTGCCAATGCTTTGTTTCCACATAGTTTTTTTTTTTCTTTTTTTTGGTACTGGGGAGTGAACTCAGGGGTGCTTGACCATTAAGCCACATCCCCATCCCTTTTTTGTATTTTATTTAGAGACAGGGTCTCACTGAGTTGCTAAAGTGCCTCGCTTTTGCTAAGGCTGACTTTGAAGTTGTGATCCTTCTGTCTCAGCCTCTGTAGCCACTGGGATTACAGGCATGTGCCACCATGCCTGGCTCCACATAGGTTTCGATATGTTGTTAGGTTCTCTTCAGTTGTTCTCTTTTGGATGCTCCCATGATTTCTCTTCTTCTTGTTTTTTTTTTTTTTTTTTTCTTAGTGATGGGGCTGCTGGGGATTGAACTCAAGGCTCACGAATGCTAAATACACCAAAAATATGTTTCTTGGACTTGGTTGAGGGAAAGATTTCTTGGCTAAATATAGGGCTCTTGGGTTGTATGCTTTTATTCCTGAAGATATTCCAGTGGTTTCAGGTTCCATTGTTACATGTCAGAAATCTTAGGTCACTCTGATTCTTTCTCCTTTGTCAATAAATTATTTTTGATCTGGAAGCCTGAAAGATTTTCTGTTTCTTTCTTTTTTAATTTAGAAACTGGAACCGTTAGTATCTGCCTAGACGTGTGAAGTGTTTTCATCAATTCAACAAGCCTATTCAAGTTGCAAACTCTGGTTGAGAACCAGTTAGATATTCTTTTATGGGTTGTTTAATTATTACCTTTTCCCTAATTGCTTACATATCTCTACTACTTGAATTTCTATTCTTTGCTGCCTTGGGATCTATCTTCCAAATCTCTTCTTTCATACTTATGATTACTTATTACTTCTCTACATGTTTTTGCTATACTACTTGCACTTCATTTCAGTCTCAGTAGTGGCCATCTATTTAGTTGACAGCTATGCAAGTTATGTGTCTTATCTCTATAAAATATTGTTTTGTGATATACTTTAATCACGTTAAGCATTATTATTCTTCTGTTCAGATTATCACTTGTATCTTTCACAGCTGAATGCCACTTGTTGATGGGTATTCTTTTAGGCCGACCCTTCATATATATGGTTTTTTTTCCATTGTTACTTTGTGGAATCTCAGGTCTAGTATTGGAGAGAAGCTTATGTTCCTCAAACCAATAGCATGGAAGCACACTAGCCACCATCTACTGCAGACATGCACTCTTTTGTAACTTCTTGGCCTCTTGAGTGCTATTGAGAACAGGCACACTCATATGGGGCTGCTGTCAACATCCTTATCCCTGTTCTGATCCCATTACCATCAGGGGACCTCATGGTGAATCACATGGGCTGAACTTTGTCTAGGGTTTGTCTCTTTGTAGTCCTTACACCAGTGGCTTTAGTGTTTTATTTGCCTTTGAGGGAGGGAGCCCTGCACTCTGGAGATACCATAGGTCCTAACTGATGCCTCCTGTCCATCAAGCCACTCGTAAGCCACAGCAAAGAGGGCTGTAACTAGGAAAGGAAGCTGCATTGGGATTTTTAGAGGGTCACAACATGTTTTGTACTATTAATAATACTCTTAAATGAATGAATTAATATGAAAAAAAACAGTTTTATTATCTTACATGGTTCCTTATTTATTATTTTTGTGCTGGGCATTTAATCCAGGGTGCTTTACTCCTGAGCTGCATCGCCAGCCCTTTTTATTTTTTTATTTTGAGACAGGACTTGCCAACTTGCCAAGTTGGTGGTCTCGAACTTGTGATCCTCCTATCTCAGCCTCCTGAGTCTTTAGAATTATAGGTGTTCTCTTTTTATTGAAGTTTATTGGCTGATAACAGTTTAGTATTTTTAATGCTTTTTTTATTTGCTTATACAAATGAAAGCTTAGTAAAGTTTTCTCAGAGATGATCTATAGTTCATAGATGGAGATTATTTCTTGTGAAATAGCTAAGAGTGACCTTTGTTATTAAAATAGATAAAATAAAATCCTAAAACTGGTAAGTACTTTTAAAATATGCTGAAGTATTTATTATTTACACTATTTTACTTTTTCTTTTGCCTTTAGGTAGGCAGCTCATATTTTTTTATTCTGTGTTTCTAGGTGAGCATGGCCTCACTGAAAGAACTAGACCAAAGACTCTTTGAAAATTACATTGAGCTGAAAGCAGATCCAATCGTTGGCTCCTTGGAACCTGGAATTTATGCAGGCTATTTTGACTGGAAAGACTGCCTACCTCCAACAGGTAAGTAAACACAGTAACTGAAGTTTTAAAAGTAATTGAGTGCATCTGGGCTAATAGTAGGTATAGATGTGCTTTTGTCAATTAATATATGCTTAGAATGCTTTTCTCTTTATTCAAATTTTTTTCATTCTTACTGAGGGTGGAAGATGAGTTTTATTTCAACTTATTAGCTCAAACCCATTTTTTTTTTTTTTGATAGTTTGGAATTTAGTACACTTTTTTTTTTTTTTTTTTTTTTTGGGCAGTGCTGGGGATTGAACTCAGACTCATGCATGCTAGGCAAGTGCTCTACTGCTGAGCTACACCCCAGTTCATTTTTTTTATTATTAATGCTTGATGGGGGCTGGGGTTGTGGCTTAGTGGTGGAGTGCTTGCCTAGCATGTGTGAGGCACTGAGAAAATTAATTTACCTTATTTATAATCATTGAACATTCTAATAATACATACTTGTTCTCTATCATACTTGTTTTTTGATAGATACAATACAATAGAGTGACTATGGGTGACATTTTCATGCAGTGACCTTGTGACCATCATCAAAAAAGTTATTTAAGAAAACTAGTCAGTTCTGTTTAAGACCTCATTATTGATGCTAAAAAAGTGAATAGAAGGAAAATGTGTAGGACTAAGATTATTCTAGTAATTCAGCAAAGAAAATTTAGCTACACAAGGATGACTGACATATACCACTGTTATCTTTGTGATTTTATTTGAAAATTGCTTAAATCACTTTATAATATATGTCTTAAAAATCATTATTGCTCTTTGAATCAAATAAATTTTTTGATTGATCAAATAGTTGTTTCCTTTTATAAAATAATGTGGGATACATAAAACCAAGTTATCTATTAACATTTTTTATAGAAGTGGTCTTATATAGAAATGTCATGCTTGTACTAGACATATATAGAAATGTCATGGGTTCTTTTTGGATATACATACATAGATGTAATAGTGAATTATTAACAAGTTTGGCTTAATCTTTGTTATTTTAATTAATCACTGTATTTGTCTTTTGTTTTCTTATTATGTAATGATTTCATTAGATTGTAATAAAATGTGTTCATATGTATTGATACCAAAAACAATCATAAATAATATTGTATGTGACCACAGTAACTTATTAGTTTTCTGAAATTATGATCATTGTGGTTATATCCTTATACCTTCATCTTGCCATATTGATCTTTTTCCCTGTAATCTCCATTACTTTTCTGTATTCATACTTTGTGTGCCTCAAATGGATTACAGTTCATACTCAAAACTATTTCTTTTTTTTTTAAAGTCTAAATCAGATCCAGTTAGAATCTTGTTTATAATTTTTTCGGTATTTTCCCATCATACACTCAGCTTCATGAAGCTTTGATATGTGGGCTTCTGCCCCTATATCTTAGCACCTCACCCTAAGACCTGTCCAGCTGCCTCTACCTCTACCTTTTTGAAAACCATATCCCTCTGAAATGTAAATTGGATCCTTTCCATCCCCTAATTTAAACTCTTAAGCAGTGCCAAGGCCCTGTATATACTCACCTATACTTGCCATATGCCCTTCTTTCCATGTACCTCCAGCAGGCAACAAGCATCAAAGCCCTGTGTCCACTCCCTTCCCTCTAGCTTCACTCTCTATCCTGCTTACTCCAGCCCTTCCCTGATTTCCTAGATGATTCCTCCTCCTGGAAGCTCTGCCTGACCCCCTTCTACATGTCCTTAGTAGAAGTTGGCATACCTCTAACCTTGTGCTTCTAGAGCAGTTTCCTGTTCTTAGAGTGCTGTATATGTGGGAATTATTTATTATCTTGTCCTTACTGGATACCCTTAGTGCAGGGATCATTTTCACATCTGAGCTCCCAGTGTTTAGCACACAAGATGTTCAGTGTGTGTGTGTTGAGTGAATGAAGTTTATTAATATGCAGTCTTTGTACACAAGTGTGTTACTCCTCAATTTATCTTCCAATTGTTTGCTAAATGGTTTTGCAGTGATTTTTCTAAAATTCTTCTTCAGTAGTAAAGTACATCATACAGTGTTCATTTCCATGATTATGCTTATTCACTTTTTGATAAATTATACCCAAGAGATTTTCATACTTATTGAAGTGCATTGAAATGAATGTTGTAAATGCTCATTTTCTTGTCTTTTGTTAATTCTCACATGACAGCTATATGTACTCCCTAAATTTTGGGCAGTTGCATTTTAAACAATCAAGTATATCTAACACATCAGCAATTCTATGTAGCATCACTATGTAAAAGTAATATATTGTTCAGTGATAGTGTAAACGAGTTTTGTTAAAATTCATATTTCCTTCAATGAATAACCTATACTAGATATTAAAAGTTAGCACCCAAACAGTTCTTAACCTTATTTTGTGTATGTCCAAGGTGATTAATTTGCTTGCAATATTTCTGTGGTGATAGGAACACTCATGACACAACTAATTCATCCATTACTGCAACAAGTTGGAATTGAGGATCTTATATGTCTTCATCAAAAGGTCTAATTGTTATAGAGAAACAGAATTTACTTGCTGCCAATGTGGAAGATGTCTGTTTTTCCTTGACTGGCTTCTCTTAAAAAACATTAATAGCAGTGCACAGTTCCTCTTGGGGTAGAACATAGATATTCTTTCTCATCATTTTGCCTCTTTAAGAGATATCTTTGGGAAGGAGACTTCCATGAAGTTTTGTACTTCTTGAAGGGCTTTGTTGGGTCGCAGTGCTGGCCATATGGGTTCTGTGACAGCACTTTAGTGAAAATTAACAAGAGGCAAGGAGTGTGTGAGTGGCAATATCAGGCTAAGAGGGATCTTGGGTATCCATTGTGTCTAGTTGGATAATAAGACATTTGATGTCCAAGTCCCCATTGTTACATATTTATTTCAGATACCCAAAGTCTATTATCTGTTGTCTTCATGGTTTTCAACCATGTGAAGTCTAAAAATGTAATAGTTTATATTTATATTTTTTCTCTATACAAAATTAAAATTCTGCTGGCTAAATGAGTAAGTGGCATGGCTTTTAAAAAAAAAAAAAAACCCAGCTCAGTTTTTGTTGTTATTTTTTAGAAAGACAAACTGTTTCATAAGCAAATGGCACATGGGACCCTAATGTCAGCAATTTATATACTCTCTCTGATTCCAAAAGCATTTAAGAAGTAGTCCATGTTTGTTTCACTTTTATAAACTGTATTTAGTTCTGTTCTTTGTGTAGTTTTGACTTCATGAGTATACCCGAACCTCAGTCTTGCATAGTCATCTAGTGATTTTTAGTTTGTTTAAAGTTGACTTGAGCCTTGTAAAGTGAACAGTCAAAAGTTTGACTATTAATCTTCTAAAATAATTTCAATTCACAACTTTAATATTTCTTTAGAGTTTTAATCTCCAGAGCCTGAATTTTAAAATTATATAAGTAACTGATTATTTATTGCTGTAGTTAGCATTAAATTTAGTTTTCAATACTCTATGTAGTGATTAAAAAGAAATCCAATTGATTAATTTCATGATTCAAGAAAAAAAATCCGTTAAAGCCATACGTGTGCTTTTTAACCTGGCGGTTGGATATTTAAATTGTTGTCACCTCTTTATTTGTTATGTCAGTAGAGATCATTCTGGCTAGTTCTGAGTCATATAACTGACTGTTCTTAAGATTTGAATTGTTCTGTCATCCATAATTATCAAGAGCGACAGGATTTGCATTCTATAAATTTGAGAATGTTATTGAATTCCATTTTCATATACACATGGGAATTCATATCTTTATAGTATATTTAAAAATCTTTCTTTTAAATTTTTTCTTAAATACTAGTTTTAGCTATCTTTTCTCTCCAAAAGGCATATAAGTTTAAATTTATATTCATTCATTAAGGGCATTTAAAAATGAATTTAAACTTAATTATTTTATGTAGGTAAAACACCTAATTGAATTTTTAATTCAAGTGCTTTTTTATTAATTATAATAATTGAAATTATAATGGGAAGGGGAAGATGGTTTATGTAATTTGTGACATGAATACATCTGAACATTCTAAAAATAATATCATAGTTGACTGCTTACATAAATGGTGCATATAACCAGAGTCGAATAATTTCCCATACATTAGTAATATGTCAGATCACAGTCCCTGTGCTGCCCAGTTTCATTAGTGAGCAAGAGTTATTAGATGTCTGTTGTCAAAGCAGTGTGCTAGGCAGCATATCTAAGCAAGGCAGAGAGAGAATGTAAATCTTGGGAGACAAAGGCAAATGCATATTTCTTATGTGTATGTTTGTTTTATTCAAAACAATTTTAGTTTTAAGATTTTTGCTTTTCAGAAATACCTTGCAAATATTTTAAATAAATTCTGTAAGAGACATTGTATAATTAGGTTATTGCCTGCATCTAATGACTCAAATTAAAAGCTTGGGTCTGGTTTAGAATTTCTAGAGAATAAGAAAAATGCTGGAAGAACAGAAATAAGGAAAAAATGGATATTTGGTTAATTTTTCAAAAAACTTTAAACTAGCAGGCAATGTCAAAGTTTGGTCTTGCTCTCTGAGAAAATTGATCATTAAAATGTTTGTGGCTCCATATAAAATAATCATATATTATATTTGTGATATGTTTATGTGAATCATATACACACTTACACATTTGGCCACTGTATCTGCAGGTTCTCCATCTGTGGATTCAACCAATCACAAATAAAAAATACTGTATTTGAAAATATTATTGCATCTTACGGAACCCAAACAGACTTTTTTCCATATTATTATTGTGTAAACAATATAGCCTAACAATGATATACATAGCATTTACTTTGTAGTAGGTAATATAAATAATCTAGAGATAAATATATGGAAGGACATTTATAGGTTTTACACATATCATACTACTTTACATGAAGGACTTGAACATCTGTGGATTTGGTATTCAGTCACCATTAGGGGCATGTTCTGCAATCAATTCCCCATAGGTACAGAGAGATTTTGGTATTTTTCTACCTACACAGAGAGAGAGAGGGACGTACACATTGTTCATGTATTGGTAGAAAATGCTGGTCAAGGAAAAATGCATTCATTTTTCTCATATTTTTATTTAGACAACATATCAGGTTCATATTTTGTCATATACAAATGTGACTTGATAAGGGTGGGAAGTAGAATTACAGAAAACTTTAATTTTCTATTTTAAGTTTAGTGTTTGAGGAATATTTGTAAGGAGTATACATTCTTTTTTTCCTCTTTCTTTCTTTCTTTCTTTCTTTCTTTCTTTCTTTCTTTCTTTCTTTCTTTCTTTCTTTCTTTCTTTCTTTCTTTCTTAGAGAGAGAGAGAGAATATCTTTTTTATAGATAGACACAACACAATGCCTTTATTTTTATGAGGTGCTGAGAATCGAACCGGCGTCCCGCCCGTGCTAGGCGAGTGCTCCACCGCTGAGCCACAATCCCAGCCCCATACATTCTTATTTTTAAAAAGAAATTTTTATCCATGGAGGCAGGATACTCATGAAGAAAAAGTATACATGACACTAATTCATTTTCTTCATACACACGAACTTGGTTTGATATGAAAATGACAGTCTCATGAATCTAGGTTTCAGCAAGTCATGAAACCATTTTTCCTGATATTCTCTTGGAAGTATATGCTACTTAAATTCAGAATGTCTTCCTATCAGTTTAGAGGGAAGCCTGGAGTCACTGCAGGTGTATTTTCTTTTTTCTTTTTTTGAGAGAGAGAGAAAGAGAGAGAATTTTTTAAATATTTATTTTGTTTTAGTTTTCGGCAGACACAACATCTTTGTTTGTATGTGGTGCTGAGGATCCAACCGGGGCTGCACGCATGCCAGGCGAGCGCGCTACCGCTTGAGCCACATCCCCAGCCCTTCTTTTTTAAACAATGTTTAATACTTTGTTAACCATTTGAAAATGGAGGAATAAAGACTAGTGAAGTTAGCTTATGTAGCACTGTTACATTATACTTACAAAGTTTCTACAATGCTTTTTGTGTATCTTGTGATAGAAGCATCCTCAGATTAATGACAAAATTTAGCATGCTTTACTAGTGCTACCTCAGAACCAAAAATATAAGTTTCAGAGAAATTCTGGTTCCAGCAGTAGTGGAAAACTTATCAGATATCTCCTTCCACAGTTAAATTGTAAACTCTGCACAGAATGTAGAAGCACAGAAGAGCCATGAAAACCAGAAACTGGAAGAGGTTGCTTCAGTGAAATTGTAGAAACCAAAGCAAGTCTTTCCATGGCTTCCCTTTAGGGCTCTCTCCAGGTTGCAGCACCTGTGGCTAGCACTCAAGCAGAAAGCCACAGATAAGTAAGACAGGGAATGCAGCTGATGAAAGTAACACTAGATGGAAACTCAAATCTAAAGAAAAGATTGACACATGAGTAAATGAAAAAAGCAAACTGTGCTTTTTTCACTAATTAAAAAAAATGATTGTTTGATCCAAGAAAAAGCCATATATTCATTAAACTGAATTCACAATCAAAAAGTTTTCTTTGTAGAAAATTCCCTATTTAAACACTTTTACTGATAAATTCTGTGAAACATTTAAGGAAGAAATAGTACCAGTTTTACACAAATTTTACCAGAAAATGTTGGTGGAAGAAATCTCATTTTTTAATATTGAATATTGAATCTCATTTTATGAGGTCTGCACAATCCCAAACTGAAATCTGGCAAGAATACTACAAGGAAAGAAAATTACACCCTAATCTACCTCATGAACATTGGAAGAAAAAATTTTTTACAATTATTTTGAGCAATGCAAATAAAGTGACATTATACATATAATGGAGTACTAATACATTAGGACCAAGCAAGGTTTATTTCAGATATGAAAGGCTTGTGCAATGTTTGAAAATTAATCACTATATTAATAGCCTGAGAAAGAAAAGCCATATATGCCTCTCAGCAGAGGTAAAGAAAATATTTCACAAAAGCCCAACATTAATTCATCATAAAATGTCTCAGCCAATTAGATATAGAAGGAAACTTCCTAAACCTGATAAAAGGATCTACAAAAGTCCTGTGGCTAAAATAAGATAATGAAACATGAAATACTTCCCACTAGCATCAGAAAGGAGACAGAGGTGTCTACTCTATTTCTGTTCAGTATTATCCTGGAGGTCCTAGTTATTGTCATAATGCAGGAAAAAAAAAAACATAAGATTGGTGGGAGTGGGGGAAGGTTGTGTTAGTTGTTAGTGACATTTTTGTCATTGTGACCAAAATACTTGACAAGAACCACTTAGAGGAAGAAAAGTTCTTTTGACACACTCTTTCAGAGTTTCAGTTTATGAACAGCCAACTAACTCCCTCACTCTGCCCAAAGTGAGGTGAATATTATGTCAGACAGGTATGGCATAGGAGTGTTGCTCTGTTCCTGGCAGCTGGGAAATACAGAGAGGGAGGGGAAGGGGCCTCAGGAACCCTTTCAAGGCACACCCCCCAGTGACCCACCTCCTCTAGTCATGCCCTACCTGCCTATAGTTACCATCCAGTTACTTCATTCTAAGATGGACTGATTAGGTTTTAGCCCTCATCATCTAATCATTTCACCTCTGAATACTCCTGCATTAATACAAGCTTTTAGGGAACACCTCATATCCAAACCATAACAAAGATAAAATTGTTTTTATTCCAAGACAATGTCACTGTTTATATAGAATATTCTAAGGAATCTATAAAATTATTGTAATTAATAATTGAATTTATAGGATCTCAGGATATAGAATCAACATGCAAAACTCAGTTATATTTAACATAAAACAGTTAAATATAGCAAAAAATTGAAAATAAAATTTTAATAATTCCATTTATGGTATCATTAAATAAAGAATAAGGAATAAATCAAACAAAATACATTTAGGACTTCACTGGAAATGGAAAATTACTACTGAATGTAATTTCATTAAATAAAACTAAAAAAAATGAATATATAAACTGTGTTTTTGCATTGGAAATCTCAATATTAAGAAGTCAGATCTCTCAAATTGATCTGTAGATATAGTGCATTACCAACCCAATTCTCAGCATCTTTTTTTTGGGGGGGTAGGGGTGGGGAGTAATTAATAGGTGGTTCCAAAATTTATTTGGAAAAATGAGGGTTTTGAATAACCCAGAGATTCTTAATGAAGGACAGGAAGTCGGTGTGTTCACACTGCTTGGTGTAAAGACTTGGTAGAGCTACTCTAATGAAACTTTAGTATTAGCATACCAATACTATTATTATTTACTAGTATTAGCATGTATACATGGTCAGTTATTTTGACAAGGCACTAAAGCATGTCCATGGCAAAAGGAAATGTTAACAGATATGTTGCAACAGGTGAATAAAAACAGCTTTTTAAAAAAGAAAAAAAAAACACAAAAGGCCAGTAACAGATTGAGAATAAACAGCAGCATTTATAATCAGGGAAAGGCAAAGAAAATAATAGTGAAATACTACTTCAGACTCATGAGAACAGCTAAAATTAGAGACTGGGAATACTAATGTTGGCAAAGGATGTGGAGCAACTAGAAATCTAGTATTGATAGTGCATTCATCAGTTTTCCATCACTGTGATAAGATAACTGAGAATAATCAACTAAAAGCAGGAAAGGTTTATTTTGACTCAAGGTTTTAAACGTTTCAGTTCATGGTTGACTGGCTCCATTAATTCTGGGCCTGTGATGAGATAGTACATCATGGCTGAAGACATGTTATAGTAAAGCTTCTCACTCTGTGATGACTAGGATTGGGGGGAAGAGAGGCAGGAAGAAAATGTACCTTCAAAGGTCTGTTCCCAGTGACCTTCCTCCAACTAGGCCCCATCTCCTAAAGGTTGTACCGTCTCCTACTAGGGCCACAGGCTGGCAACCAAGCCTTTTGTGTGAAGTCTATGTCTATCCAAACCATAACATTTCACCTCTGGCCTCCAAAGGCTCATGTCCATCTCATAATGCAAAATGCATCTATTCCTCTCCTCTGAGATTCAAGGAAACTCTTAGCTGTAAAGATCAAAGGACAAATTATATACTTCAAACATACAATGGCACAATCCCTTTTAAAAATGGGAATAACAGGAAAATAACAAGGAAAGATTGGGCCAAAGATTAAGACCAAAACCCAAACCCAGCAGGGCAAATATTAAATTCTGTAGTTCCATGTTCAGCATCCAGGGCATGATGTGATCTACAAAGGACTTGGATGGCTCTTCCACTATAGTCTTGTCAGCTATAGCCCATGTGGTCACTCTTGGACTTGTAATGGGATTATCGCCCAGTAAAACAGGGCACTGGGGCATTCAGCAGGAAACAGCTTTTATTAGTGTCAACACTTGCCCAGTGGATTATATCTAAAGGCTGAGCCTGGAATGCAGCATGGTGTGTCTCTTGCAAGTTCTTTTGTCTCCCATATAAGACAATACACATTCTGATTGGGTATTCTCATACTATAGAGTTGCAACTAAAGTTGCAACAGCTTCTTACATAACTGAGTTATGACAGAGTCATAACAGATTTGCAGCAGAGTTGGCAAGCACACTGAATGCCACGTTTCCTTTTCTTTGTTCTGAAATGAAAGGTCCTCCACAGGCTATCTCTCATTGCCTACAGATTCCTTGGCAGATGTTCCACAATCTTGGCATCTCTAATTTCCTGGGGTCTCCATTGCAGCTTTGGGCATCACTCTCATAGTTTTCACATATCATGCTTTCAGGGGTTACCTGTAGGGACCTTGACCCTGCCGTCTACTGCGTGGCCTCCCAGGCTTTCCTTTGAAATCTCAGTGGACACCTACATAATCATAAGACTCTACATTCTGAAGGCCTGCAAAACCAGAACTTCATGGATTATGTTAAGTTGTGCCACCAGCTCAGGCAGCAGCAGGGACTGCTTGGGCCATGGCTTTGGTGACCTCTGAGTGCCTGGATAGCTGAACATGGTGAAACCAGTCCTGGGGCAACAACTTCTGAGTTGTTGTGGAAGCTATTGTGGGAGTAGGGTGCCCAAGGGCTTCTTCTCAGATGAATGGTTTTTACCTTTTAACACCTTTGAGTCTGGGAGGGATAGAGTCTTACTTATTCCTTAGAAGTCCTCTAGGCATCTTTTCTATGTCCCTTTGCAAAGTGACTTGCTTCTTTTTAATATTACTGATCTCTTTAACAATCACACTCTCCTTGCCTAAAAGTTTACACTCACTTCTTTCCTGCAAGTTTTTCAGACATTTCTTCTCTACTTTTTGTTCCTGATTCTCACTGTAAATCTGACTAATGCAACCAACAAGCCTGAAAGCAGGCTGTTTTTAAATTTCCTCTGTTAAATTACTTAGTCTATCACCTTTAAATCCACCCTCACTTAGAGTGACTTGGACAAAATGTAGACAAGTTCTTTGCCAGAATGTAACATGAATGACTTCTGGTCCATTTCCCAGTAGAATCCTCATTTCCATCTGAATTCTCATGAGCCCAGCCTTTGCTATATGCATTCCCATTGGCATTCTCTCATTCTCTTCTTAGCTTCCACCAAAATGGCCCATGAAGCTCTGCTTACATCATTCTAAGCTATTCTAGCCTACTTCTCCAGATGTTTCTGACTTCCTCCCACAAACCAATTACAAAGGTTTCCAGCTCTCATGGCCAGGTATAACCACAGCAATATCCCCTCTTCAGTACCAATTTTCTGTGTTGGAATTCTGTTGCTGTGTAAGAATACCTGAAAAACTCAACTTACAGTAGGAAAGGTTTATTTTGGTTTACAATTTCAGAGGTTTTAGTCCATGGTTAGCCAGCTTCATTATTTCTGGCTTATGGTGAGGCAGAACATTATGGCAGAAGGACTGTAGAACAAAACTGCTCACCTGATGGTGGCCCGAAACAGAGCTGGGTCAGGGAAAAAATATTTTTCAAAGGCCTGCTTATTCCCAGTGACCTGCTTCCTCAAACTAGGCCCTACTTCCTAAAGGTTTCACCACCTCCTAATAGTGCCATAGACTGATGACTTGTTACTCCCCTTAAAGGGAGACATAAGCAAATAAACTCAAGTACAAGAATACATACTATAGGATTCCATCTAAGTGAAGGTCAAGAACAGGCTGACTAATCCAAGATGGCTAGAGGTGGGTGGTAGTAATGGACTGAACGATGGCAGGAGGGAACTATCAGGGGTGATTGAAATGGTTTGTATCTACCAGGGCGCAGTGGCATATGCCTGTAGTCCTAGTAGCTTGGGAGGCTGAGGCAGGAGGATTGTGAGTTCAGTGCCAGCCTCAGCAAAAGCAAGGCACTAAAAAACTCGGTGAGACCCAGTCTCTAAATAAAATATGAAATAGGGCTGGGATGTGGCTCAGTGGTTGAGTGCCCCTGAGTTCAATTCCTGATACCCCTCTACCTCCAAAAAAGAAATGATCTGTATCTTATTTGGATAGTAATTAGAAAGTTGCACACTTGTATCAAATCCCATTGGATTATGCACTAAAGATCTTTGCTTTCACTGTATATGAATTTTACCTCAAAAGAGTTCATTGAGTAGAAAAAAATTTAAAGTCATGCAAGAAAAATTGAATTATGAGGAAAAAAGCATACAAAAAAGAAAAAGGCATAATTAGAAACATAAAGACAAAAAAGATGTTACATGTAAATTATGTAGGAACAGTTATGGGGTAGGCAGTTTTAACAACTAGAGGGAGGAGAAGGCACAGCTTAATATGGGGAAGTGTATGAATTCTAAAAGTTGTAGGTTGTTTGCAGGTCTACTGTCCAAGTGCTTTGTGATGTTTCTGCTTTAAAGTGTCCAGTGAAATGAGAGTTGGAATTACTATAGTATGGTATCCAAAGATAGAAGGTGCAAATTCCTGTGTTCTGAAACTATTACGTCTTAAAACCAAACCATATGAGAAAATGGTTGTCAGGATAGACTATATTCTAGAGAAGGGATTAAAGATGGATTTGGGCTGGGGATGTGGCTCAAGTGGTGACACACTTGCCTGGCATGCGTGGGGCGCTGGGTTCGATCCTCAGCACCACATTAAAAATAAAATAAAGATGTTGTGTCCACCGAAAACTGAAAAATAAATATTAAAATATTCTCTCTCTCTCTTTTTAAAAAAAAAAAGAGAGATGGATTTAATAGCTATCTTCTTATATCTACATTTTTAAAAAGGAAAAGTAGTTTTATATAGCTGGAGAAGGCAGAATTAAAATCACATAGCAGTTATCATTAGAATTTTCAAAAATATGGTCATCCTTATAAGAAATATATATATATATATATATTCAGCAGCAGTGTTCAGTCAATGCTGAGTGGCCAGCCACCAGATATATTGTTGATCAAAATGGCCTCCAAAGACTTGCAAACTTCTGATTCTGCTGTTTCTAATTGGGGATAATTTAACCTGGCCTGTAATCATAGGGTAGATATCTTAAGGAACAAGTAGGATTTGGGATACATCCCAATAATTCAGATGATTTAGGGCATTCAAAACTCCTAGACATTAAAGACCAAATACAAAACAAAACAAAAATAAAACTAATCAAACTGAAGTTAGATGCTTTAAGGGAAGTTGTTAAGGTAGTGACGGCAATATGGCCTAGTGGGGACTAGATGATGGAGGTGGGACTTTATCATTCTGCTGAAGAGATTAGTTAGGAAGCTATAGAGAAAGTCCTGGGGTGAGGTGAGTGGACTGTGCACTTGGGTGGAATCAGGAAAAAATAAATGAGATTTCCTTTATGATAAAATGTGCTTTATAACAGTTAACACAATTATGTACAGTAAGATGTATTTACAACTTGGGGAAGACTGTATGACAAGCATTTTCATATTTCAGTAAGTAGTGGACCTGGGTTTGTTTGTTTTTCTCTTTTTGCTAGAAGAAATAAGAACTAAGTTTGTAAAACTTTCTAGAGTAGGAACTTATCTTTTATATGTGGTTAGAAGTCAAAGGGAAAACATCCATTACTTCAATTCACTTATTTCACTGTACATCACTGCTCAGTTATATGTATTAGGAACATCGCTTCTTAAACTAAGAAAGCAGATTATCACTTTAGAATCACTTTCTCTGGACCTCAACCATCTGTGAGTAGCCTCATTAGGCCCACTCTGGTAGTCACAGATGGCTCTACTGGGCATGTAGAAGGCTGCAGCCAGGCTAATTTCTTCACAAGATGACCTCTCTACATAATTATACCATCGCTACGTCTGATAGTTCTTCCCAATGGATACCTGAATAAGGATTATAAGAAATTTTTCTTTCCACTGAGTATATTGTTTTCTCAATAAAACAAATTTATAACCACTTATCCCCTCCACTTGATATAATGAAACTTGAAGTTCTCTTCCTCTGGCTTCCTTTTTTTTCCCTGGTTAAAGCATTTAAGTAACTTTCACTGCAATGTCTTAGTCCTGATCAGTTTTGCTCCCCTAGCATACATACCTAACACTATGTTCAAATAATAACACTTTATTCAGAATATAAATTTAATGTGAAATAGACATAGTTTTCATTCAAGAGAGTACTTTTTTTCAGTGCTGGGTATTGAAGCCAGGACCTTGCACATGCAAGCAAGTGTTTTACCACTGATCCATACCCTAGTCCCTAAATTCCATTTTTAAAAGGAATTTGGGAGGGCTGGGGATGTGGCTCAAGCAGTAGCGTGCTCGCCTGCATGCGTGTGGCCCGGGTTCGATCTTCAACACCACATACAAACAAAGATGTTGTGTCCGCCAAAAACTGAAAAATAAATATTAAAAAAATTCTTCTCCTCTCTTTCTTTCTCTCCCTCTCCCTCTCCCTCCCTCCCTCTCTCTCTCTCTCTCTCTCTCTCTCTCTCAAAAAAAAAAAAAAAGGAATTTGGGAAACAGCAGTTCAATCACAAAATCCGTGAGATCACCAGTACAAATTTAAGGACCTAATTATGCTTTGCACACTGGCCAAAGAAAACTACACATTCATGCCCTGTTTAAATTTAATTCACAGATACAGAAATATACATATTTAGAACATTAAGACTAGAATAAAATGAAAATCAGTATGTAAATCTGTATATTCAAAGTTTTTAAAATCTTTACCTCATGGTAGATAAAAAATACATTTGCTTGTATTTATTTATTTATTTATTTATTTATTTATTTATTTTCATTTTTGAGACAGGGTCTTTCTAAATTGCTGAGGCTGGCTTTGAACTTGTGATCCTCGTGACTTGGGAGGCCTCCCAAGTCACTGAGAGTACAGTCGTATGTCACCATGCCCACCTTGATTTCCAAGTTTAAAGTGTCAGTAGAGAAGCTGATAGTACTGTGAAGGAGATGACAACATTGTGATTCTCAAATGAATTAGTAAGGACTGCTTTCTCCTTCAGCATTCCTGAAATCATGGGTGTGCTCTTAATATTTTCTACGCGCTGAAATATCCTTAAAATAGCGTTTGCTAGAGAAGACTCCTGAAACTACTTCTTATTAGTATCTTTATCTGTGGTGAGTGTTTCTCTTTTTGTTGTTTGGTTGGTTGGTTATTTTAGTAGTGGTGGTTGCAGGTATATAGGCAGGGAGCAGATGTTTTGGTGAAATGTATCATGGCATTAGGTGGCAAAAATGTTAAATACCAAAGTAGATCTCTTCTGTTATGCTTTTATATCCATTTATCTTTAAAAATTATATCTTCTTGGACCATTTGGGGTGATCCTTCCCAAAATTAAAATGAAAATCCAGCTAGTTTCGTGGGAAAAAAACATGTGAAAAATGCTTTATTATTGTGTTTATTTTGTTGGGTTTTTTTTTTGATACTTTACTGTCTTGTTTTATATACCATCATTTCTTTGCAGTTACCTAGTAAACATATATTTACTCTATGAAGACTATCTAATTTGTCTGTATGGTTTTATTTCCTCCAACATTTTTCTCTTCATACTAAATTTTGTAATTTTAAAAATATTTAAAATTTGACTCTGTGTACAGAGTAAGTCAGACTTGCAAGTAAGATTTGTAAGCAACTAAGACATTTCAGTGAAAGTTAATTAAATGCTTTAATCAGGGCAGAAAAATAAGCTAGAAGAGAACTTCAAGTTTCATTATGTCAAGCAGAGGGGATAACTTCCATTATAAATTTGTTTTATTGATAAAAAAGTAAAAGTAAACAAGTAAGACTTGCTCCTGTACACAGAACTCAGGTATTGTCTGTGCTGTTTGCCCATATCATTAAATTTTCACCTTTATTTAAACATTAGTCTCATCAGCTGTTAAACTTTAACAACTCGTAGGGAAAAATCTTTTTCTGAAAATTTCTGGAGAGTTTACTAAAATGCATTTTATGTACTGGCACAGAGAGGTATATACAGGGTTGTTGCAATATTGCTTTCTGGCTTATTCTTCATCTTAGTTCCTTTGAACTGCTATAAGAAAATAGCACCAATTGGGTAATTTGTAAAGAACAGAAATTTACTTCTCAGTTCTGGAGGCTGGGAAGTCCAAGATGAAGGTGACAGCAGATTCAATGTCTGGTGAGGCCTGCTGTCTGCTTCCAAGATGACACCTTGTTGCTGTGGTGGACAAACCCTGGTAGAAGGGGTGGAGGGTTTCATTTGCCACTCAAACCCTTTTATAAGGCACTAATCCATTTCCATTTCTAAATAATGTTACTAAGAGTTAATGTTAGTTATAATTAATATGATATACTCTGTTAATTGTGATTAATGATAATTAATAATTAGTGATAATTGATGAGATAATGATTATAATGTTTACTTTGGTAAATCTAGAGAACCAGTTCTAGGTGTGCAGGCGAAAATATGAGCTGATCTCAGCAAATATAAAACTTGTGGTGTTCTAATAGTATACAAAGAAAGCATTATTTCAGTGTTAATTCCTATTCCAAATAAAACACCTCAGCCAACAGTTCAGGGATGAGCTATAAGGAAGATTTATAAAACTATAACTTTGAAGTGTTTTTCTCTCCATAACCAAGTCCTGGCTTTTTGGATGATGGAATCCAGATCCATACTGCCCTCCTTTCCACCTGTGTGCTTCCATCCTTCCCATATCATGTGCTCCTTAGCCTCTGGAGGCTAATTAAACTTGCTTTCACACTCTACTCTGTGATCCCTTGAGGCTCATTCTTCTCCTCTCTTCTCTGGCCAGGTCTTGACATCTTCCTCTCCATAGCCTTTTTCTTATCAAAATTGAAAGTCACTCAAGTGTCTTAAAAAATATAATAAGCAAACCTTGTTTCATCCCCTTTAGCTGCACTTGGACATTGCATTTTACCCTCAGAGTCAAGACTTTGAAAAGAACTGCTTCAGATCACACTCTCCCTCCTCCTTTGGGTGCTCACTGACCTGCTCTCCCTACCATCACTGGCCTGTCATATTCACTGTCCCGATCCCTGGACATGCCTCCCTCAGCCTCCAGAGCTGACATGGTCCACTTTATTCTCACCCGCAGTTCTAGGCACCTTCCTTGCCCTTAGCTCATCCCACATCACACTCAGTGAGCTCCAGTTTCTTGCATTCCTGCTGTCTCTGACACACCCTAAATCTCACCACATCTCCATTTCTCATTTCAAAAAGGCCTCCTCTCCAACCCACTGCCCACTCTGTTTCCTCTGTGTTCTTTATCATGGCACTGCTGCCTTTGCCCTGCCTGCCCCACTTGCCACAGTTACAAAAATAACACATACACCATCCAGTTAAAAGGGCTTAGAATATTGTAAAATGCATGTAACACCACGATAAACATCATATTCCTGGTGCTATCTGTTCAGAATCTGTCCTCTTCTCTGAATATGAAATGTGTGTTAGCATTTGGTGAAAGCAATTGTCTCTCTGTTACCCTTCCACCCCTCAATGAGTCCCCTGCTCTGGGTAGTTCAGTGCTGTATGAATTCTCCTTTTGATCAGACCGAACACCAACTGAGTGAACTTAATCTGTGAAGAAATGTCCAAGTCAATAATTTCCCTTTACTGAACTCTAAAGGAAAAGATATTATAACTCCTTCAAGGGGTCTTAATTTCATTTGAAACTTATTGTAAGGTAGTTTGTAATGGTGTTGTATTTGTTGATGAACAAAGAACAATTTTACATATTTCTAAAGGAGGATAATCCTAGTTGGTCATCCTTTTTAAAAATCATTTTTTCATGTAGGTTCATATTTTTCAGACATTGTCTCCTTTTTTTATAAGCAATTTAACATATTAGAGCCAGTGCTATGAAAACCATTTGGACAATGCTTTGGACATTTGGTTATAATTTCTTTGTCTGCCAAACATTTTTCAATAAAGCTAAATGTTGGCTCTAATAGTCTTAAATGTGAAGACTATTAGAAATGAAATTTATTAACCTTGAGATGGACTGTGGCCTACATATTTTCTTCATTGCATGTCTTATCTGCTGAAGTATTTATTTTATTTTATTATGTATTAAATTGATAGTGGTAAACTGTGTTTTGGCATCAGGATAAACTAATGTACTATTGTGCAAACAATCTTAAGTCATTTTTCAAACTTTTTATTAGAGAAATTTTTAGACACAAAGTAAAACAGAATGGTATAGCAAATCTTTATTTACCTTTTGGCTTTAATAATTATCAGCCCTGCCCAATCTTTTTATTATTATTATTTTTTTAAATCTATACCACCCTACTCCTCACTGCTTCCAGGATCTAGTAATTTGAAGGAAGTCTCAGGTATTACATCATTTTACCCATGCACAAATCAGAGGCAAATTATTTATTTTTTTTTAAAGAAACATAAGCAATCATAATACTATTATCAGATCTGAAAAAAAAAGAAAAACGATTCTTTAATTTCATCATATGCCCATTGTTGCAATTTTCATGTTATTTTAAATTTACTTATTCTAATTTGTTATACTTGATAGCAGAATGCATTTCAATTCATAATACACATATAGAGCACAGTTTTTTATGTCTCTGGTTGTACACAAAGTAGAGTCACACCACTCCACTGTTGAAATTCTTACAGAGGCTTGTTAGACAGTTTGCTTAAGTTAGGATTCACTCTAGTTACATACGTTTTCCTTTATTCATGCATCTCTTAAGTGGTTTTTAGTCTTATTTTTTTTTTTTTAGTTTATTAACTCTCTGGGTTCCCTCTTGAGTTTTTAAAATAAATTAGGTCCTTTGTTCTTTAGATTTCCTCACAGTCTAGGTTTTTTAGATTGATTCTTCATGATGTCATTTAACATGTTCCTCCATCTTTGTTGTTTGCTCTAAATTTTGTGGTTAGTAAAGATGCTTTATCAATGTTAGGTTTAATGGGTTTACTTCCATCAAGTCTACATAGTATGTTTGGTCTGTTTGTAATGTTAAGATGAAAATTAGATTCAAATATTGTCAGCTTCACCCTTTGAAAGTTGGCCATAAACTTTGCATCTAACAGTTTTAGTACCACTGGTAATTTTTCCCATGATCTATTTCATATTAGAGATTATTAATTAATGATTCTTTCCTGGAATATGACATAAGTTAATTCATTAATTGTATACTTATTCTGAAGTATAATTTATACTGGAAGTTCAAGGAAATTTTTGATTCTTTCTTTGGCACTTTTCAGAATGAGTTGGTTCCCTAGCATTTCTCAAAAGTCTCAACAAAATGTTTATTTTTAAAATTATTTTTTAGAAACTCATGATATGAACACATGATAAGCTTCAATTCATTTTAGTAGTTAATTTTTTAATAATCAAATTATGCCTCCCTTTTCCAAGGGATCCCTTGAGTGGACTTTGAGTCTTATAGATCAGCCTTGCCCTGTATCCTTGTGCTCTGGTGTATAGAGCTACATTCCTTGCTCATTGTAGCTTTTTTTGTCCCAGTGGAACCAACCGTGGAACAGGAGGAGAGAGAATATGAAAATCTTCCTCTCTCTTAACTCAGTTTTACTCTATCCAAACTGTGTCTCTGCCTTCACTGTTGATCCTGTGGCTTTTGTATTCTCTCTCACTCTCAGTAAATCTTATCCAAAAGTCTGTTCTAAAATTGGATGAACCACATTAGCAATAGTGATATTACCTGGTGTTTCCTATATTCCTTCAATAGCATCAGTTCTGTTTGAAAGTCAACACTTATTGAGCCATTCCAGAACATCACTGTTCCTTTAAGATAGGTGATGAAGCATTGTATCCTTGACTTCTGACAGGATCTTTTTCAGTCTGTAAGGCCTTGGATAAAGTGTGTATGTGTGTTCTGTAATTATTTTATATTTGTATTATGAATCTGTGGAACTTAAGCTTCTAAGGTGCTATAGAAAGTATTAGGGATTTCCCCTCTTCACTTTACCTGATTTTGCTCATTTGTTCATAGTCTGAGAGACTTTTTTCCTAAAACTAATTTTCATATTACAGTTTTGTGCATAGTGGTAAACACCAAGGTAATAAAATAACAGATACTTGAGTATATGCTATGGTTTGGGCATTTTTTTCCTCTATTCCAGGTATTTTTATTATTCTTAGTGAACTTGTTTATATTTAGCATTACTGTGACCCCTAAATTTAATAAGTATTTGTCTTAAACAGTTTTGTCTGAAAACCTTTGAAGAGCATTGGGCCTGCCAATGTTTGATCTTCTTGCCTCAGGGCATTCTCTGAGGAGCCTGTGGAAGTCTCTGGTGCCCCTACACCTGATGAACAGAGATAACATAACTGAGGCAGCCATGCCATATGCCTTTTTGTGCTGGGGGATGTCTGGTGAGATTACTGTATATACTCTCATGTTGGAAAAAGTTGAAAGTTTACAGTGAACATTGAAATTTGGATCATCATTTTCATGTAAGTTTAGCATTGAAATTATCTTATCTCTGTTCTGATATCTCCTGTAAACAAAAGCCTTGGTTCATATGTGGAAGTTTTTATTCTCCTAATCTGTTGTGCTGGAGAGCAGTCTGGTCCACATAGGTGCCAGTAGTAGCTTCAGAGCTGATATATAGCCAATTAAGACTCTTTAAATATGCTCGGCAGAATAGGGCACCACTATCTACCGTTAGCCAAAAACTGTTGGACTAATTTTAATATCTCTGCACTTTGCATTAAAGATGAGATTTAATGAAAAACTTGAGGATTGACTTAGTGTTTGGATAAGTGGCATGCACTGGATTAGTATTGTGATATAGACAATTCCAGACTGTTACTTTGAACTGGAAAACTAACAACTGCTGTACTTTCTGAGTCATTTATAACATGCATCACAACAGAAAGCTGAGGTTCAGATGATTTCCAAATGTTACATTTGGACTTTCTTACAAATTTTAAGTCATTATCAAATGTGCCTTGATAATTTAGTTCCTGTTTTGCAGAATCTAAGGAATTAGAGTAACAGTAGTGAGACTTTTAGACAAATTGACTAAAAGAAATCCTGGAAGCCACTTTATGTTCAGCACACATATATTTACATGTTGTGTGTGTGTGTGTGTGTGTATGTTCTCATTTTTTATTGAAAATAGTTACTTAATTGCAATCATTCTTACTAGATGTTTCCTCCCTTGGACTGTGGTGCCACATGCCTCCCAGCACACCTGGAGTCTAACTGGCTACATATCAGCTCTAAAGCTGCTGTTGGCACTTAGACCAGGCATCACTCGGGAGAACCTCACATCCACATGTGTTACACAGATTCTGTGCCTTCAAAGACAGCAAGAGGGCTGGGGATGTGGCTTAAGCGGTGGCGCGCTCACCTGGCATGCGAGCAGCCTGGGTTCAATCCTTGGCACCACATGCAGGCGGGGATGTTGTGTCCGCCGAAGACTAAAAAATGAATATTGAGGATTGATTCATTCATTCTCTCTCTCTCTCTCTCTCTCTCTCTCTCTCTCTTAAAAAAAAGGCAGCAAGAAAGATGACAGGAATGACAGGGAATATTAGAACAGAAGACTGTGGAAATGATAAAAAGATGAAAAGAGATTTTTTTTTTCCTAGTATTGGTTGGTTATTTTTTAAAACTTTGTTTGCTTTTCTTTGTATTTCTGGGTGTAGGACAAGGTGGAAGCAAATAATAACTCCTAGTTGCTAACTTTGGGCAAGTGAAAAGTAACTCTGAGGCTGAGCTGGAAAATGTATAATTCAAGTATCCTCCTTTATACATTACAAAGTTACAAATTTGTTTCTGGTGTGTTATTTTATAAAAGACAAAAGGATCATAGTTTCATCAAAAAGCAATGCCATTCAAATGCTTTTATTGGCTAAAACTGAAAAAGAAAAGTTTTAAGAAGGGTTAGTTTAGAGTAAAGCCTCCTCTGATTATCATTCTCTTTTAAGGTTTTTTTGGTTTTGTTTTTTTAAACATATGCAGGTCTGGTCATTGGCTCCCTTTAAAACATTTTCAAGGGCTCATTTCCCTCACTTGATCCCCACATCCCGCTCTACCCTTCCTATCCCACACGCCTCTGCTGGGAGGTTCCTGTGTGCCTAAACCAGGTTTTCTGTCCAATGTGGGCTCTTCCCTGGCTGTCCTTCATCCCTGGAGTTTCGTCTCCAGGGGTGAGTTTTGTCTCCATGGATGAGTTCCCTGAGAGCCGTTGAGGAGTAGGACTTCACCACCACTCTATCTACAGCCACTAGTAAACCATCAGATGACTACCAGGAGCTCAAATCCTATGCTCAGGGAGTGAAGAAGACACAGAGATTTACTCATTTTTATAAATATTGAGCATGTGAGAGAATTTGTTAAGAATGCTAAACCACAGAGCATTATTTTCAGAATGCCATCACCATCTGTGTCTTCCAACACCAATATAGAACCTCAAAGATAGGAGGCATTCAATAAATATTTACTGGACTCCAACTTTCTTTTTTCCTTCTCTGAATAAGAAGCAAAAATCAACCCCCAAATACTTTGAATACAGCTTAATAGTTGTCCTTTTTGATCACTATTTATTCTGAATATCAATGTGGAAAACTTCTGAGTATCTTAAAAATAATATCTTCAGCATTTCCTGGAAGTCCACAATAAATGGGAAACATACAGGCCTGAATGGGGATGAGAGATGTAACATGCCTCATTTTATAGTTGAGAAAACTGAGGTCCAGATGAAATGTTACTTAAGACCATGGACGAGTATTGAACTCTTTCTCTCTCTGCTTTCTAATCACTTTGAAAAAAAATATCATTTATCTACAAGCTAATTAACATGCCTAGCCCATATAAACAGTCCAAAAATAGTATAGCTGGAATAAAAACTGAGTTTGTGACTGGTTTTTTTTAAGTATTTGGAGCAAGAGACACCAGTGAACCAGTTTATTTCTATCTGAGAAAATTAAAGACAATGCTAATAAAATCTTGATACGGTAGAGAATATTTACTTGGGATATGAATTATTTTTTGGATCAATTTACTTCTATTTCTTGATAGTATCTCACACTAATAATCAAAATGTTTGAATGACAACCAAAGTAAATTCATAAATATGATATACTTAAAAACTCATTTTTCTTTTTTGAAATTACTGTCATTTTTGGCTGCAAATGGTGTGACAGCCCATGATTACAGTAACAAGGGCTTTAAGAATTATATGTAGACTACATATCACTTTTAGCAAATTTGTGTATTGAAGAACTTTAATAATAGGTTTTATGCAGTCACAGAAAGCCACCTTCATAGACTTTAAATATGATGGGTATGAAAGAAGTTTATATTCTTGCACTCTATGGTTGGGTTGTATTAGTGAAAAGAAAAATTCGTGTGTATACTTGGTATTTTTTTAACCTTCTTATTTTTGGTTTCTAAGGTAGCTTTCTTTTTAATATTCTGCTGGGGCCTGCAGTCCTTCCTGCTGTAATCCCCACTAGGAACATGCTATATGCACTAAAGATCAGCATGCATGTTTGCAGTGACCCATTTCCATTCTAGTATCTTTCCTAAGAGAATTGGTATTTATGTCTACCAAAAGACATGAACAACTATATTCATAGCAGCCCCATTTGAAATAGCTAAAAATTGCAAACAAATTTTATGACAGATAAATGTACAGTACAGTACAATTTCATACAAGAATGAGAATGACCCAAATCCTCCACATGCAACAACTTCATTGTTCTCACAGGCATTGAGAGGAAGAAGCCAGCTAACAAAAAATAAATAAATAAAACTCTATGCTTCTATACCATTTTCAGTGTTTCATTTGTATAAAAACAAGCACAACTGATCTTGGGAGATAGAGGATAAATAGTGTTTACCTCTTGGAGAGGGAAGGAGGACATCAGAGTTTGCTGGAAATAAATAACTATATCTTGATGTATGTATGTGTGGGTACATATACAAATGTAAAAAAAATCAAGTTCTACACTTAAGAGTTATGTAGTTCACTAAATAAATGTAAGTTATATTTAATTTTAAGGTGAAGGAAGCACTCATATCTAGAAACTTAAAGATCCTGACTGCTGAGTGATCATGGTTTAAAATTCAGCCGATTATGTACCTCTTCCAAATATATCTGCATTTCTTTGTGTAGTAGTTTCTCTGCTATGAAAGCTGTTAAATCCAATTATCAAAATAAAATGAACTTAGAATCAGACCTTCAAATCATTTTAATTTTAATTCTAAAATACATTTTTGTACTGGTAAATGTAAAACTCTACTATAAGTAATGGTAGATTGCATTACTGTTCACCAAAGCCCCCTTCTTTTTCTCTTAGGGAAAGGGTTTTTCTACCTTACCCACTGAAGCCAGAGCTAGGCCTGTGGAGTAGCCAGATGATCTCCAGCCAGAGCCTAGAGGACTAGCTAGCTCAGAGTATTGCTCACATTTTCCCCTACTTCTATGGTCACAGAAGGTATATTGTGGTGGAGCCTCCATAAGCCTAGACCCAAGTGATATCAATTATCAAGACCCCTATGACCTCTGAATTCTATTTTCTTATCATCACATTAGCAAGAAGTACATTGGCTGTTGTTTTAAACATCTGATATTTTGGGGTATTCTTCAACTTTGGCATACCTGGCTTATCTAGACTAATAAAATAATTTTTATTTTCTCTTTATTTCTTTACTTTCTAATTTATTTTATTATTTGTAATGTATAAAATATGTAGTAGATATTTATACATGTGTTTTATACATTTGTTATTACATGTATTTTACAATATACAGACAGTATTAACATTTTGCTAACATGATATTTATTTATAAAATAGAGATTATATATTTATCTCATGTTATAACTATTGGCTTTTCAATTTGATTATGACTCAAGCTCATTTTTAATTTCAAGGTCCTTCTTTTGGTTTAGTGCCTGAAACGTTTTTTTTCTATTTATATATGACAGCAGAATGCATTATAATTCTTATTACACATATAGAGCACAATTTTTCATATCTCTGGTTGTATATTCGTGTCTTCATACCTGTACTTTGGATAATAATGATCATCACATTCCACCATCATTAATAACCCCCTCCCTTCCCCTCCAACCCCTCTGTCCAGAGGAGGCTGATTCATAGTGGGATAAGGAGCGGGAGCATGAGAGGGATAGATGAACTCTAGTGCCTGAAACTTATAATGATTGTATTTTCTTTTTAAAATTGAATTTGGAGCCATAAATTGAGAATAGGGACAATACCTGCTTACTTCTTTCCTGTGCTCCACAGTACTAATTCTTTTCGTGGAGATGCACTGCCTGCTCAATAATAGCAGTAGAACTACCCAGCAATTTTGAACCATCCCCATGGTGTCAGATAGTAAATAGTAGAAGTGCTTCCATTGTTCACAGAGGCCACACAGCTAAACAACCTGCTTCACAGCTCTGCTTCTTTCATGAGCATTAATTACTTTCAGTTTCATTGAAGTCATTTTTTTGAAAGACTACTTGAGAGTTTGAAAGTTGAACATTTACCCAAAACCTGTTTATAAAACATTAAATCCAGAAGTCATACTTCACAGAAGTCAAATATATTCATTTGCATTTATAGAATGAATTCTATTTTCTTGTCACTTTCATTTTTCCAATTGAAGTTGCCCTCTAATAGAAAAAACTTTTTTGCCAAAAGATTAAACAGATGAATTTAATTGATAAGTTTTAGTTAAATTGGTTAATTTTCTACCTTTAAGTCTGAAATTCAGTGTATCAAGTTTTTGAATGAAGAAACTGATATTCTAGGTTACATATATAAAGTATTCTGTAACATTTTATATCATTCTTTGTCTTAGACATCAGACTTTAACTTTTGAGATGGACAGGGGATTATGTTTGCCTTACTTTTATTTAAACCTTAAGAGCTTTTCATAAAGTTTATTAATGTTAAACTTAGGAATATAAATTCTTATTACAGATGGAAAAAATAAGCCATGAAATCATTTTATTGCTATTTTCACGGCTGGTGATAATTTTTCTTTTTCAAAAGCATTGAAGTCTTCTATTCAGATTGATCATATTGATTAACAAGAGATCATATTGACTAAAGAAGAAGAAGAAAAATCCTTGAACAGAAAGTAGAACACTCTAGAGGCTGAAGTTATTTGTATACTACTAACCTGTTCTCAGATAGGCATTTAAAAAAATTTTATTATATGGCAAACACTATCAATGTGGAAATTACTACATTAAACCTTGGAGACTTGGGAATTAAAACCCCTTCTCTTTTCCAACAAAAGCTAATTTTGTTACAAAATATTTAGGTCTTTCTGTCTGTTCTGTCAATATTAATATGGTTTCTGGTTACTTTTTTTTTTTTTTTTGACAGGCTTCAGAGTACAATTGAATAGATAATTTACTTGAAAAAGAAATACCCAAAAGTACTTTCATGTATTGTTTCAGTTTGACAATAAAAAAGTACATTGTGAGATATTTATAGTATTTTTCAATCTATTTTTATCGGTAGACTAGGAGTGATAACTGATTTAGGGCACAGGGGTTAAAAACAGGAAATGTGGTTTATAAGGTAGGCAGTATCTCCAGAGTTTCCAGGGTTGATTTCTTATAGCCTTGACTGAAGAGTGTCATGTTTCAAAACAACATTAGGCAGAATATCTTGAACTTAGTAAAGGAGTCGTCTATTCGATTGTGACAGGAAGTGCTTCATGGAAAAGTTTGCATTCTTGGTATAGATTCAAATGGTATATAGCAGTTGTTTTCTGTAATTACAGTGTTCTTCCTCTCCAACTCTTTTATACATTCTTTATCCAGTCAATTAATTAAGGGTATGTCTCGTGTAACTTTTAGTAAATTCCCCTTGACCTTTGTGTTTTGTTTAAAATTTTATTTTATTGTTTTAATGAAAGTTTTTTCAAATAGCTGTATAAGAAGGTTTTCAATGGACTGTTATGGGTGAGGAGAAGCATGTATTAGGGGTACTATTAATTATAGCAACCAGAGAATCCAAGTTAAAATCGAAAAGAAGTATAATTTTCTATAGCTTCTCAAATGTCAGCTTGGAAGAATCTATCAAAAGTGGAATCTTTGGACTCAGCAGTTCCACTTCCAGGAAGATATCTTACATAAATATGCTAGTAGAATGCATGAATCTATGTTCACTGCAGTATTACTTATGGAAGTAACAGTAGGAGGATGGTTAATTATGATATATCATACTATAAAATACTAGGTAGCCATTGAAAATTATCCGGTAGATTTATATACATGGAAGAACAAACAACCCAATTTAAAATGGGCCAAAGAACTCAATAAAGAATCTACCCATGACCAATCAGCCTATGAAAAAGGTGACTCAACATTTTATGTCATTGGGGAAATGCAAATTAAAACAATAGTGAGATACCACTACATACCTATTGGAATGACCAAAGGCTAGAACACTGGACCACACCAAATGCTGGTGAGGATGGAAAGTAACAGGAACCCTCATTCACTGTCAGGGGGAACACAACATGATATAGCTACTTTGGAAGGCAGTTGGACAGTTTCTTACAAAACTAAACATACTCTTATCATAAGACCTAGAAGTGACATTATTTAATATTTTCTCAAAGGAGCTAAAAGCATATGTCCACACAAAAGCCTACTGGCTGATGTTCATAGCAGTATTTTTCATAATTGCCAAAATTTGCAAGCAACCAAGATGTTCTTCAATAGGTAAATGGATAAATAAATTAGTACATCCAGATAATGGGGTATCATTTAGCACCCAAAGAGATGAACTGTCAAGCTGTGAAAAGACATGAAAGAACCTTAAATGCATATTATTAAGGGACAAAAGCCAATCTTAAAAGGCTGCATATTGTATGATTCTAACTATATGGCATTACAGAAAAGGCAAAACTGTGAAGAGAGTGCAAGACTAGTGGTTACCAAGGTTAGTGGAGAGAGAGATGAATAAGCAGAGTGAGCACAGAAGATTTTTAGGATAGTGAAAATATTCTGCATGTACTTATAGTGGTGGATACATGTCACTATATTTTTTTCTAATCCTATAGAATGTAGAACACTCAGAGTGAACCCTAATGTAAACAGTGGACTTCAGTGATTGTGATGTCTCATTGTCTATCCATCATTTTATCAAATGTATCACTGGATGGTGATAACAGGATGGCTGTGTTTGTGTGGGTCCAGAGGATACATGGATATTACTATACCTTCTGCTCAGTTTTGCTGAGAACATAACTGCTCTGAAAAATAAATATTTTTAAAAGAATATTTGTGATGTATTGTGGAATGACATAATCAAGTTCAAGAAGAGAATGTGTACTGTAATCTCATTGTTTTAGAAAGACATTATATTCATCAGAAAAAAAATGAAAGAATATACACCAAACTATCAATTGTGATTATTCCTGGGGAGAAGGATGAAGGAAGAGTCTATTCATTTTTATGTAAACTTATACTCTCGTGGTTTTTAATTTCTTTTCAATGGGCAGTTTTTAAATTTTCAAACCAAAAACTGAAGAACAAAGACTTGATCAACCCAAATGTTCAATGCTCTATTCTTTAATATGGACTTTTCTCCTATAGCAGTCTACCTAGCGATTTGTCCAAAGTGTTAATAGTAAGAATCAAATCTGTATGACACTTTTTAATTTATATATTTACAAAGAATTTTTCCATACATTAAGGAAAACCTGAAGCTCAGTGAATTAATTGATTTTCCAGCTGAGGTTTAAACCCCAATTATTCTAATACACAGCTGTACATTATCTATTAAAAGTTATTGCTAGAATTTATTTCCATGAAACTGACACAAAAGGAAGATTAACATCTTTTCAACAAGTAATGAAACATTTTTTTCCCCCAGAGACATTGATGAGAAGTCTTATTAAACAGAATCTCTGTCTTTGGTAATACAGATTTTACCATTTGCCTGAACAATTTTATATCATGCACTTTCTTACTGTTTTGGGATGGTTTAAGACTCCTTTTCTCTACGTGCAAGTTATTTATTGTATTACATCTGGGCATGTCCCTAGTCCAGTGTAAGCCCTGTGAGCGGAGGGGTTTTGTTGTGGGTAGGTTTGGGTCACTGCCATATCCCTAGCACCTGGAATAGTGTCTGGCATGAAATAGTAATAAGTACACAATAAATATTTTTAATAGTTATCCTATTCCAAAATCAAGTACCTCCCTACTTCACTGAAAGAACAAACACAAATATACCAAGCAAGAAGTCTTTCCATTTTGATGTGTGAAAAAAAAATCTCTTAGTTGTTGGGGATGGTACACTGTACTGGCTGACTTACAGGAATCCCACCCTGCAAGAAAGAGCCTACAAGTCCTAGCACAGAGTAGAAATAAGCTTTGTTTTCTCCATGGGGAATTTCCACAATGGGCTACCAAATTAATTGCTAAGTGATAGTCTGGGTTGATACTGTGTGGGTGGGGACACTTTTTTTGTCAAATATCATGATACATTCTAATTTCATATTCAGAGTAGAGAAGATATATATTGTAAATGCTTAGAAGCTGTTTCTCATTCCCTCACTTAAATAACATGGAAAGTTGTGGGGGTTTATCTAAGGGTACCTTTTTAAAAACAGTACTTACTACTATATCATAATAATGTAACATTTATCTATAACTCCAAGAATCAAGGCAGTTTGCTTTTTTTCTGCTCTCACTGTCTACACTGATGGTTTCTTCCTAATTTACCATACATTAAACTAAAACCCAGGTTTCCTAATATGTTCACATACTATGTTCTATTATAATACATAGACATCTTCCTAAGTATCTAGCACATAGTGAGAATTTAGCAATTACTTCAGTGTTTTGAAACAAGTGATTGGTTTAAGAATGCAGCTGGAAAAATAAAGCATATTTGAAAAGCAAATAGATTTAATCTCAGCTACATTCTGTTCTGCTATATTTTCTTTAGTCAAATTGTATTTTTCAAATGGATCCTGACTGTTAATCACAGAAAGACTTTCTTCATTTTCCTATATCTTAAGTAAGAGGTGCTTTACCAGAAAACATCTCCTTCTCACATAAACAGAACCAGTTACTTATCTTTTAAGTGAATAGTTCACGTGTCATTTGACTGTGGACGTTATAGAATTTTACACATATTCAAGTTTCTTCTCTAATGTATCTAGCCATTAATCATTCATTTATCAATTTATTTAGATGGTTTAGTCTTCAGAACTTAGGAGTAAGCAGGGCAGACATAGACTTTGCCTTTTATTTCTTCATTCATGAATATTTTCCAAACGCCTATTATGTGCCAGCCACTGCGGTAGGTTCTGAGGATACAAAGATAAGAAAAAGTGTGTGTGATCTCTATGCTTGTAGAGTTTATAGTCCAGTAGAGGAGATAGATATTAATCAAGTAGTCTTACAAATAAATGTGAAGCTGCTTCAGTGGGAGGAAAAGACACAGTGTTCTGAGAGGATGTTCCAGGTGATCCATGTGCATGTGTAAGTGCAGGGTGGGGCCCGTGGCTGTAGTCAATCATAGCACCACCCATTTGCTGACTGCCCAGTATTTGGCAAGTGAGTCCTTGGCCTCTTAAAAATATTATTCCATTTTATAGATGTTATCTTTGTTTTATGAAAGAGAAAGTTACAAATCATCAGATTAGAAACTTGTCCCAAGGTAACTGTAGTAAGTAAGTAGCATGTGTATTAGAGATCATGTCTAAGTCTTCCTGTGTCCACCTGGTCCTCTTCTTTTTGGTCATGGTTCAGATGTTACCACAAGACTGTTACTGGTATGTGATGTTCCACCATTCTTTTCAAAGCCAGTGCAAAGTATCCTAAAAGAGTTCCATTAAAATTCCAACTTCTAGAGAACTTTGTGTGAAACCAGCACAATGAGAGTATTGTCAGAGACAAATCTTTCCATTAATCATGGCACAGTCACATTTGATACTATGTTTGGATTGTTTGCTGCTGTCATGCCTTATGTACAAATTCAATTGCTAAGGAATTTCTGCGCCACTCAATAGAACTTCACCTACAAGTACATGAGGGTCATAATGGATTATATTGTACAAAGGTATAGACCATGAGATTCAAAAAGAAAAATTAATGTATTTTTTTTCTAGTCATATGTCTTTTAGTCAACTATTAATGTCTTTATTTTTAAAAATTAGCCCCTGAAATATGTGTACTGCTTGTCAGGACAAAGTGCTCCTCTCCACTGAACTCTAAGCTCTTTTAGGGCTAGGGGTTGGGGGTTGCATCTGTTTTGCTTACTTTGGGATACCACCACCTGGAGGTACCTAGCACATATTAGATGCACAAATATTAAAGAATGAGATATAATTTTTGTATTTCAGAGTTGACAGTTGTCTGGAAAGTAAGCTGTGTTTTCTGAGGTCATATAAGTCGTATATAGGTAAGGCAGAATTTAGATTCCAAGTGTCCTTTCTGTCACCTCTCTGAACTTAAAGGTAATTATCAACCATTGATACTAATAATATTACAATTATTATAAAGGCAGTGGAAAGGGAAACAACGTACACCATCCAAATTAACATAATATTGTCCCTCGGACACAATCTTGGACCTTTTGAAGATCATGCCATCACCAAAAATCATATTCTGGTTCTATCTCCAGATATGAAAACCAGGGTCCTTTGAAATTCACTCTACACTTCATTCCGCCTCTCACTTAGGCCTTGGACATTTGTTGTAATAGATGCATTTACAGCTTCCTGGCAACATCTATGTCTTTCTCAGGTGACATCTTCCTCAGCATTTCTGTCTTTCTTCTTCCAGTCCTCTAATTGAAGGAAGAAACCGTGGGGTCAGTTAGTGCCCATAAGATCACAGTTGAGACCCATCCTCACATTCCCAAGCCTTAGTGTGGTCTCAGTCACCTCTCAGTGTTTGGATCCACATTCTTTCACTATGGCTTCTAGAGGAGCTTTGGCTTCCGGAGGTGGGGAATTGATTCTAGGAACCTCCACAGATAACAGCATTTACAGATACTCAAAGTCACTTATATAAGATTGTCTAGTATTCACATAGAACCTACACTCATCCTCCATATACTTTAAATCATCTCTAGATTCCTTATACTACCTATTACAGAATACATGCTATACAGATAGTTGCTGTACTGTGTTGTTTAGGAATAATGACAAATAAACAGTGTGTACAAAATCACTATAATTGCTTTTTGTTTTGATTTTTTTTTCAATCCACTGTTCATTGAATTTGTAGATGCAGAACCTGTTGAAAAAGAAGCCAACTGTATTTTAATTTGTCCAGTTGGAAAAGTACATTGCCACATTATTGCCAGCTGTGTTTGCCACCAGGTGGAGTACCACAAGGAGCAAGTGAGCTAGGGAACCAATAGCACCTGGCTTTGGGTACAGGTCTTTGAAAGATCTGATATTCTCCTACTAACAGATTTTGACCTTTTTAAAACAGAAAACTCAATGGGCAATTAAAACCAAGAAGTTTATCAAAGGTTAGTATTTTAAGATTGTGTCCAGCCATCTTACTGTTGATCCCTGAGCATGTGCAGGGAAGGTGAAAGACAGGAGTGTGTGGCACATCTGGTTTAGCTGCTTGCTTCCCAACTGTGGTTGGAGAGTAGAAAGAAAGAAATCAAAATTCTTAGCTTAGAAGAGTACAGAGATCTTATGAGTTTCCCAGACATAGATACTGCCTGGTTTCTAGCCCTTTGCTCAGACTTTCTTTACCCCTACTCCAATACTGTTCTTTAACCAATTAAGAACTTCACACCAAGTAAACGTCTTTCAAATTATTTTAAATCAGAGCATAAAGAATTTTTTTACAATGTCAAGCACATTCATATAACTCTCTTGTACCTATTTGCTATATGCAATATAAACACACAACACGAGTAAATTGGGTCAAACTTGTAATAACTAAGCACATTGGGATCCTCTGTATGAAGGACCTAATGCTTCTGATGTGTACTTAATGGTGTCCACTATGTAGTGAGTCTCAGTAAATTACATTAAATGAGTAAGTGAAAACTTTTAGTAACTTCTTTAGAATGAACAATAGGCAATAAAAAATACTTCTGTGTTTAACACGGTGGGTAGTTTTTTTTTTTTTGAGAAGTAATCTTTTATGTTTTAAATATTATAATTGCCTAGGGGGACATAAATGATGCTTTATGAAGCTATGCATCAAGCTGGTGTGCCTTTTTTTGAGGTCTTCTATTTCATACTATCTGTCTGACCCTTACTGGCTGCCTTGAAGTCTTGAGTAGGATCACTGTTTGTGTCCATCCTTGGAACCATACATTTCCCCTTTAGTTTCCCCATATCACCACTTGAAGCAGTTGTTACTTCATGTGTGTGTGGGGGGTATTTCCTCTTTTTTTCTCCTGTCCATAATGAAAAAATCTCCTTCCAAGAAATCTAAAAGTTCTTTTACTTATCCAAGGTCTTCTTACATTATTATCCATGTGGTCAACCTAAAATGGGAAGCTTGATCATGTTTCAAATTTGCTTTCAGAAATGTGGTTCTTTGGGTTAACAGGGACACAGCAACATCAATGATTATTTGTAGCAGCATAATTCACAATAGCTAAACTGTGGATGCCCTTCAATAGATGAATGGATTAAAAAATGTGGCATATATACACAGTGGAATACTACTCAGCAATAAGAGAATAAAATCATGGCATTTGCAGGTAAATGGATAGAATTAGAGAAGATCATGCTAAGTGAAGTAAGCCAATCCCAAATAACCAAATGCCAAATGTTTTCTTTGATATAAGGAGGCTGATTCATAGTGGGATAGGGAGAGGGAGCATGGGAGGAATAGACGAACTCTAGATAGAGCAGAGGGGTTGGAGGGAAGGGAAGGGGGATGGCGTTAGAAATGATTGTAGAATGTGATGATCATTATTATCCAAAGTACAGGTATGAAGACACGAATTTGTATGAATATACCTTGTATACAACCAGAGATATGAAAAATTGTGCTCTATATGTGTAATAAGAATTGTAATGCATTCCACTGTCATATATAAATAAAGAGTATCCTTTGCTTTTATTCTTATAATTTACAGCTAAGTCTTTAAAATTGTATTAACTAATATTTTCCCCCTTTTAAAGGGTATTTTATTAGTAATGCTTAGTCTAATGGTTCTTACCAGGAAATATTTCTTCTATTAAGGTCAGAGTGGGAGTTGAGTTCATAGCATATGATGTCACAGAGCATGTGACATTTTCTTGCTTGATTCTGAATTTAATTTTTGGTTTTTTAGTCACCACTCTGGCTCAATTTATCTTTTACATTTAAGAAATTTAAGAATCAAAAACTATCTTCATGTTTCTAGGCACTAGTGCTAGAACCCCAAGAACCCATACTCCTGACATGTGTTCTTATAGTGGCATTAACAGGACCCTTATTTTCACTGAGGATGTAGACTCTTGGTGCCTTAAAACATAATATTATGTGTATAGTATCAGTTACTTATATGTTAGATACACTGATTATACAAATATATATGAGCTGATCTTCCACAGGAATTGCAGTTAAAAGGTAGTAGACATAAGACAGTGATCACAGACCCTGGAGCCAGAGCAGGCTTCCATGCACCCTGCACTAATTCTGGGAGAGAGCAGGTGTCAGAGTAGGCCAAGCCCTCTGGTACTCTCAGTCCAAAGGAACTCTGTGATGTGGCTTTCCTCTGACAAGAAGAATGCTGTTGTGATCTCCCAAGCTTGTTTATTTCCCTCTTTACTTACAATAGGATCCTTAGGTCTTCTGTCCTACCTCCCACATAGAACTTCTTCCCTTTAATTATCCTTTTTTTTTTTCTCAGAAAGGATCAAATTCTGGATTACATGTAATTACTCTTCACTCTGCTTTCTCAGCTATCCTATCAACATCATCTGAACTTCATATCATAGGTTCATATGAAACTCTATTCATATGAAATTGGCTTCTCAAAAGAAAAACAGTGCACTTATTTTTATACCATATTATATGATAAAATCAAAAGCCAGATATGTATTAGTAATCTACAAATGTCGATTCAAAAAATTGGTTATAGTTCATGGTCTCTGTCTCAACTTTCCTAAATATTCAGAAGTGTATATGACATTCTGAGAGATTGTCCTTAGTGTCATTACTAGTAACATCCATGATTTTGCATATAGAACATTTTTTCTGTTCTGTAGTGGAAGTATTCTAAGGGGGTGTAGTTAATTCTGGAAGGCATTCTAAAATATTCCATTTAAATGGCAGTGGTTGTTTTGGAGTTACAATAAAATAGCATTTTATTTTTATGTATTTTCTTGAAAAATAATGATCATGAAAGCTGTTAAGGAGTTGTGTGAATACCTGTCCCATGCATTATCTCTTTTAATCCTCATTACAGGATGATAAGAGAGGGTGCACTTACTATACTCATTTAATAGATGAAAAAATTGAAGCTTACAGTCTTCTCACCAAAAGCTATTAGGTGTTTCAACACTATTCGGTGTTAAAACTGGGGATTGATTCAGAATAGTGTGACCTTAGACCCTGTACTCATAAATCTTGTGAGTACTACTATTGAGTGAATAGTGCTCTTTGATACTGTACCTAGAATCAGAAGTCTTTGTTTTGTCCAAGCATAAACTTGTTTTACTGAATCAGATTCAGTGTGGTTTTGTGAGAAGTTTCTCCTCAAAGTGATTCTTTAAGATCAGAATAGTCAGTCTGCATAATAATTTGACTTTTACCTTGGGAAGTTAAATGCTGTGATATTTAATATACATTTTATGAGCCTTAATAAAATCTTCCTTCTGTCCTTTGCATTATTATTCATATACTTGTGAAGAAATAGAAGAACATTTTTAAAAAACTTTTATTTTGAAGCCAAGTTACCAATAATTGACAGAGAGCATATAGGTGTACAGTGATAGAAATGAAAAACAGTGAAAGAAAACTTCTAATTTAACCTTTTTTTTTTTAATAACCTGTTTGAAAATAGTCCTTTCACCATTTGGTTCTCAAAAGGAAATTGATAGTTTGGTGTTACTTTCTGTTTCTCCTCAGAACACTGTAAGGCAGCTTGCTGCACAGTGCACACTAGTGCTAGCAGGGGAGAGGGCTGACTTGTGTTCCCACTTAATGCATTATCCCCTCCCCCTTCTTGATTTCAGGTGTCAGAAACTATTTAAAAGAAGCGTTGGTGAATATAATTGCTGTGCATGCAGAGGTAAGGCTATCATTAGATGTTCCTAAGAAGTGTGGATGACTAGGAAAGAAAACAAGAGAAAGGGAAATTTGATGATTTTTAATAGTGATCTCTTTTCTCCTTCAGAAGGTATCTTGGGTGTATAAATAAAATAAAGGTCAGCTCTCTCTCTCTCTCTCTCTCTTTCTCTCTCTCTCTCTCTCTCTCTCTCTCTCTCTCTCGCTTTCTCTCTCTCTTTCTGTGAGAGTGTGTGTGTGTGTCTTTTTCTGAAATTATGTTTTCTCTGATAACTAAGACTAAATTCAGTAATATTTGGAAAGTACAGAAAAAATAGAATGGAAAAGATATTTTTTCTTTAAAGAATGTTAAATTCCTTATCTTGGAAATTAAATTATTCTCTTGTTAGTCAGAACACAAATAAGCTTTGGTATTTCATTCACATTGCAATATGGGCTCACATAGTGCTGGGGATTCCAGAAAAGTAGAAGTTTGTTAGAAAGACAGGCTCCCAGGGGAGTCTGACGTTTTAGAATGAAACAGACGCTCTCAATAGTGTAGGCTCTTGGAGATGTTGTTTCGTTTTAACATCTTTAGTTGGGGAAGAGAGCCTTTCTGAGGAATATTGAGCTATCAGCATTGGTACCACAGCTACCACCATTGTCACCACTGTGATGACCTGTTCTCATTAAGTAGTTTCATAGTCCATTACTCACTGCTTCACCAACACTTTCAGAGTGACTGTGGCTCACAGACTGATGGGAAACCAGATAAAATGGGACAGAGCAAAGAGCACAGATGCTCAAGAGCATCCTCAACTGTATGCATCCAAATAGGTGTTTCTAGATTTATGTTTGTCTCCTGCATCCAGAAGTATTTCAGGTCATGGAGGTAAACTAAAACAAAACAAAAAACCATGGATAATTAAGTAAAACAGCCATCACAGAAAACAAAGGTAATGTTACCTGGTTCCTGAATTTGGCTCTAAGTTTGAAGCAATAGAGCAAAATAGTATATTATATTTTTCATTTCTTAGTAAAAGGGAAGCATATAACTTTCTCTATAAATCAAGTTTTTATATATCAAAGGCAGGAATTTATCACATAGATCTAATAATGAGCAATTCATTTAATTGAGATTTTATGAAAACTATCAGAAAACTCTTATTAGCTTCCTTTAAAATGTAATTTAAAATCATCAGGTAGAAATGTTGGTGGCAGGTGAGCAGAGGAATTGCAAAATACATGGGAACTGTGAATGTGAAAGATCATACACTGATTTCTTTCTTTTTTTTTTTTTTTTTTTTTTTTTTGAACTGGGGATTGAACCCAGGGGTGCTTAACCTTAGCCCTTTTTTATATTTTATTTACAGACAGGGTCTCTCTGAGTTGCTAAGTGCTAATCTGCTGAGGCTGGCTTTGAACTCTCCATCTTCCTGCCTCAGCCTCCCAAATTGCTGGGATTATAGGTGTGCACACGGTGATCATGCTGATTTCTAATGAGATGGCTTTTGCTTGTTTGTTTGTTGTTTATTTATTGGTACCAGGAATTGAACTCAGGGACACTCAACCACTGAGCTACATCCCCAGCCCTATTTTGTACTTTATTTAGAGACAGTGTCTCACTGAGTTGTTTAGTGCCTCACTTTTGCTGAGGCTTGCTCTGAACTTGAGATCCTCCTGCCTCAGGCTTTCAAGCTGCTGGGATTGCAGGTGTGTAGCACCATGCCTGGCAAGGCAGCTTTTATTAGTGTCCATTGTCAATAGCTGTGAGATTATTTATAAATATTAGGCATTCAAGTCCTCTTTAAGTTTAGCCCAATGACTGAAAGTAGAATTTCATTAATAATATTTATTATTGCCAAAATTTTCTTAAACTCTCAAGTCATGTTAGGGGTTGACCCAAAGGTTTAATTAATCCCGTTGGCTCAATCTGAAAAATAGGAAAAGCTAAAAATAAAATATAATTTACTTGAATTTTTAAATCAGAAAGGAAAATGTTTCATTAAATTTCCTGGTAATTCCCAGTTTAAAAGTGTCAAACTTTTTTTAAAAAGTTTGAAAATAATGTTGTGTGAAATGAAAATATATATATATATCTAGTACAACATATAATAAAACTGGGGATCTTGTCCAATACATAATAGTGGACCCAGCAAGTAGGGTGTTTGTCATATTCTAAGGAAAGTTTGACCCAGGGTTGTTTTGTTTTGTTCTGTTTTGTTTTATTTGAGACCAGGTAGCACTCTTGTTACTACCCAGGCTGACCTCAGTCTCCTGAGCATAAGTGATCCTCCTGCCTTAGCCTCCCAAGTAGCTGGAATTACAGGCACATACCACCATATTTGGCTCAGTGTTTTTTTTTAAACTATGGCAAAATATTTATCCAGAGTGTATTTTTTTTCTAATTTCTTCTTTAAAAATTGTTTTTTTTTTGTGAAAGAATAGGAAGAGGAAGAAATTTTTAAATCAAATTTTAGTTTATCCATATCAACAGTAACTCTCAAAATTTTAATTGTCTATATTGTATTTTTAAATAGAATTATTAAAAATATGACTTAGAGCTGGGTTCAGTGGCACATACAGGTAATCCCAGCCACCCAAGACACTGAGGCAGGAAATTTAGAAGGTCAATGCCAGCCTGGGCAATTTAGCAAGACCCTGACTCAAAATAAAAGAGCTGGAGATGTAGCCCAGTGGTAAGAGCTCCCCTGGGCTCACTTCCTGCTACCAAAAATAATAAATAAATGAATAAGAAAACCTATGGGGTTTTGTTGTTTTTGCATGTTCCTTTGATTTTAACAAATTCAGGCCAGGAAACGTCCTAGAGTATATCATTTTTCTTATTTTAAACTCCCATCAGGTGTTTACTATTTCCAAAGAATTGGTGCCTCGGGTACTGTCCAAGGTGGTAGAAGCAGTTTCTGAAGAGCTAAGTCGACTGATGCAGTGTGTTTCCTCCTTCAGCAAAAATGGAGCACTACAGGTAGCGAAAATTCAATTCTGTGTTGAAATTTTATTTTTATTTAAAATATGTAAATGTATTTTAACTCATCCATCCTGTGACATATAGACAGTATTTTTAATGTCTCTGCTGATTGCAGATATATCATATATCTTGCATGAGCCACACCCATGTTACCTTATAAGTTCCAGAGTTTCTGTTTCAGTCCTCAGAGAAAAACTTTAAAGACTATTAAGTGTAAAAATTATCTGAATGCAGATTACTTCAAAATATTGTGATTTTTTTTTACTTTGTGCATGTCTTCATTATATTCAATTTCATAGGAAAATTGTTCCAACTTATTTATAAATCTTTCAAAGCATTCAATGTATTGTACATAGAAAGCACAAATAGCTATCTCACATTTCATTGGTTTATGTCCCATTTGTTTAAATTTTATAAATACAACTGCTATAAACAAGTCACTTGATTCTTGGTGTGCATGTAAGCCAACTTCAAGGAGAGCAGATGTGTAGGTGTATGGGAGAGAAACTCCCTGCCTATGAATTATCTTTGTACCTGGAGCATTGGGAGGATATTGAAAAAAAAAAAAAAAAGAGTAGCAAAGTATTTCTATCTAGAGACCTGTTGCCACATGAAATTTTTGTCCCCAAGAAAGATAGGATTACAGTTTTTGTTGTTGTTGTTGTTGTTTTTGTAACAGATTGAGTTCTAACAGTGTGTTCTTGGCTATCAAAATACTCCTCCTGTAGCTTTGGGGTTTTGAATTGGTGAATATTCATGATGTGTGGAAAAGCACATTACACACAATGATCTCAATCACACAAAATGGGGTGTTATATATGTGTACACATATATAAAAACTGAAGTAAGAATGGAACTGCTGGAAGGACATGTCCTACTAAGCTACTTGTGACTGGATAATTTTGATCTTTGCTAGTGTTTTTGTTTCCTGTTATACACATACTAACTTTTTAAAATAAAAGTAATTTTAAAAACCTAAAAAGGAAAAAAAAAAAAAACAGTAGCAAACTGGATTTGTGTTTCAGTGGTTGTGGCCCTGGATTCCATCTTCAGCACCACACACACACACACACAAACACACACACACACACACACACACCAGAAACAAAACAAACAATAACAGTTCTCCTATAATGGCTGAGGAAACTTCCATCAGGCCAACCCCCCAAAGATAATGCTGTAAATGTGAATAAGATCTGAAAATGATTTTTTAAAATTTACAAACAATAACAACAGTAAAACACCTGAAGACACAAGGCACCAAATGTGTCAGTGAGTAAGAAGATTCTGGAGGAAATGGAACGTTAATGAATTCCCCAATTTTTATGGATTTTTAGCCTGAAGGTAGGCTATAGGGTACCAAAAACTTCAATCCAAAATCTGCCATCTTTCTGGTTTAAAGAATAGGCTTTGCAGGCTGGGGTTGTGGCTCAGCAGTAGAGCGCTCGCCTAGCACGTGCAAGGCTCTAGGTTCAATCCTCAGCACCACATAAAAATAAGTAAATAAAGGTATTATGTCCAACTACGAATAATAAATACATAAATGAATAAATAAATAGAAAAGATTAGGCTTTGGGGCAGCCTCAACAATAGGGAAGTATCCCAGAGAGAAAGAAAGCAAGTGCCTTAGATTCTATATACACAATTCAAGAGCCAAGAGCGCTCAATTTGAATCCAGATACATTAATTGCATACTAAAACAAAAAAATGAACTCTTTAGAGGCATATTATAGAATCCAAAGTTTCTAAAACATAACATTCACAATGTCCAGGATACAAATTTAAAATTAATAAAAACTGATAAAACAAGAGAAAGCATAACCCATTCTTTTTTTTTAACTTTTTAAACATTTTTATTTATTTATTTTTTAGTTGTAGTTGGACACATTATCTTTATTTCACTTATTTATTTTTATGTGGTGCTAAGGATCGAACCCAGGGCCCTGCACATGTAAGGCGAGCGCTCTACCGCTGAGCCACAATCCCAGCCCAACATAACCCATTCTTAATGAAAAGAAAATGAACTGAGACCAACCATAAGATGATCAAGTTGTTGGTATTAGCAGACAAGAATTTTAAAGCAGCTATGTTCGGTGACATAAAGGAGAATATGCTCATAATGAACCAATAGGTATGAAATATCAGTAGAGAAATAGTTACCCTAAAAAAGGAACCAAATAGAAATTTTGAAATGGAAAAATAAAGTGAATGAAATTTTTAAAATCTACTAGATGGGAATAGCATAGACAAAATAATTGGAAAAAAATAAACAGAACTCCAGGGATTCCTGGGACATTGTCAGAGGTTTAGTTAGCATGTATGTAACTAGATATCCAAAAGAGTAAAAGAGTCAGTAAAGGATGATCAGGGAAATAAAAGTTTACTTTGTAGAAAGACACCAGTAGACATCTACCAAGATAGACTGACTTTACCAAATGTTGGCAAAATGTGGAGGAACTGGAACTCTTACACATTGCTGGGAACATAAAGTACTACAACTTGGAGGAAAGCTTTTGCAGTTTCTTCTAAAAGTAAACATATGCATACCCTATGACCCCGCTATTCCAACCTTGTGATAACCAGAACAAAAATATCTGTCTCAAAAAAAAAAAAAGCATGTAAGAATGCTCATAGTAATTTGTTTCATAGTAGCCCCAAACAGGAAACTGCACAGGTGTCCATGATGTCCATCAACAGAATAAACAAATTGCAATATGTTCATAGACCCAAATGCTCTTCAGCATTAAAGAGAAAAAAACTACTGATGAATCTCAGGAACATTTTGCTGAATGCAGTATATCAAGTAAATGTTAATAGTAGAACCTCTGAGTACACAGGTAGTCACTGTCAAATTCTTTAGAAGTCTGTACTTTTGGAAATTTTCCCTCTCTCTCTTTCCTCTCCCCCCCCCCTCTCTCTCTCTCTCAATATATATTATGGAAAAGGGATAGACAACACTTATTAATTTGGTTAGAGGGAAATCAGTTACAAAAACCTATGCTGCATTTCCATTTGCCACCAGTTTTCTCTAGAAATTGGTTTTATCAGCCCTTTGATATTATAGTATAAGTTGAAAGGTCATGATTATTATAATTGTTCCATTATGAAAGATAATTAGTAGGTGAATTTTGTAGTATTGAAGGAAGATTCAGTAACTACTCTGGCCCTCAGCAGTCTTAGAATTATAACTAAAGTTTGCCCTCTCTGCAAATTACCTCCGCAATTCATTTACTCAATGGCTAAATCCCACAGAGATCCAGCAGGCAAAGGTTGGGAAGATATATTAGCATCAATGGGGAGCTTTTTTGAGGTGTACAAGTCAGGAGACTATTGGCTACTATAACTATTCTACTCTCTGACATTACGAATCCCTCTGAGGGTATGAGCAGGCATTTTATATTTTGAAAAAGATCAAGTGAGTCTAAACTCCCACCTTCACCCTTTCCTGGTAAGAATGACTGTTAGAACTCCCTTCTTTGGAGCAGGTATCTTGGATAGGGACTATAGGATCATTTTTCAGTCACTTACAGATGGGCCAATATCCAGAACCTTCCCCAGAGCAAGAAGAGAGTGACAATTTGGCTGATCTTTTATTGTGACATTTTCTGGCTTACAATTGTATATATATTATTTAAGTAGCTATAGCTTTTATAATTGGCATAATTCATAGGTTAATTGAAATACCCTGTCACTTTGATGGAATAAAATTTCTACCTGAAAATTAGTTTTACATCAGTTTAATCTGTTTCCTAAGATATTCAGCTAAGCATTCTACCACATTTTTTCCCTTTAATATTTTCCTCTAGTTCTGTTTGTAATTTTTGTTGTTGTTATTGTTGTTTGCCTGTACTAGAATTTAAACAGTAGAGACGAAAATTTCATATGCTTTCTAGTTTTTTAAACACTGCAAAATGAAGCCAAACAACTTTTTTCCAAACAGAAGAAGTCACTAAATAAAATTGATCTTATATAAATTAGCTATGCCTTTTGCTATTCTTTTACATTATTTGTTATACTCCTGAGAATAGGGTGTTTTTTGTTTTGTTTTGTTTTGTTTTTTATAAATGCTCCTCCAAGGCCCATTGTCAGGACAGAGAAATTAGAGAATGCATTGCAAGTATGTGGGTGTCATCACTGTACAGTCTGGAGCACCAGGGAACCCTGGCTTATGTGTCCTTGCATGGAAGTGAACCCTAGGTTAGCTTTCTTTTGTTTGTTTTATGTAGGTAATTTCATTTACCATGTAGTTTGCCTACAATAGAAAAAGAATAACAATTCAGGGATTTTTAGTGTATCCAAAGAATAGCCCAATCATCACCATAATATTCATCACCCACCAAAAATCCCAGACTCATTAGCAGTCACTCCTACCATTTTCTTATAAGTCTCCTTCCCTACCACAGACAGCCACCAACTTTCTATCTCTATGATTTGTCTGTTCTGAAATTTTCATATATGAAATACATGCATTGTCTCACACATGAGCTTTTGGGGGATAGCTCATATGTAAACCATAACAACTCCTTTTCTAAGAATTTTTTAAAAAATATTTTTCAGTTGTAAATGGACACAATACCTTTATTTTATTTTTTTTATTTTTATAGAGTGTTGGAGATCGAACCCAGTGCCTCACATATGCTAGGCAAGCACTCTATACCACTGAACCACAATCTCGGTCCATCTTCTAAGAGTTTTATAGTTTTCTCTCCTACAGTTGGGATCTATAATTTATTATGAGTTGATTTTCATACTAAAGAAGAAATTCAACCTCCAGTTGTCCCAGCATTATTTGTTAAAGAATCTCTTCTTTCTCCACTGAATGATCTTGGTATCATGTTGAAACCAATTGATCATAAGTGTAATGGTTTAGTCAGTCCCTCAGTCCCTCAGTTCTGTTCTTTCATCTCAGTGCCTGTCATGTGCTGATACCACGCTGACTAGATTACTGAAGCACAGTAGTAAGTTTGAAATCAGAAAGTGTGAGTCCTCCAAATATATTCCTGTTTTTTAGGATTGTTTTGGCAGTATTATGTCCCTTACACTTCCATATGAATTTTAGGATCAATTTGTTAATTTCCATTTTTAAGAAAGCACAGCTGTGATTTTAATAGGGATTGCATTAAATCTGTAGAGTGCAGCTTAGCTTTTGAGAGGAAACCATGTGCTTGGAAGGGCATTAGCTGAAGAAGCAAGTCCTTAGACTTCCCCCACTGTGGGGGAGGGGCCCCTCAGGGCCACTGTTTCAGAGTTTCCTTCCTGTCACCATCAGACTAGCAGGCACATTACAAGTCAGATAGTAAATACCGATTGCTGGAAAATCGTTGCATGGTTTGTACTTTTCATGTGAGGTATAAAGCTCTCTGCACATAATCAAACTTGACTCAAGTTAATTTTTGCTAAAAACAAAAATCTTATTGTAGACAATTTCTTTATACAGTTTTTAGAAAGTCTTTTTGCAACTAATTGCCACCATGTCCACTCTGTCCTGTGGGTAGTAGACTGGAGAAACTGTTCCCCTCAGTACTTGTGTGCATTTGAAAATTAACACAGCTTCCTATTGTCTCTCTGTCCTTCCCTCATCCTAGGCAAGACTTGAGATCTGTGCTTTGAGGGATACTGTGGCCATTTACCTGACACCTGAAAGCAAGTAAGATGTCAAGTGTTCTCATGTCTGCTTTTAAAAAGGTTGTTTTACTAGTGTGTTACATGCTTTGTAAAAAAGCTCAAAAACTTGCGCTGAAGATTATATTTGATCAATTTTTTAGCTACACAGTACGAGCCTACAATAAACCAAGTATTCTCAAGATCAATTCTTTGTAGCACAAAATAAAGAAAAGGTGTTGAATACAGTTTTATGTGTTTCTTTCATTACTGATAAATCTTACTATCATAAATTATATGGTAGAGAATTACATCTCAAAAAAGAAGCGAAGAAGAATTGAGGTTTATTCTGTTCATAGCAGATTAGAAGGACAGCTCGAATGTTGTAAATATCAGTATAAGAGGAAGCCTTGTGGTTTCTCTACAAAATTTTGTAGTGGAAATTTGATGATAATTTTTAGCTGTTTTGAATGAAAGTCAGGATTTCCTACCATTGAAATATCAGTAGATGAAGTGAAACAGAGCTACCAGTTGCCTTTACAAAATGATTTACCACATTTGCAATATTACCTAGAAAATACTGTAATTCTGTGCCTGAGAAGACAAGTGGTATGCAAATCAAATATTTAAGGACACTGTAATATACTTATTCATTTCCAGTGTTGATAAGCTGGCTTATGCCATCATTCTTACTGATATCATTATACCTGAAAAGACTTAAATTTTTTTTTTTCTAAACAAATGAAGTTAGCTTTTCATTCCTGATTGTCAGAATTTATTTCTAGAAGACTCCCATGTTTGTGTACAACTGTATCTTTTCCCAACCATCATTTTTCTATATAGCACCAAGTGCTATATAGACGATAAAAAGCACCCAGTCCACATCTGCTTATTCTGAGTGCCTGTTTCTCCCCAAGAACTAAAATTTACAGAGCCTAAGTTCCTCATCTAGAAAAAGAAGATAATACAGGTTGAGTACCCTATATCCAAAATGCTTGGATTTAGAATTATTTTTTATTTGTGATATTTTCATATCCATAATGAGGTATTTAGGGCTAAGACCCAAGTCTAAACACGATATTCATTTGTTTCATATATGGCTTAAATACATAGCTTTAAATTAATTCTATACAATATTTTTAATATATTTTGTGCTTGCTATGGAATTTTCCATTTGTGGCATTATGTTGGTACTCAAAAAGTTTCAAATTCTGGAGCATGTTGAATTTCAGATTTTTGATTGGGGAAGCTCAACGTGCATCCCTAGGCAAAGTTATGAGAAGATGAAATAATAAAATATATCAAGTTACCTTCTAAACTGTTGGTGCCCCCACAAGTATTAGGTAGTATAACCTTTGTCATCATTATCCATTGTTATTGTAATAGTGACAGCGAAGAACAATAGTATTGCATTTCTCTCAAGTTTTTTGAAAGAGGTTTATAAGAAACAAGATGATGGTGGAGATAATGGCAGTGCCTTCCCACCATCCCAGGAAAGAGGAGAACCAAATAACTATTGGGAAGGCTGAGTATACCAATAAGGACCCCTTCAAGCCCCCACTTCTGTCTCAGGTACAACTAAAGATTCCCAGCGCCCATTTTTATGACTTTGTTGGAACTTTTTCTTCTCTTTATATGTTAATGTAGCACTTGCTCCTAGTTTAAGAAACATTGCTCAAAAATATACTTCCTGGTAGATTGATGAGGATGTTTTTATAATACAAAATCACAGAACATCTTAAAATAGTACCAATTACATTTATTTCCTCCGTTTGACTAGTCATTAGAGATTTGAAAATCCTCAGAACTTTTTCTTAGTGAACAGTACATTTTAGTACCAAATATTTTCTCCTAACATGTTTTTCATTTGGTTCAGTGATTTTTCTGATACTTTCTACTTGGAAAAGTTAAGCATAACAAACTGGGTGCAATTGGCCCATGCCTGTAATTCTAGAGACTTGGGAGGGTGAGGCAGGAGGATCACAAGTTCAAAGGCAGCCTCAGCAACTTAAGGAGGCCCTGTCTCAAAATAAGAAATAAAAAGGACTGGGGATGTGATTCAGTGGTAAAGCGTCCCTGGATTCAATGGATACAAAAAAAAAAAAAAAAAGTCTACCAAAATATGAGGATCTTAAATGTATTCCTTTTGTTCTTTTCATATAAAGAAATTATGTTGCCTTTTTAAAGTATATAGACATCTGTCCATTTTCTTACAGATTTTAAATATAATAGCTAAATCCTGTGAAGACCATGTTTAGTTATTATAAGATACTGACTGTAAATCAGGCCCTATACATGGCAATACTATAATGTCCTTACTTATGTCATATTTTACAAGCTTATTCCCATTTCTTTATAGTTCCTTCTTCTCATACCTGTTACTTTATCTGTAGTTCAGTTTTGTTTAAAAAAAAAAGAAAAAAGATCTTGTTTTTTAGAACATGTCCACACTAAGCCCGCCTCTCCCATGAATAGCCCCCTTTTGTTCAGGTGACGTTTCATTTCCCAGTTGAGTCTTTCTGACCCTGCTCCTGTGAAGCCTCTGTCTAGTAACCATAGCCTCACTTTTGCTTTTACTTTTTCTGTTGTTTTTCACTTTTACTTTTTCTCATATTTCCACTTGCTTCACTGGCTTATATTGGTTTCTTTATACTTAAGATGTGCTTAAGAAGTTTTAAGTGATCCTCTTAATTGATTCCCTCAGAACTCTGAATTGTTTGGGCTTAAGTGTTATCCTTTTATTCCAGGTCTAGTTTTAAACAGGCCCTGGAAGCCCTGCCTCAGCTTGCAAGTGGAGCAGATAAGAAGTAAGTTCTCTGTGCTGTCCTCAGACGATAGTTAGGTGTATTGAACAAGGTTTTGTTATCTGAAGAACTTTTAAAAATGATAATGATGATGATGATGATGATGATAATGTGGATTTAAGGAGGAGCAGTATTTAATAGCTGTACCAAGTTACTTGTATCTTGCTTTTCTTCCAAGTGACAGAATAAGGTAAGACTTTTCTTTTAGGTTTAAGATAATTTAGAAATTAAGACTTTTTGAATTTTAAGTGACTGAAAATATCCAAAGAAAACTCATTTGACTTACACTATATTATTGGCTTATATATTTAAGAATATAATAAAGAGGGCAGAGTAGTAAAGTGCAGAACTCAGTATTTTTTTTCTTTATGACTAGTTTAATAGTGTATACTTTATTCTCTACAAAATAAAAATTATGAAGAAAGTAGATTTATACAATATGGCATCATAAAATTGTATATATTTCATTACTACCACAGTAATGATCTCAACCTGTATTTAAATTTTATTACTCAAATAACAAGAATTCTGACATGAGAGAAAATCTAGGCCAGGAAGCTGTCTAACTTAGCATCAACTGAAGCATCTGAAATGCTGTAGCTCTTTGCTTCCTCACCAGTTGAAGCTGAAGTTCACCCACCTTTGCATGTGATCCATCAGGGTGCAGTGGGAAGCACATGGGGCTGGCTGGGCTCCCTAGCACAGGGGAATGTGGTGGGAACTCAGAGCACAGACAGAACATCAGGAACTAACCAATAGGAGGCACTGTCACATGAGATTGAGAGTGGACAGGGCTTAGAAGAAGGGGGAACAGACCAGCTACCCAGTTTATGTGATCCCCAGTGCAATCCCTTGTGTGTTTCTCACACTAGCAGATAGATATATGAACAAACAGTGCCCACACCAACAGCCCTTGCTTCCATTTTCCTACTTTCTTCTTCTCTCACTAACTTTTGACTTCTAACTGAATTTATAACAAACCCTGTTTATTTCTTTAAAATAAATATGATAAAAGATCAAAGCAGTCACCTCTATTTTAAATAAATGGAGCATGGCTCAGAAGCCTGGTACATTTGAGTCTGGAGCAACAGACACCCTGACATAATCCCAGATTAGGACTATATTTTAATGTACTATGGAAGATAATGTTCTAATATTGAGCATTGTTCTACCATGAAACAATCTCCTGACTTTAGTACCATGAAATTCAGGCCTTGGTTGCTTCATCTGTATCAGATGAGCTCTAAGGTTTCTTCTAGCTTTAAAATTATGTGAATATATCAGACCAAGTAGGGAAACAATTGAGAATCATAGCAGAATGATATTCCTAGAGGAGCTAGAGTTAACCCTGTTTCCCCTGGTGTTTAACTTGCTACTTTTATTCACCATGCTCCAATATTTGTTAAAGACAAAATGGAAGATTAGAGGGACAGAAAATAACAAAAAAGAAGTCAGGGTTGCTGTGGTGTGAGCTTAGAAGTAAAGGTTGACTACAAAAGGATGATGGAACTCTTCTGTCTCCTAAACAGGTAGACTACTATATGTGTTTATTAGCTTTCATAGAAATGTATAACAAAAAGTGAATTTTAATATTTTTCAAAATGTTTACAGTGAATTTTAAAAAATAGGTCCGAATATTACTCTGTTTTAGGGGAGAAATCTAATCTAGGGGAATGGGACAAGAGGGACATTTTTAAATACAAATACAATGTGTATATTAATATATTCTTTAGACCAGCTTCCTTGGTTGAGTTGTTTCTGTTATTAAGAATCAATAGATAATGACTTTTTCGGCTTCATTCTAAAAACATCAAGCAGAAGGCAAAGCTCGGCAAGCTGGCTCCCTACTTGTTTGCTTAGGTTGCTAAGCCACCCTCACTGTCAGGCTGTGAAATAGTGTCTCCTCCCTGCAGGTTACTGGAAGAGCTGCTGAACAAGTTCAAGAGCAGTATGCACTTGCAGCTTACCTGTTTCCAAGCTGCTTCTTCAACCATGATGAAAACATAAATACCTGCAAAAGAAGGGCAGTCCAGAAAGATAACATGTAATAAGAATATTCACTTTCTAAGTGCCCTAAAGGTATTAGGTGTATAGAGCACTGTGTTTGCAATTTCTCTGTACACCTCCCCCCACACCTTAGAAGCTTAGAAATTAATGTATGTTTTTTTTCAACCAAAATGACAGTATTTGAAAAACCCAAGCAGTGATTTTTTTGTGTGCCCTTTTGTTGTTGTTGTTAATAAGGTTCTATATGACTGTTTGACATACTTTGTTTTTATTTTTATTTTATTTTATTTTATTTTTGCCTCAGCTAAATGTTGCCTGGTGAGTGTTGTGGGAGGAGCAGCTTATTTAGGGAATGTTTTGAGATGGCACATGGTATGTCTGAAAGCATTTCTATATGTATCATTTAATAGACTTTTAATGTCAGCAGTTTATAAGATCCATGAAGAGATTGATAAGAAATTTGAAAGTTATATTTAGACATCTTTGGGACTTTATCCTAAACTGCACAGCTGTACTTTAAAACCTTATTTCATACAGATGGCCCTACATCATTAATTCATGTGGGTTTGGGGTAAATTTATGGTCTTGCATTAAAAAGTGGTTCATGAATTAACTTTGCATTTTGTTGTCCAGTTTTTATTTTTCACAGTACTAAATATTTAACACCTTTTGCATTTGTTCTGTTGTTGTTCTCACTCTTTTTGATTTGATGTGTGCGATGTGTGTCACTTAGCATTGGTGTGTCATTGATTCCTGAGGACCTGTGTGTTATCTGTGATGGGATGTGAATGCCAGACTCTATGCCAAACTCACAGGCACTGTCAGGACAGCACCATCTTCAATGTCACCTAAAGAACAAGCCAGGCACATGGGGACAGCTGGCACTCCTGCCTGTTGCTTTTGATTCTAGTGATTTACTTTCTCCACTACTTCTTAGCCTTTGAAAAATCTTGCCCCGGAGCTGAAAGGATGCTACTCTGGCATAGTCAGTGTTTTCTGAAAAAGACACCCCTGGGTCAGAAGGCAGTGATTCACTACTGACTGGACTTACCAGAATAGGTTCAGGTCACTGTGACAAAGTGGCTTCTCTCACCTAACTCCATTTTACCCTCTGTTTCAGAAAACAGTTTCCAATTGTGGTTTACTTGTCAAGGTCTTCAAATTTTTCTGTAGGTGATATAGAATTCTATTTTTCAATTGCTGAAATAAATGTCTTTGGTAATACAAGTAATTTTAGAGCACAGTATAGCAATATACAGAATTATATGAAATAAGTAAATGTTGTATTTGTTAATTTGATGTTTGGGTGGACTCACAATAACTGGACATTAAAAGTTTAATCTTTTACAGACGTGGCTTGATAAATTAATGTATGCAGAATGTTGTCTTTCCTGAGTGTGTTAACCATTGTATCTAGCATGACTGTGAACTAAATTATAAAACTGCAATCTTGAATGTTTGTGTTATTTTAAATATCTAGTACAGTATGTTCAGCCAATAAAGAATCTTTCTTCACTCTGAGATGTAGTTAACATTTTTTTTACCCAAGTGTCTATTTCAACATTTTCATTAGTTATAAAACTGCTTTATCTGTCTAGTTTTAATTCAAAAATAAACATTTAAATGCTGGTCTACGCTATGTTTGTCAAGTCATTGTCAGCAAGCATTTATCAGGTGTCCCACTAAATCTTTTGTTGGGAACTTGCCACATGCTTGCTGTTTTACTACATTACCTTGTTTAATCCTCACAACAGCTTATGATAACTGTAGGCTGGGTCACCTCCTTTGTCCAGTTAAACATAGAGAGGTTGGTGACTTCTCTTTTTTTAAAAAATTGGTTGTTCAAAACATTACAAAGCTCATGACATATCATCTTCCATACATTTGATTCAAGTGGGTTATGAACTCCCATTTTTTACCCCAAATACAAGTTGCAGAATCACAACGGTTACACATCCACATTTTTACATAATACCATATTAATGACTGTTGTATTTTGCTACCTTTCCTATCTGGTGACTTCTCTTGAGACAATAAGACTGGTAAGTGGCAGGACCCATGTTCACACTCATACCCTCTGGCTTCCTGACCTCATTGCTGCTTTACTACTACTCCAGTTCTTCCTCCCAGCTGAGGACACAGTTCAAGGGAAACACATAAGTGCAAGAGGCTAATAAACTTCAGCAACATAGGAATAAGTTATGGCTCAGAGAATGGAGGGAAGTATAGCATAAAAATCCCATACCCAAATGAGGGAGTTCAAGGAAGGCTATTCCAAGTAGTCGGGGGGGGGGGGGACTTCTTGGAAGAAAGGGGGATTTCAAGAGCTACTTATGTTACAGAAGATGAGTTTAGTGGTTAAGTGGAGATGGAGGAACATGACATAAGTTAGAAGAAAGTTGAGAGTTAAATCAGACCCTACAACAAGTTTCACAGAGACAGCTGAGAAAAAAAAAAAATGGAGGTGTCCAAGGTGCTTTCATCTGCAGGTAGCATTTTGATTTTAACAGATCCACGTCTATGTGGGTCAGCTTGGCTTCATGTGAGTTAGCTAAGTAGGCCTCATTTTAAATGCTAAGGGACTATTAGAAATAATTTGATTTTACTAAGACTTTCTATATCAGTGTACCATGAAAGTGGCATGTTCTAGAAATGATTTGGGCATTGCAAAACAAGCATACTTGCTGTAGGCACAGCTTACTGACTCATTCCCACTTCTGTGTCATCCTTGCATGAATTTTTCTTTAAGAGAATGAATTAAAAATAGTTGTATTTTAATTCTGATTCAAGTACAAGGTAGTGGTATATGTTTCTCTTATGAATATACTGTAGGATAGTCTAGTTGTTGTTTAGGAGTATTATAATTTGTTTTCTGAAAAGTTACTATTCCAAATAGTTTTTAAATCAAGTCTGGTTTCCAGATAATTAGAATAATTATAGTAAAATAATTAAATCTCACATTTGTATGCTTAGCACAATTGTTAATACTGAAATTATGAATACTGAAACTTAAATATATTTTTGTCATTGAACATTTATCTATCAGTATTATTATAAAGATTTTTATATGGATTTATAAACTGCTCTGAAAATCTAAAAATTTTTAATATTTACAGAGTACCTCAATTAGAGAAGCAGTTGCAATGATTTTCACTTTGCTTTAAATGCTGGTATGTGTGTGTATTTATATTTATATGCCATTCTGCCTTTTGTGTGCTGATCTTATCTCATTTCTCTTACCCACATTTGAATTTTATCATATATATCACTCTAAAAAAGCCTCTTTGTACTTGTCAGGTTATAAATAAATAACAAATATATTATGACTGGGCACAGTGGCACACACCTGTAATCCCAGCAGCTCTTGAGGCTAAGACAGGAAGATCGCAAGTTCAAAGCCAGCTTTAGCAAAAATGAGGTGCTAAGCAACTCAGTGGGATCCTGTCTCTATGTAAAATACAAACTAGGGCTGGGGATCTGGCTCAGTGATTGAGTGCCCCTGAGTTCAATCCCTGGTACCCGCTTTCCCCCCGCCAAAATAAAATCTATGGACAAGACTTGGGTCTTTGGGTTACATGTACTTATGGTGGCCAATGAAATCCAAAAGAAAGTTAGCATGTCCTTCTGTTTATAAACTCCAGGCAAGCACTGGAGCCAGTGTGTTTCTGTCTTTTAACAGTGGCTGCTGTCCCACTGATTGTGTTATTGTGATCACTGTTGATATTGATTTTAGCATTATTATTTCCTCACATTTTTAAACTACTGTTCCTGTCCCACCAGCCCATAAACACTTTAACTAAGCACAGAGCCCCAAGAACCAAGACCAATCATTAAAGTCAAAAGAGTTAGATGTCAAAAGAAGAATATTGAGAAATAGTCAATAAACTTGGCATTAAGAAAATTGTAAATGACTAGAATGAGAGTAATAAAGCAGGCCAGAGAAAAGAACTGCCTCTTCCTTGAGTGTCACTGAGTATCTCTGCCTTAAAAACCAAAGTGAAACTCCTTTATTGGGCTCTTTCTTCAGCTTCTCTAATGTTAGTTTTCTTCCCGGTACCTAATCACTTCCTGCTGCCCTTGCCTCTTTGTCTATTGAACTATTACAACAGATGTTCTTGCCCAACCTTTGGCTGAGTCTCAGCCCAGCTTCTGAAATCAGTCTGTGCCTAGGTAAGTACAAACAGCAGAATGTCAGGTTGGGTTCTGTACAGCCATATTTCCCATCCCCTTCTCTCATGGACTACTGTGCACTGTGCCACATCCAGTAATCACTGGACCATCCTTGTCTGTAGACAGGGGTCCCAACCCAGCAGCTGGTAATGAATAGCTAGGAAATAGTTGTTGAATGTTATTGATGAAACTGTTAGCAAATGTGTCAGAGAATCTTTTCATGTTTTTAAATTAAATACATAAAGAAAATGATTTCACAGAGCTGGTTGTGGACAGTCCCTCTATCCTTCTTACCCACTTTGTCTACTCTCTAAAGCCATCCACTTTTAGTTCTCCTAACTCATCTGAGTCTTCTGGTATTTGCCTCTCTGTCACTCCTTAAAAAGTTTATAATGCTACTTCTTAATTGTAAGTTTTGGGCTCTATGATCTTTCTACAATAGAATATGAGAATTTAGCTCTCTCCTTTCTTATTGCCTCAAACACACACACACACACACACACACACACACACACACACACACACCCTTCTCTAAACTTTACTCCCAATGTGTTTATTTTGATTGGTTCCATGTTCAGTGTTCAGATTATCATGACTGTTATATGCTAAACCAATTTAGACTGTGATGTGTTCTGTAGTTTTTTGTATTTTCTATGTATTCCATGTTGTTTTCCTTTATCCCCAAACTCCTTTCATACAAAATGTGCAAATGTCTATGTGATATATTCACACACATAAGTATTTTATCAAGTTCATCTTCTTGAACAACTTCCCTCACAGCCTTCTAGCCCGTCACAGCCTGGACTGGTTGCTCCCTGGACTGGCCTTGCATTTGGGTCCTCCTTTTAAAGTCATCAACCTGGAATTTCCCTGTTTCTCTCCTGTGTTGGATCCACCACTTCTGTATCTTGTGTCTTCCTCTTTCTTAGTTTGCTCCCGTACTTGGTTGGACCTAGCCTCTGGTAACTTCCTGAAAAAAAAAAAAAAAGAATATAAGAGGTAAATTTCTTTGAGACTTTGAACATCTAAAGAAAATCTTTATTGATTGCTTAGTTAGGTATAGAATTCTAGGATGGAAGTCATTTTCCCTCAAATTCAAAAGCCTTATATCATTATTCTCCAATCTCTCTGCCTTTAGCTCTCTTTGCTATAGAATTTTATCCTTCTCCTAGTTTTCTGACAGTTTATAATGTTATGGATATGATGCTCTTTTATTCCTAGTGATAAGTTTAATGCTTTTAAATTCTAGGAAATTTTATTGAATTATTTTTTTTAATCCCATTGACCTTGTCAAGATTTTTAAAAATCTTTCCTTCTTGTTTTCTGTTTATTCTACTTTCTGAAAAATTTTTCACATTTACCATTCAGTCTTTCTATTGAGTTTAATTTCTGCTATTTTTTTAAGCTGACAAGAAGGTTGTTGTTCTCTGAATGTTCCAATTTATAGAGTCTTATTATTTCTCTGGGAAGAAGAATAATCTATTAGTTTTTCTTTCTGTTTGCATAGTCGTCAGTTTGCTTTATTCTATGCATTAAATACCTAAAAGTTTATATTTCTAGTGAATTTTGGTTATATACTCACACTTAACTCAAAGCTGATCAGGATTGTGAGCCCCGTGCAGTAGATTGTGCTTATCAACTGAGTGCTTCAATTAGGATGGGATGGGTCTTTTCACTAAGGAACCCCACGACTGTATTATCTTTAGCTCATTTTTCATAATATAGGTAATTTCTCTAGGGTTGATCAGATTCCCAGAGAAGGTGCTTCCAATCTCATTCCTAGAAGGTTTTAGCAGCTATCAGCACCCTGGGAGGCAAGTGGCAGCAAAAGGGGTTGGAGGTCAGCTTGGGTAGAGAGTATCCCTGCTCTCAACTGGATCTGATATTCCTTATTTAACCTTCTACCTTCGGCCTCCCACGAGAATAAAGCTCTAACTTATATGGTGGTAGGAATATCAAGGGCAGTGCCCAGTTGTGTGGGGAGGAGGAAGAAGTCTGGAACAGTTAGCTGTTTCTTAAACACCTTCAGACTGACTTTTTGTTTTGTTTTTTTCCCTATAGAACACAAGGCCTCCTGCATGCTAGACAAGGATGTTTGTTTTACATTCACATCCCTAATCATATGTTTTTTAACCCTGAGTTTGTCCCCACTTCCAGAGGTTCCTATATCACAAATTCTTGAGACTTCTGGGAATTTTGCAGTAAGACCTTCAGATTTTGCATTTTTGTTTTTAATACTGTCAATTTGGGATATAACTTGTATAGATCTTATGAATCAATTTCCACTCACTCATCTATTGTACAGCTTTCAGACTTTTCTAGCCATTGTTTTCTATTCTCTTTTGCTTTATGGATTATACCATTTTTTATCCAACTGTGTTACTTCTCTTTGTGTATAAATGTTACACAGTGTAAACCCTGTGTGCATAGACCTATATTAAGGATATATACTGCATATATTACACACACATACACACACACACACATACACACACCTACACCCCTATCTTATACTGTCATTTTTGTAGAGTTTTGGAAGAGCAAAGGTTAATGTGGTTTTAATCTGCCATTCATAACTGAAAGTTCAGATTAACTTTTTGTTTGTATGTTTTACTTGTTCATAACACCATGAGTGTTTACGTGTACTTAGTCTTCAGATTTGTCCTAAGGTACAATCATTTACTGTAATATTTAGAAGTCAGAAAGAGTATTAGTGTAGGCTATTTAATCTTATGAACTCATTCTACATCTGCAGTTGCCAAAGTTGTCAGGTCGAGCATGCAGGAAATAATCTTTCATAGCCCAATTAGAAGCTAGGTTTATTTATTTTTTTTATTGGACGTTCACAACATTACAAAGCTCTTGACAAATCATATTTCATACATTAGAATCAAGTGGGGTATGAACTCCCATTTTTACCCCAAATACAGATTGCAGAATCACATCGGTTACACATCACATTTTTACATACTCCCATATTAGTGACTGTTGTATTCTGCTACCTTTCCTATCTAGAAGCTAGGTTTAAAATATACCAATGAAGTATTCTTGCCAAAAGTCAAACTTCAGCATTCAGGTCTACTTAACAGTTTATAGAAAGGAAGTACAGGAGTAGAAAGACATATTGGTGGACATTAAACAAAATCAATATTGCAGGAAACTCTAAAGCAAAGTGCTGCATTTCTTTGAAAAAGAAATTGAAGGGGAAATGAAAAAGAGAATGAAAGAGGGAGAAGCCAGAGAAGATCTTGTATGACGAGATAATTAAGAGATCTATCAATCAATGGCATTGTGTGGGTACTATTTGATCCTGAATTAAACCAGGAAATTATTTTTTTAATTATTAAAAATATTAAACACTATCAATATTTAAACATTGGTAATAGGAATTGTTAAAATTTTAAAAGTTATAATGGTATGTGATTTTTATTTTAAAAATAATTATGTTTTAGCTCTTTGTGACATGATACATGTCATTTAGTGTGTCAATATAAAGCTGCAGTAATCAAAACAGTGTATGTATCATTGCAAAAAAAAAGACAAATAAATCAATGCAACAGAATAGAAAGCCCATAAATAGAGCCACATAACTATTGTCAAATGATCTTTGGCAAAGAAGCAAAGACAATACAATGGGGGAAAGTTAGTCTTTTCAACAAGTAGTGCTAAACAATTGGGCATCCACATGCATAAAAGTGAATCTAGATACAGACTTTTTTACTCTTCTGGATTAAAGTTGTAAATAAACATGAAACTCCTAGAAAGATGCTTCAGGAGAAAATCTAGATGACCTTGGTTGGAGTGATGACTTTTGACTTATATAACAGCTATTTTATAGTTGCCAAAATTTGAAACCAATATGTCCTTCAATAGGTAAATGGATAAATGAATAAACATCTAGACAATGGAATGTTATTCAGCACTAAAATGAAGCATGTATGAGGCTTTAAAAAGACATGGAAGAATCTTAAATGCATATTACTGAGTGACAGACAAATATGAAGAGGCTACAGATTGCATGATTTCAACTGTATGTCATTTTGGGAGAAGATAAGTTATTAAGACAGTAAGAAAATCAGTAGTTTCCTGGAGTTAGAGTGAAGGGAGAGGTGAAGAGGCAGAGGACAGAATTTTTAAGGCAGTGAAACTATTCTGCATGATACCACATTGGTGGAGATATGTCATCAAACATCTGTCAAAACCCACAGAATGTACAACACCAAGGGAACACTGTACACTTTGAGTATGGATATTAATAATGTGTGAATGGAGGTTCATCTTTTGTAGCAATTGTGCCATTTGGCAGGGAATGTTGATTGGAGAGTCTGTGTATGTATAGAGACAGGCTGTGAATGGGAACTGTGGATTTTACACTCAATTTTGTGATGAACCTAAAACTTTTTTAAAAAAATAAAGTACTGGATAATATACATATAAATGTTTCAGCTCTGTAAATTCCCTGGTTCCATATCCAAGGTTTTAACCAACTGCAGATTGAAAATATTCAAAAAGAAAAGTCTAGAAAATTCCAAAAATCAAAACTCAAGTTTGTCATACACCGAGCACTATGTTGAATCCACATGAAGAAGGAATATGAGGCATGCCCTACAGTAGCCTCTCACTATTTCATAGATTCTCAGTCTCTCTTCTGCACTAGTTTGAGCATCATTCATTCTCATGTCTTGCTGACATACTACATAGTGTGGCCTAAGACGTACTAAACACATACGGACATTTTTTCCCTTGCAATCATTCCCTAAACAATACAGTATGACAACTGTTTCTGTAGCATTTACATGGTATTAGGTGTTGCAAGTCATTCAGAAATGATTAAAGTATACAGGAGGATGAGCATAAGTTCTATGCAAATCCTATGCCATTTTTTATAAAGGACTTGAACATCTGTGGATTTTGGTATCTACAAGAGGTCTTAGAACCCCCCCCCCCAGAATACTGAGGGACTTCTATTCATATGTATATGTTTTTATCTTTTAACTCATTATAAAGGACATGACAAGATATCTGGGATTTACATTAAAAAGATGTGAGAATGAGGGGATAGAGTAGGATATAGATATCTACTCACTTTACAGAGATAAAGGTGGCTCCAAGTTGCTCATTGTTGAGTCAGAGTTAAAGGTACAAGATACTTCATTATATTGTTCTCTCCACTTTTGATACGTTTGAAATTTTACATAATGAAATTTTTAAATAGCAAAATTGTACAAAAGTTGTCACTGAGTAGTCCTCCTCACTTATACTATAGTCAATGAAACAACTGCACGTAGTAATGTCAAATCATTTCTTTATTAGAAAGAGATGAATGGAGAGTCGGAGGGCTTCACACATGGGCAAGAGATGGAAGGACTTGGTAAGCATCAGCTGTATTTGTTTTCATCTCTTGCTGGAACTGAACAGATGTGGGCTGAGAAGTGTCAGTTAAGAACAAGTGCTCTTAGACCACTTCATGAGAAATCATAGCTGTGGTCTTGTGATACTAAGTAAGGGTGGGAGATGGTTACTGCTATAACAGCAGGTGTGTATCCTAGCAGAGGAAACATTTATTCCTTCCGTGTTATCACTGATAATTCATTGTTCAAGTAAATGCCAGAAAAGGATAGCCCTTTAAAAGAGGTAATTTTTTAAATTTTTTTAATATTTTATTTTTTAGTTGTAGATGGACACAATATCTTTATTTATTTTTTTATGTGGTACTGAGGATTGAACCCAGGACCTCACACATGCTAGGTGAGTGCTCTACTGCTGAGCCACAACCCCAGCCCTAAAAGAGGTAATTTTTACATAGAAAATAAAGTCATTTCCCTTTAATTATTCACAATAGGAGTATTAGTTTTTTGTTGTTGTTGTTGTTGTTGTTTTAAAGATAATTACTATAGTCAGAGTAAAGCTTAGTATTTCAAAAGGAACTGAGTTCTAATTCTCTCTCCTGGGGGTAAAATCCCGTCAGACTGACTGACACTCTGCAGATAACAACCATAAATTCTGGTGCACACATAAAACAACTGACTGAAGGCCCTGAGCAGGAACAGAGCAGGCAGAATCCACAACACAGTGACCAAGGTATGTGAGTATTATCTCTCTCTCTCTCTCTCTCTCTCTCTCTCTCTCTTTGTAGCTTTTATCCTAGAACCATTTATAGTTGGCATAGTGCTAGGGGAGGCAAGGGCACCAGTGGAAAAATTGCCATCTTTTTGTCCTCAGGAACCAAAAGGTGTGATTCCCAGAAACTGTAGCTACTAGAAAAGAGGAGAATTTTAGAGAAGAAAGAATCAGAGAAGAAATCCCTAAACTCTGCCTAAATTTAACAGTTCATCTAAAGACCATAATTTTATCTGAGATTAAAAGTTCCACTCAGGAAACTAAGTTTTTTTTGTTTTGTTTTGTTTTGTTTTGTCAAGAAATGTCAACATTTTTATTTTTTTTATTATTTTTTATTTTTTTAAATTTTTTTTCTTTTTTTTCTCTTTTTTATATAGTTATTTATTTTTTAATTGGTTGTTCACAACATTACAAAGCTCTTGACATATCATATTTCATACATTAGATTGAAGTGGGTTATGAACTCCCAATTTTACCCCAAATGCAGATTGCAGAATCACGTCGGTTACACATCCACAATTTTACATAATGCCCTATTAGTAACTGTTGTATTCTGCTGCCTTTCCTATCCTCTACTATCCCCTCTCCCCTTCCCTCACATCTTCTCTCTCTACCCCATCTGCTGTAATTCATTTCTCTCCTTGTTTATTTTCCCATTCCCCTCACAACCTCTTATATGTAATTTTGTATAGCAATGAGGGTCTCCCTTCATTTCCATGCAATTTCCCTTTTCTCTCTCTTTCCCTCCCATCTCATGTCTCTGTTTAAAGTTAATCTTTTCTTCCTGCTCTTCCTCCCTACTCTGTTCATAGTTGCTCTCATTATATCAAAGAAGACATTTGGTATTTGTTTTTTAGGGATTGGCTAGCTTCACTAAGCATAATCTGCTTTAGTGCCATCCATTTCCCTGCAAATTCCATGATTTTGTCATTTTTTAGTGCTGCGTAATATTCCATGGTGTATAAATGCCACATTTTTTTTATCCATTCATCTATTGAAGGGCATCTGGGTTGGTTCCACAGTCTAGCTATTGTGAATTGTGCTGCTATGAACATCAATGTGGCAGTATCCCTGTAGCATGCTCTTTTAAGGTCTTCAGGGAATAGTCCGAGAAGGGAAATAGCAGGGTCAAATGGTGGTTCCATTCCCAGCTTTCCCAGGAATCTCCAGACTGCTTTCCAAATTGGCCACACCAATTTGCAGTCCCACCAGCAATGTACAAGTGTACACTTTTCTCCGCATCCTCGCCAGCACTTGTTGTTGTTTGACTTCATAGTGGCTGCCAATCTTACTGGAGTGAGATGGTATCTTAGGGTGGTTTTGATTTGCATTTCTCTGACTGCTAGAGATGGTGAGCATTTTTTCATGTACTTGTTGATTGATTGTATGTCCTCCTCTGAGAAGTGTCTGTTCAGATCCTTGGCCCATTTGTTGATTGGGTTATTTGTTATCTTATTGTCTAATTTTGTGAGTTCTTTGTATACTCTGGATATTAGGGCTCTATCTGAAGTGTGAGGAGTAAAAATTTGTTCCCAGGATGTAGGCTCCCTATTTACCTCTCTTATTGTTTCTCTTGCTGAGAAAAAACTTTTTAGTTTAAGTAAGTCCCATTTGTTGATTCTTATTATTAATTCTTGTGCTATGCGTGTCCTATTAAGGAATTTGGAGCCCGACCCCACAATTTGTAGATCGGAGCCAACTTTTTCTTCTATCAGACGCAGAGTCTCTGATTTGATATCAAGCTCCTTCATCCATTTTGAGTTAACTTTTGTGCATGGCGAGAGAAAGGGATTCAGTTTCATTTTGTTGCATATGGATTTCCAGTTTTCCCAGCACCATTTGTTGAAGATGCTATCCTTCCTCCATTGCATGCTTATAGCCCCTTTATCAAATATAAGATAGTTGAAACTTTGTGGATTAGTCTCTGTGTCCTCTATTCTATACCATTGGTCCACCCGCCTGTTTTGGTACCAGTACCATGCTGTTTTTGTCACTATTGCTCTGTAGTATAGTTTGAAGTCTGGTATTGCTATACCGCCTGATTCACACTTCCTGCTTAGAATTGCTTTTGCTATTCTAGGTCTTTTATTTTTCCATATGAATTTCATGATTGCTTTATCTATTTCTACAAGAAATGCCGTTGGGATTTTGATTGGCATTGCATTAAACCTATAAAGAACTTTTGGTAATATCGCCATTTTGATAATGTTAGTTCTGCCTATCCATGAACAGGGTATATTTTTCCATCTTCTAAGATCTTCTTCTACTTCTCTCTTTAGGGTTCTGTAGTTTTCATTGTATAAATCTTTCACCTCTTTTGTTAGGTTGATTCCCAAGTATTTTATTTTTTTTTTTTGAGGATATTGTGAATGGAGTGTTTTTCCTCATTTCCGTTTCAGAAGTTTGTCACTGATATACAGAAATGCCTTTGATTTATGCGTGTTTATTTTATATCCTGCCACTTTGCTGAATTCATTTATTAGTTCTAGTAGTTTCTTTGTAGATCCTTTTGGGTCTTCTAGGTATAGAATCATGTCGTCCGCAAATAATGATAATTTAAGTTCTTCTTTTCCTATTTTTATGCCTTTAATTTCTTTTGTCTGTATAATTGCTCTGGCTAGTATTTAAAGGACTAAATTAAATAGAAGTGGTGAGAGAGGACATCCCTGTCTTGTTCCAGATTTTAGAGGGAATGCCTTCAACTTTTGTCCATTCAGAATGATGCTAGCCTGAGGCTTAGCATAGACAGCTTTTACAATGTCAAGGTAAGTTCCTGTTATCCCTAGTTTTTCTAATGTTTTGAACATAAAGGGATGCTGTACTTTGTCGAATGCTTTCTCTGCGTCTATCGAGATGATCATATGGTTCTTATCTTTAAGTCTATTGATGTGGTGAATAACATTTATTGATTTCCGTATATTGAACCATGCTTGCATCCCAGGGATGAATCCTACTTGATCATGGTGCACAATTTTTTTGATGTGTTTTTGTATTCGATTCGCCAGAATTTTATTGAGGATTTTTGCATCTAGGTTCATTAGAGATATTGGTCTGTAGTTTTCTTTCTTTGAGATGTCTTTGTCTGGTTTCGGAATCAGGGTGATGTTGGCCTCATAGAATGAATTTGGAAGAGCTCCCTCTTTTTCTATTTCCTGAAATAACTTGAAAATTATTGGTATTAATTCTTCTTTAAAGGTTTTGTAAAACTCCGCTGTATACCCATCCGGTCCTGGGCTTTTCTTGGTTGGTAGTCTTTTGATGGCTTCTTCAATTTCATCCATTGATATTGGTCTGTTCAAATTGTGTGTATCCTCCTGACTCAGTCTGGGTAAATCATATAACTTAAGAAATTTATCGGTGTCTTCACTATCTTCTATTTTATTGGAATATAGTTTTTCAAAATAATTTCTAATTGTCTTCTGTATTTCTGTAGCATCTGTTGTGATATTGCCTTTTTCATCCCGTATGTTAGTAATTTGAGTTCTCTCTCTTCTTCTCTTCGTTAGCATGGCTAAACGTCTGTCGATCTTATTCATTTTTTCGAAGAACCAACTTTTAGTTTTGTTAATTTTTTCAATAGTTTCTTTTGTTTCAATTTCATTTATTTCCGCTCTGATTTTAATTATTTCTTGCCTTCTGCTACATTTGCTGTTGTTTTGCTCTTCCTTTTCTAGGGCTTTGAGATGAAGTGTGAGCTCATTTATTTGTTGTTTTTTTCTTTTTTTGAGGAATGACCACCAGGCGATGAATTTCCCTCTTAAAACTGCTTTCATTGTGTCCTATAGATTCCGATATGTTGTGTGTGTATTTTCATTTATCTCTAAGAATTTTTTGATTTCCTCCTTTATGTCTTCTGTAACCCATTGATCATTCAGTAACATATTGTTCATTTTCCATGTGATGTAGGGTTTTTCCTTCTTTCTTTTATCATTGATTTCCAGTTTCATTCCATTATGATCAGATAAAATGCATGGTATTATCTCCACCCCTTTATATTTACTGAGGGTTGCCCTATGGCATAATATATGGTCTATTTTGGAGAAGGATCCATGTGCTGCTGAGAAAAAAGTATATCCATTTGATGATGGTTGATATATTCTATATATGTCAGTTAAGTCTAAGTTATTGATTGTGGTATTGAGTTCTATAGTTTCTTTATTCAACTTTTGTTTGGAGGATCTGTCCAATGGTGAGAGAGGTGTGTTGAAGTCACCCATAATTATTGTGTTGTCGTCTATTTGATTCTTGAACTTGAGGATAATTTGTTTTATGAATGTCGCAGCACCATTATTTGGTGCATAAATATTGATAATTGTTATGTCTTGTTGGTGAATGGTTCCTTTTAACAGTATGTAATGTCCTTCCTTATCCCTTTTGATTAACTTAGTCTTGAAGTCGATTTTATTCGATATGAGGATGGCCACCCCGCTTGCTTACGAGGACCGTGTGCGTGGTATATTTTTTCCCATCCTTTCACCTTCAGCCTGTGTATGTCTTTTCCAATCAGATGTGTCTCCTGGAGGCAGCATATTGTTGGATTTGTTTTTTTAATCCATGATACCAGCCTATGTCGCTTTATTGGAGAGTTTAAGCCATTAACATTCAGAGTTACTATGGATATATGGTTTGTACTTCCATCCATGTTTGATTATTTATCCTTTTTAAAAAAAATTTAGTTTGTTTCTCCATGATTATCTTTCCCCTCGCCCTCTGTCTTTACCGAGGCACTTCCCACTGATGGTTTTGGTTATTTTTCATTTCTTCCTCGTGTAGTGTTTTGCTCAAAATGCTTTGCAATGCTGGTTTTCTGGCTACAAATTCTTTTAACTTTTGTTTATCATGAAATATTTTTATTTCGTTGTCATACCTGAAGCTTAATTTTGCTGGATACAGAATTCTTGGTTGGCATCCAGTGTCTTTCAGTGTTTGAAATACATTGTTCCATGACCTTCTTGCTTTCAGCGTCTGTGATGAAAAATCCATTGTTAACCTTATTGGTTTACCCCTGAATGTAATCTGTCTCCTTTCTCTTGTAGCTTTTAATATTTTCTCTTTGTTCTGTATATTGGATATCTTCATAACAATGTATCTTGGCGTTGGTCTACTGTGATTTTGTGTGCTCGGTGTCCTGTATGCATCTTCAATTTGTATATCTGTTTCCTTTTTTATTTCTGGAAAGTTTTCTGTAATTATTTCATTCAGCAGGTTACTCATTCCCTTGGTTTGAATCTCTGTACCTTCTTCTATCCGATGAGTCGTAAGTTTGGGTTTTTTATGTTATTCCATAATTCTTGGATGTTTTTCTTGTGATTTTTTACCAGCCTTTCTGAGTTGGCTAGACTGTTTTCAAGATGATATATTTTGTCTTCATTATGTGACGTTCTGGCTTCTACTTGCTCCACTCTGTTAGTGATACTCTCAATTGAGTTTTTAATTTGGTTTATCGTTTCCTTCATTTCTAGAATTATTGTTTGATTATTTTTTATAATCTCTATCTCCTGATAAAGATGCTTAACTTCTTCTTTTATCTGTTTATGTAATTCATTCTCAATGTGTTCTTTCGCTGCTTGAATTTGCTGTCTCGTATCCTCTTTAAGGTTCCATTCCATCTGTCTAAGGTGTTCCTTGAGGTCTTTATATGACCATTTATATGACCATCTGATGACTCTAGGTCCTCCTGAATATTTAGGCTGTCCTGCATTGTTGTACTCCTTTTCTTCCTTGCTTTTTCAAGTTGCTCATGTTACTTCTTGTTCTGTTTGACTGCTGAGTTACTGTTTACTCCTATAAATTTATTTGATGCTTGGGAGGAAAGGTATTAGAAGGGAAGGGAAGAAGTCACTAAAGAGAATGAGAGTAAGCAGGTAGAATTCAAGGAAGGGGAATAAGAAAATTGAAAAGAAATGAAAAGACAAAAGAAGAAAAAAATAGAAAATTAAAAAAAACAAAAATTTAAAAAAATAATAAAAAAATTAAAATTAAAATTAGAAGGAAAAAAATTTAAAAAAAATTGTAAAAAAATTTAAAAAACAAGAAAGAAAAATGAAAATGAAAGAAAAAACCCAAATCAAAAAACAAAAAGAGAGGAAAAAAAACCTAATAAATGCAGTCTTAGAGTTTGATTAACTTCTCTTCCAGTAGGTGGCGCTGTGCCCACCAGGCCAAGTTTCTCCCGTCAATACGCGGGAACCAATCACTGTGCAGCGGCTCCTCCTCCCAGACTGGGCGAGTCTCCAATCCTGAGTGCCTAAGGCCTCATCTTGTGTCTAGTCACTTCCCCCCTTTTCCTCTAGCCAGGCCCCTCTCACGGGTGCTGCTCACCACAATACTGGCTACACGCCAGGTCTGCTGCTCCCGGGAGCCCTGTTTTCATGAACGAGTGGTCACACTCTTCCAGTTTGCCATTCCCTCAGACCCTAAGTTTGTAGAGCTTGGGGCTGAGAATCCTCAGCGAATTTTACTTGCCCTCCGGTAGCCACGCCCCCGGTAGCTGGTGCAAGAGACCTCAGGTGTCAGCACTGGTGGGAGCGGTAGCCGGGAGTTCCACGCCGCGGTCCCGCGCCATGTCTGATTCCCTCGGTCTGGCTATCGCGCTCACGGGAGAGCTGGGAGGGGCCCTTAAGGTTTCCCCGATGTGTGGAGAGGGAAGGCTAGGCAATTACACACCTGTATCCGCAGGTTTCAATGAAGTTTTCTCCTCCGCCGCAGTCTGGTGACGTCAGTTCTCTGCCATGGTGGTATCTCTTGCAAATGGTGACAGTTCATTTCCTTTTGCCGGGTGACCAATGCAACGGGTGGGTCCCTACTGTCTCTCCCAAGCCCCGTTTCAAACCTGTGGCCACTACCTATGAAGGCTCGGTTGGCATTTACTTCCGTAGGAACAGAAGGGCCGACCAGTTGTTTCAGCCGGATGGATTAGTGCTGAGTCCCAGGAAACTAAGTTTGCAGTTCAAATCTAAGCAAGATTATTGCCTACTAGTCTAAAGAAAATAGGATCCCACTTATCCATGACTTATTATTTTTAATATCAAGGATAAAATCCAAAATTACTTGACGTTTGAAGAACAAAGAAAACGAAGCACATTTTCAAGACAACAGAAAATCAATTGAGACCAACCACAAGATGATCCAGGTGTTGGAATTAGCAGACAAGGATTTTAATACACCTATTATAACTATCCACAATAAAGTAAAAGAAACCACTTTTACTCTTAATAAATTAAGAGCAAATATCAGCCAAAAAAAGACAAAAGTCTTAAATTGAAAAATAACTGATTTTTAAAAAATTGGATGGTCAAATAGCACAATGACAATCACTGAGGAAAGAATGAGTGAATGAATTTAAAGTAGATCAGTGGATATTATGTGAAGAATAGAAAGGGAAAGTGAATATATACATATACTGAGATTTGTTAGATGTAATCAAATGTCTTAACAGGTGGAACTGTAACCTTAGAAGAACAAGGACAGAATCAAGCAGAAAAACTTCTTTAAAGAAATAATAATGGATATTTGCCCAAATTTTAATTGAAAGATACAATTTTACAGATTCAGGATGCTCAGTGGACAACAAAAAGTATTAACACAAAGAATGCCAAACCAAGGCCAAAGCTTAAAAAAAAAATCTTCTGAGCACAAATAAAAAACAATATATGCAGAGGAACAACATTTGAATTCTGACTTAACATCAGAATGAATGAAATAGACATCTTTAAAGTGATAGAAGTAAAACACTGTCAACCCAAAGTTCTATATCATGCATAAACATTCTTTAGCAAAATAAAGACATTTTTAGATTAAAAAGAATTTGTTGTCATCAGAATTGTACTATAGGAACACTTAAAGAAGTTCTTTAAACTGAAAGGAAGTGATGCCTGATAATGAAGAAGTGATACCTGATAGAAACTCAGATCCTAAAAAAAGCAATGAAGAGTATCAAATACCTGGGTAAATATAGAACTTTTTTTTTGCTCCTGTTTGTGTTTACATTTTTATATGGTTGTTTCAGTCAAATATTATAGTATTGCTCTGTAGCATGTACAGATGTAACATGAGACACCAGAGAAATGGACCTGATTACAAGATTTCTACATTTTACATGAAGTGGTGACATATTAACTGCAGATGGTCTATGAAAATTAAAGATATATATTGTAATCACCAGAATAATCACCAAGACAATATCATAGAGAAGTGTAACTAAAAAGCCAATAGGAAAATTATGGTTGATTTTTCAAATAACTATATGATTCTTAAAAGGCATGAAAAGGATAATAAAAAACAGATAGAAAATGAATATTAGAATGATAGATATAACCATATGAATAATTGCATTAAACATCAATGGATTGACCCTTTTAGTTAAATGGCAGAGGTGGTCAGAATGGATTAAAAATAACCAACCATGATCAGAGAGGTAAAAAATTAAAAAATAAAAATATTATTCAACTGTATACTACAGAGACCACTGAGAAAAATTAGAACTTCGTAATAAAATATCTAGCTAAACTTAAGTGTTTGGAAGTTAAACATCACATTCATAAATTCCCATGGAGTTTGGAGTATAAGCTTAATGGTAGAGCACTAACCTGACATGCACGAGGCTCTGTGTTCCATTCTCAGCACCATAGAAATAAACAAACCATGAATCAAAGAGGAAAACATCAGAAAAATTAGAAAACATTTAAACTGAATAAAAAGTAAAATGGCATATTAAAATTTGGAGAACGTGGCTAATAGATGCTTAGAGGGAAATTTGTGACCTTATACACTTGTGTCAGAAAGAAACAGATCTATACTCAGTGGTTCCCTTTTAAGAACTCAACAAAGAAGGGCAAATTGAACTCCAGGCCTAACTAAGGTAGAATGAAATAATAAAGATAGGGAAGAAGTCAATGAACTAGAAAATGCATAAGCAATAAAGAAAATGAAATCCAAAGGTGCTATGCTGGATTTCTCCCATTAGCTCTCTCATCTCTTCTGCACAATGCTGGCAAATCCCTGAACTTCTTGCTGCTGCTGTTTACTCATCTGCATGATAAGGACAGTTGGACTCTATTAGTGTGTAGAGTGCTCAAATTGTTACTTGTAGAAGCAGAAAAGCAAAAATATTGGAATTTAAAAAATAAGCTTGTCCTGGCAATTGCTTTATAAATATGATGAATAAATAAAGCCCAAAGAAGATATGGTCACTTCCCCAAGTATTTATTTTTGCAATCTGTAACACTGATTAATTTGCGTTGTTTTAATGCTCAAAGGAATGTATATCATGAACAAAGACATAACTCACAAAAATAGTGTTCTTTATCAAGCAAGGGTGGATACATTGAGATAGGTAGACTACAAAGCACAGATTAAGATTCCGAGCTTGATTTTTGTTTGCTTGCTCCTGAGGCCCTTGGAAAATTATTATCTTTGTGGGTCTGTTTTCTCCATATGAGTTGTCTAAGATTCAGTCAGACATTCAGAGCAGTGGTGGAGCACATCTGTAATCCCAGTGGCTTGGGAGGCTGAGGCAGGAGGATAGCAAGTTCATCCTCAGCAACTTGATGAGGCCCTGATGTCTTAACAAGACCCTGTTTCAAAATAAAATATAAAAAGTGCCTGGGGCTATGGCTCAGTTGTTGAGTTCCCTAGGTTCAATCCTTGATAAAAATAAATAAATAAGTAAATAAATAATTTTTTTTTTAAGTCAGACACAGCAAAGTCAAGTTGTTTTCTGCCGCAAAACAAGTTCTGGTAAGACTGCTACAAAAAAAAGCATCCTTGATGTACCTATTACCTCTGTTAAAATAGGTTTCTTTCTAAATGTTATTTGGATTCTTAAAATGACAGTTTACAGTATGGTTTAACATCCAAGAGGAAGCACCTCATGAAAATCCTAAGATTTGAAATGAATAAATAAATCACTATTCCTTCTAAATAGTATCAAATTATGCCCTCATATTTTGCTGTCCCCAGCAACCATCAAGGAGATTTCCCTTGGGCCTGTTGACCATCCTGCCTAAGGACTACCTCTTGAAGCTCAGAAGGCACCTGGATCTAAGTAAATATTTTCCTGTCTATTGATTAAATTAGGAGGTTGGGATAGAACAGTGTTTGATGAAAATATTACCTACAGGAGAGAGCAGTTGGAACTGAAACATCTGTGATTTGGTGATATTTCATACTTGATATTACTATTTTTTGACAAAAAATATCAAGTGATGCTCATAACTTGAATTTAATTACAAACACACTAAGCAAGCACAATTGAAGGACAGTCTACAAAATACCTCAGCAGTACTCTTCAGAACTATCAAGGTCACAGAAAACAAAGACTTGAGGGAGGAACCATCCTGAATAGTGAAGTTGGAATAAAACTTACAGATCAATTCATAATATATCAATGAAATTTCCTAATTTTGATCATTATGCTATGGCTATGTAATATTTATATTTGGATAAGCTTGGGGGAAAGAGAAGGAATATAGGAATTCTTCTAACTTTATTGAAACGTTTTTAGGTAAAATTATAGTGAGAAGTTGTGTTTTGGTTTTTTAAAAATAATAGGTATAGGATAGAAAACTTTGAAATAAGTGTGTATTGGTTAATTAAAGGAGAAATTAAAAGAGTAGAAGTAATTAATATGAGATGTAGTAAAACAAAAACAGGAGAGTAAATAGAAAATGCAAGTTCAGAGGCTAAAAAATGTTTTAAAGTAAATTGGCACCATATATGTCAATGAATTAATGTTTTCAGACCAAACAAATCCTCAGATAAGATACCCCTTCCTAGAAAAAAAAAAGAAAAAATTTATCTATTTGGTATTTTTTGTTACTTCTGGGTCCTAACATATAACAACTCAGAAAGATTAAAAGCAAAAAAATGGTAGCCCCTGGTCCCCCACAACACACACACAAAATAGTATGCCAGGAAGATATTCATGAAAAGAAAGCTAAGGGTCCTGGAATGACAACACAAAAAAGACAATTGAAGGGTTGGGGTTGTGACTCAGCGGTAGAGTGCTCACCTAGCACGTGCAAGGGCCTGGGTTTGATCCTCAGTACCACATAAAAAAATAAGTAAAATAAAGGTATTGTGTCCAACTACACTTAAAAAATAAATATTAAAAACAGACAATTGAAACCAAAAAGCATTTAGGAATAAAAGCTACCATATAATAATAAAAGTAATAATTTTCCAGAAAGATAAAATTATTCTAAATGGAGATATAATAAATAATGTAGTCTCCAGAATAGAATTTTTAAATTGTTGGGATTTATACTCCATAATCATACTTGTAGTTTTTAATATACTTTTCTCAGAATTGATGGATTAAGCCAGCAAAATAGTTATCAAATTGAAAGAAAATTTGAAAAATTCAATTAGCAAGCTTCATCTGGCAGAAATTTATAGAACCCTTCAACTTTTAACCAGAGAATTGACTACTACTAGCGACAAAATAAGTCTCAGGAAGAACTGTTATTAAGTTCTCTGACCACAATAAAATTATACTAGAAATTAGTAACAAAAAGATAACTTTTAAGACCCTGCATATGTTTGGAAATTTTTAAATAGACTTCTGAATAACACACCAGCCAAAAAAGAAACCATCACAAAAATGAGAAAAATCAAGAGCTGAATAATAATGAAAAATTTCACATTGAAATGTGGGATGTAGCTAAACACTTGAAGAGAAATGTGTGACTTTTAATGCCTTTCTGAAAAAGAAGAGAGGTTGAACATGAGCTAGGCATCAAAATCAAAGTTTAAAAAAATTATTTTTAATTGTGAGCCCAAAGAACATAGAGGGAAACACAAATGGAAGGAATGAAAAATAAGACAAAAACACAGTAGAGATGATCAAGCCATCAAGTTTTTTGAGAAAATTTAAAAGAATGGGCACAAACCTGGCAAGATGGATCAAAGGTAAGGGGGGGAAAAGACAGATTATATATGTTGGGAATGGAGAGGGAAACATGACATATACCCACTTGATTTTTAAAAATAAGGTATTTCTTCCAGGCATGGTCGTATACACCTTGTAATCCCAGGGACTTAGAAGGATTAGAAGGCTAGTCTAGGCAACTAAGCAAAACCCTGTCTCAAAAAGTAAAAATGGATGGTAGAGCATCCTGGGTTCAGTCTCCAGTACCACAAAAAAAAAAAAAAAAAAAAAAAAAAAAAGCAAAACGACTAGTTCTGGACACAGCAAGTTGAGGATCTGTACCTTGGTTTGATGATGGGTGGGAAGTGCAGGTATGCTCTCTCTCCACCACCTCTTAGAAGTCTTCATCCTAACCAAACAGGAAATAGCTACTCAGCACAGTGAACCCTGCCCCCACTCGACTTCAGTCCTCCCAGTTACCATACAGAGCTTAACACAGATTCTCATCAAAAAAGATTCTTTTGAGAATGAGAAAACTACCATGTAGAGTTTTTTTTTTAACAGTTTATCATCTGTGTTTGACAGTACCAAGTCACAACATGAAATCCTATTATGTATAAGCTGATGGGTGAGATATTATCCACAATGACATTTTGAATGACAAATGGGTTTTGAAAATTAGGTTCCTAATCAGAACTTTCGAAAAATGCTACCGTGCTTAAGAATAGAACTGCTTCCTTCCCATCGGTCCCTGACACACAAATGATGGGTGTTCCCAACTGCACCCCAGCCTTTGCATTCACAGTCCTACCAGCCCTCTCACAGGATAACTCCTCCACAAACCTACACTGATGAAAAGGATTTGGATAAAATAAGTGCCTTGGTTACTTGCTTTTGCTCTGCTTTTCAAAGTGAAGGAGAATAATCCAGAAGTTTCATATAAGGAAATGGTTTTCAAACTTCCTAGCACACCCGATTCACCCACTGTACTCACAGGAGGGGCCCAGTTTTTCCCTGACTTGAGGTGCCACAGCTGAGGACTTCAGCATCTGCACTGTCCAACTTCTGTAACCTATCACTTGGGGTCTCCCTCAATACCTAGGTGACGTTGAGTACTTCCTGTCTTTCAGACATTGTTCCAAGTTTATATGTATTAGCATTGTCACAATAACCTTTACAGATCTCTACTATCATCCCCATTTTATACATGAGGAAACTGAAATATGTGGAGGGTCAGCCTTTCTGAAGCCACATAACCAATGGGGAACAGAGCTAGGATTTGAAGAGTTGTGCTCCAGAGTCTATTCACTTCACCTCTATCTGCACTACCTTTAGATGACACTAGGCATGTGACAGCACACACTCAGGCCTAATGGACTCTCCAAGCAGGAATGAAAGGCAGCCTGGGTTGGTGGAGACTCCTGTGCTCTACAACATTTGCTTTGCTCAAGGAATACAGAGGCTCATTTAGGAGGGGTAGAGACCTGTGCTCCCCCAAGCTCCATGTCAAGAGGCTGTCCAAGCACCAGTGAGCAAAAGTTCTTGACCTGATTATGTGTCTTTGGCAAGTCCATTGTTACAAAATCAGAGGGAATCAATTTAACTGCAGAAAGCAGGCTGACAGAAGTTTGGCATGAGGTTTATTTTCACCAACTTCCCAATATTTGTTTGGGTTTGGAAATTGGATATACCACTCAGAGACCCCCAAGGTAGTGAGGATAGGAAGAAACCACAGAAATCAAAGATGTTAGCTAAAGCCACCTAGGGCTTAGTGGGATCATATCAAATGAGAAGAAAAAAGAGACCAGGACAAATCCTCAAGGTAGCCTGGGCTGGAGGACCATATTTTAAAAAATAATAATAATAAATAAATAAACCAGGGTTGCGGCAAGATGGAGCACTGAGGCTCTGGGGCAAATGCAAAAGGAAAACATTACATCACAGTTTACTATTTAGAAAACATGTTCAAACCCAGCCATTTAATAGATTGGTGTCTAGATTTTTAAGGAAAAATCCTACAAACCAATTTTTCCACTGGATGCTACTTCATCTTGAATTAATATATCTGGTATTAATAGGAGAGCTTCTGTTACATTTATTGAAACAGTAGGGATGTGGTGACTATTTGCTATTATATAACAAGCTAATTTTTTAGTTGTGCGAATCAGTAAATACAGATATCATCATGCACCACTATCTTCATAGAGCAGCTCCTGCCCACATGTCTGTACAGGTGGACCTGTATTTACCCCTCATTTCTGATCATGACATCATCTCTCATAGGTGTAGCATATAGTGCTTTTTCAGGAGCTTTCAAGTACAAGATTAAGGATTCCCTCTGAAATGAGACATATTAATATTTTTACATCTAGATTTTACCACAGGGAAAACTGAGGCCAGGAGAAATCTAGTGCTTTACCTATGACTGCATAGGGATGAGTGAAAACCAAGACCCACTGTGTCTTAGGGCACTGTCTTCCTAGTAGAGCCTTACCTTGGCAGGGATGAGGTGTAACCTCAGGAAAACAGGTAGAGCTTCTGCCACTCTTCTCTAGTCTTGTCATCAGCTTCTTGCTCCAGAGCACTAAGTTGATGTCCTTAGCCTCTGGCCTGGAAACTTGAGAACCTTTTCCTGAAGAGAGGGAGGGGTGTTTTCAGGGAGACAGGTTGTAAATTCACATCAGAACCTACACATCCAAATGAATTCTACTCTCAGTATAATTTATTTCAATATAACACATTGGTAAACCAACCATATTTCATATTTAAGAATGCTTAAATATGGCTTGGGTGTTGATGATATTTAGAAGTCAGTTTGGGTAGATGTGATAATAGTATTAGACCTATGTGAGAAAATGCCCTATTGTCTATGTGCCACATAGTGACATGCACAGGTGCACAGGCTTGAAGTGACATGGTGTCTGGGCTCTGTTTCAATAAGAGTTATGGCAGCGTGTAGTATGTAGATAAATGGCATATCCTTGGTATCATCAGGTGGCTCTGCTGCCTGAATGTCAAAATCATGTTTTAGGCTTTGTTTATTTGAATTTTCAGAAATATCCTGAAAATTTATTTGTGAACCTCAAAGAAACTGAGTCAGACTAGTTTCACCTCTAAACATTACTTGGCTGGGTCTGACTACACATCTCAGTGTTGGCTCTGAACAACTATATTATATCACACATTTATCACCTTAAAGAGCTTCCATCATTGCTTGATGAAAGCTTGAGTCATTGTCCCTGAGACAACACAAAATCCTGACACTTGGAGTTGGTGTTTTGATTTCTCCCTGTGCAGGGATCTTAAATTGTTTTATTAAATTCCATGGTCAAAATGGAAAACAGATGACTCCAACCAGACTTGGGGCATAAATTTTATAGAGAGCCAGTGATTCTCCTCCAATTCTCCCACTGCCTAGAGCTTGCTGTGTGGGACCAAGGAGGGATGCCTGGTAACAGAGCGACATGGGGGAAAAGGGTGGACAACAACAGCAAAGTGTCTCTTTGAAGAGGAAATTGGGAAAATGAAGGCTTACCTTGTGCTTAACAGTGAGCAGGATGTGAAGAGGGCATGCCTGAAGGAAAAGATGAATGAGGAATCCCAGGGAACACACCAAAGTCTCCAGTAACTCAGAAGTTACTAACCAAAGCATCTACCAGGCCCTGCTGACCAAGGAAGGCATGAAGGGGCAATTGTCTCCCTCCTTTGGGGTATTTTTTTTAATAGGGGAGGAAGACATTCACTAATATAAGATACTGGTTTTCCTTTTTTCACTTTTCAAGAAAATACTGTATGCTAAAGTTTCCTTTTTAGAAGCAGTCCAGTGTCCCCATTGACAGAGATGGAAGCAGCTTCTGCACTATGCATTTGTGAACCCAACCTGGGAGTTTAGAGACCAACCTGGATGTTCTCTATTTGCATGAGGTTTTTTAAAATTACAGTTCAATAAAAAACATCTGACTTTATATGCAGTACTTTCCCCAGTTAAATCCTCTGGAAGGAAACGTCACTCCTGGCTGACTATCAGCCATTAAGATTGTTGATATCCAGTTGACATGCATGACGGACCTGGCCTATACTCTCTTCCTTGGCACTAGGATCATCTACCCCGTCCCTGATGGAGGACAGTGATCAGGCCAAGCAATGTGCTGTTTGGAACCCAAGGAAATGAGTCTAAAACTGTTCTTATGAGTCCCAGATTTCTCCCTATATCCCTGACAGATCTTAAAAGAAGTCTCTCCCCAGACTCCATTATGACTTTTGAGAGAGAGCTGGAATCACCCATGCACCCTTCAATGGAAGCCAGACAGAGAGACCTGCCTCCACTTCATTTCAAGAAACCTCAACATTGTTTCATTTGTAAGAAAATCCCATAAATACTTTCATTCAGAAAAAAGAAGTGTTTATAAAAATAGACAATACCTTTGACAATGCTCCTCAGAAATGAAACTCAAGTAATTTTGAATATTTTAAGAACACAAAGATTTCTCTTTAAAGAACACACACAAAAAAACAATGAGCCACTTAAAACTTGTCAGGTATGCACACTTCCTAAGCAAGTTCAGGAGTTTATAAGTTTCTCAGCACCTCTGAGCATGTGGCCTTAGAACAAATCAAAAGAGTTAAAATTCCACATGCCCAAATCAGAACTGTCCTAACTCTTCTTGGCTCAAAACAGAATTTCCGATTCTTTTTGGCCTGATGTGCCTGGGTGACTCAGGTTCTCTTGTGCACCAACCCAACACTCTTTTTTTTTTTTTAATTGGTTCTTCTTAGTTATACATGACAGTAGAATCCATTTTGATAAAATTATACAAGCATGGGATATATTTTATTCTAACGAGGACCCCATTCTTGTGGGTGGGAGAATAAGCCAATCCCAATCTGACACTCTCAAACAAACAATGCCACAGAGGGCAGTCATCTTATTTCTGTCTTCTTAGATGTGAGTTTTACCATGTGGGCTGGGTTCTCTGGAGATGTGAATTAAAATATGCAGTGAAACATGGACTTGGAAGTCAGAAGCTGGGCTGCCCTCCCTCACCTATGACCCAATAGAAGTGACTCCCAGTGTCCCTGAGCCCAAGTTCGGTCTCTGCGCTGGGTGCAGTTGAGCCAGGTCATCACAGAGGCTCCTCACAACTCTAGGAGTAACCCGTGGTGAGTCATGCTTATATTCTGGACACCCTTTAGTCATTTTGTGAAAAAATTTGTAAACTGTAAAGTGTCCCACAACCATTATCTCTCTATCAGAGAGCTAGTCTCTTCCCACAATAACCCACAATAGAATTGGTCTGCACTTTCACCTTAGCTGGGGGTAAGGAAGGGAAGGAGAAGAGGTGCCGGGTGGGTACTCTCTGCATGGCCCCATCTCACTTGCCTCTTGCAAACTTAAGACCCTTCATTCCTTCGTCCATTCCACTTAGCTGCACCAGTAACTTCAAAAGGGGATAGCCATAGGTCAGACAAGCTCATGCTGGCAGCTGCCATGACACTTGGCTCCCTGCAAATGGCACAACAATTGCTTTCATTAAATTATCATCCAGATCTGAGTAAAATCTGTATTTAGCAGTATTAATTCCATAGTTTGTATAACTATGGAATATTTATGTAAAGTGTCCCATATTTATGTAAAATGTTAACATTAGGGGAAACCAGGTGAAGTATATATGGCCACTCTGTATGATCTTTGCAATTCTTCTATAAGTCTAAAATTATTTCAAAATAAGTGGTTGGAAAAAAATTCAGGATTATTTTTTAAAACCTGTTAAAAGCTCAAGTATGCCCAAGCAGCTCTTCCCTTATAGGGTTTAAAGTGGGTGATTCTGTTGTCAGAAGCAGTCCTGAATGAGAAGAGAAGTGGTTTGGAAAAGTGGTCAGAACTTAGTATTTGCTCACACCGTTTCCACTTTGCTCTAGGAACTTTGCTGAAGAGATCATGTCCCTCCTGAACTCGTCACGTCAACTCTGACTAAACCAACTGAGAGGTGAGCTTTGTTGTCAGTTCTTTGATAGTGTCCAAATGGAACTGAGATCCAGAGAGATTCCCCAGGTTCTGTGACAGGTACCATGTGCTTCCCACTTAACACAGCACTGTGCCTGTTGAGAATTTACTAGAGGGAATGCCTTCAAATCCTTTGAGCAAAGGGATTCACTTCTACTCCATTCTTCATTCATTTTACAACAGTTCTACATATTTAAAGTCATGATAGTCAGAAATAAGGGTGTCCTCCAGAGTCAAGCAAGGTAGCTACTAGTTTCTGGTGACTTCCTAACTGCTGGGGCAGGTTTGAGTGCTCATTCTGATTCCTTCCCACCATCCCCTAACCACAGGCACTTCCCTGTGACTCAGAGAACCGTTTGTCCCTCGCTGAACTCAGTGTCCTTAAGAGGCAAAATCAAGTGTGAAATCAAATTAACCTCTTTCCCTTCTTGTCTGCAGATGCTTTATGCTATCTCCACTGCCAACCAATGGGTTTGCGAGAGCTCTGCTCTTCAACTGTAGATCCATTCCTCTCCTCTCCTCTTCATTTTCCTTTTGCCATCAAGGACACCATCCTTTAAAGATTTTACACTCTTACCTTGAATATTCTTTAATTCTTCTACCACCTTCCTTCTCCTTCTCCCCTAGCCAGTCACTCTCCTATCTTTTCTACATAGGGTTTCCTGGATTCAACCATTCATCACCATCCCCCTAACCTGACCCAGGCAAGTCTAACTGTTCCATTAGTATGCAAACTGTGGTAACTTGACACTATGAACATTTATTTCATGCTCACATGAAAGTCCAATGTGGAGTTCCTGGTCAGGGGACTCTCCCAGGAGGCTCTCCATGAAAGGATGACTCCTCCCTTTATGGGGCTCTGCCAACATGTAGTCTTGTGAGAACTTTCCATTCAGTTCTGGGATGCAAAATGAGAAATACAGAGGCTAGCATGGAAAGGGCTTCTCTGAGTCAGGCTAGGACAGTATTAGAGACATCTCCCTGGTAAAATTCTGACGTAGGGCACAAGCTTGTCTGTAAACACACACTACTGTCACAGAGACTGGAGAATCTGTGTGGATACCATAACAGGATATGGTGCACTCCTCCTCCCAATCCATCAGCTGGAGCTCAGCCCCATGTCCTGCCCTCTACCTGCACAAAAAGCCAGCAAATGGAGTTAAGCCCTGTGTTCTGGAGAAAAAAGAAAGCACATTTGGTGAGTGCATACATCCTTGCCACACACTTGATAGGCTGTGAACCAATTCATGCAGTTTGTGAATATAAACAGAAACTCTCTTCTGTAATTCCTCATAAATTGCCAGGCTCACTTTACCTTCTTCCTGGAAAGGATACTAGACAGGTAGATTTCCATGCATTGCTTCTACCTTCTCTACCCCAATTCCTGACGTTTGAATATACTTGAAGACCTGCCAAACCACACAATATGTAAATTCCTGGATCCTATCAACACCAAATCTACCCACCCTCTTTTTCAGTCACCTGATCCCTCTGGGCTTCCCTACCCCAACCTGTAATGGCTGATATATAGGCTTCTATGTACTCTGGCTTCTTGATGGGTGCAAACAATGGGAAGCAAACAATGGAAGAAACAGGACAGGAAAGTAACAAGAGTGACCACCTAGAGATAACCAGTATTAACATTTTATAGTGTAGACTCTTCTGTGCATACATATTAAATGGATTATGTTAAGGACTTAGTGTATAACCTTTATAAATAAATAGTGCATAGCCTTTATAAATCACTTTTAAGATATGGTCATCTTGTCAAAAAATAAAAACATATGTTCATTTGAATGCCTGCATTGGATTTCAAAACATGCAGTTGCCTACATTTGAAAATGTTGGGGTGTTGCCAATTTTTATTCAGTAAAGAACAATCTTATGTTTAATGAACTTTTTAGTGTTTTGTATTTTTATTCTAATTGTCTTAGAATTAACTGTTAGGAGATGCAGCTCTACTGCCCGCACATATGCCCTTTCTGACCAGTTGTTTCCTGGGATTTGGAATAGTTTCCTAAAAAAAGGGAAGAAAGAAGTGAGAGATGTGATGTGATTGTAACTCTTGGCCTCCTTCTCTTCATGAGAGGTGTCTGTCTGATAGTCTGGGCACTGAGACCAGAGGCAGGCTATAGGGAAGGGTCTTCGTGTTATTCTGCCATTGGTGCAGAGCCAAACATTACATAGAGGTCTGAGTGGGCATCTCTCCAACCCACATCATGTGCCTTGTAATCATAATCACTTTTTCCTAAATTCTGGCACCAGTACCTGTGTGTCTTCATTGTTGATGTTGTGAGACTTTATCAGCATTTTGATAAATGTTAGGCAAGGCCCCTGACATCTTGAATGTGAAGTCATTGGTTTTGTACTTCCTGAGATCCCTCAATGCCCTTGGCTTCTGTGAAACCACACCCTTCTGTTTCTTTTTGAACCCTTCTTCTCCACCATTCAGTTTCCTTCCTGGGCTTCTCTTCCTCCATGTGGCCCACAGATGCCAGAAATTCTGCTCTACCTACTCACAGTGTGTATGGAAGGTGGGAAGCTGCCTGAGCCAAGATCCCGCTCACCCTTCTCTCCTCCTAGACTTCAAATCCCTCTGCCCAGGTGCCCACTAAAAACCATCCAGGGCAGGGAATCTCAAAGTTGTTAGGTTCTGAGTAGAGTGCACCTGTAACCATCAGGCCCTAGAGACATGTTTGATGAAACGCTGCTGTTCAGCACTATATGTAATTCAGAAGCTGCTCATTCTCATTCTTTTTTCTCACCCCTCCCACCTGGCCAACCACCTCACCACTGGGTTCACCTTGGAGGAGTTTGTCAAATTGACTAGTACTTTATCGTGCTACCATATCCAATGCAGGCCCTGGCCATCTCTTCAACCCTATGATTGTCCTCCCTCCTCCCCACCACTCTTTTCCTATCCAAATACAACTTCCTCAGCAACCACATGATTTATACTTATATACATTCAAGTAGTTACATCCTCTGCTACATTCCTACCAAGACTTTGAAATATATCTTATTGCATACAGAATAAAGCATACAGAGCCCTCCAAGATTTGATCCCAGGCTACAATTTCTGCTTATGTCTTACCACATATCATAATTGATACCTAAGCTTCTTGTTACTTTCAAGATGCACACCTCCAAATCTTTGCTCATGCTTATTGCCAGAAATGTCCTTTCTCCCTCCACATACCTGTGAGTGAGTCTTATGTATCATACACTTTTTAACTTAGGTTGAAGTAAAATGTATGACAATAGTGGCACCAAGGAGGAAGCTGTAATGGTAGGTGTTCACACTGTGTGGAAGTGGGACAGCATAACTTGAAGATGTATATAATAGATCCTAGATAGTAACTAGGAAAGAACTTTTTAAGATATGTAACTAATGTGTATCAATATGGAGATAAAATAATGAAGTCTTTTTAGTGAAATCATAAAAATAACCCAAAAGAAAGTAAGGAAGAGAATTAAAAATGAACAAAGATCAGATGGGGCAAATCGAAAACAACTGGCAAGACTATTTAAGATAGTTTTGAGCATACACTCTTCAACAAATGGTGTTGGGAAACTGGAAACCATATGCAGCAAAATGAAACTAAACTCCTATCTCTCACCATGCACAATACTCAACTCAAAGTGGGTCAAGGACCTAGGTATTAGACCAAAGACCCTACTCCTAATAGAAGAAATCTTCATTATGTCAGATTAGGCCTCGACTTCTGTAACAAGACTCCTAAAGTTCAAGAAATAAAATCAAGAATCAATAAATGGGATGGATTCAAGCTAAAAAGCTTCTTCTCAGTAAAAGAAACAATCAATGAGGTAAAGAGAGAGCTTACATTTGGGGAGCAAATTTTTTGCCACACTCATATCAGATAGAGCACTAATCTCCAGGATATACAAATAACTTTAAAAACTTAACATTAAAAAAACAAATAACTCAATAAATAAATGGGCTAAGGAAGTGAATAGACACTTCACAGAAGAAGAAATATAATTGATCAACAAATATATGAAAAAAAAATGTTCAACACCTCTAGTAATTACTAGAGAAATACAAATCCAAACTACACTAAGATTTCATCTCACTCCAGTCAGAATGGCAGTTATCAAGAATATAAGCAACAATAAGCATTGGCAAGAATGTAGGAACACTCAGACATTGCTGGTGAGACTACAAATTGGTGCAACCACTCTGGAAAGCAGTATGGAGATTCCATAGAAAACTTGGAAAGGAGCCACCATTTGACCAGCTTTCCTATTCCTCAGTTTATACCCAAAGGACTTAAAAACAGCATATTACAGTAATCCAGCCACTTCAATATTTATAGCATCAAAATTCACAATTGCTAAACTGTGGAAGCAACCTAGATGCCTTTCAATAGATGAACAGATAAAGAAACTGTGGCATATACACCCAATGGAATATTACTCAGCATTAAAAGAAAATAAAATTATGGAATTTGCAAGTAAATACATGGAGTTGGAGAATATCGTGCTAAATGAAATAAGTCAATCTCAAAAAACCAGAGGCCGGATGTTTTTTCTGATAATTCAATGCTAATCCATATTGGGGTGGTGGTGTCTGGGATACGTGGAGGAACTTTGGATGGGGCAAAGGGGAAGTGGGGGCAAAGGGGTAGGGAAGATAGTGAAATGAGACAGATATCATTACCCTGGGTACACGTATGATTGCATGAATGGTGTGACTCTACTTCATGCACAACCAGAGAAGTGAAAAATTCTGCTCCATTTGTGTACAATGAAAGAAGAAATTTCTACTTCTATGTATAACTTATTAGAACTAATGAAGGAAGGAAGGGAGGGAGGGAGGGAGGGAGGAAGGAAGGAAGGAAGGAAGGAAGGCAGGCAGGCAGGCAGGCACACACAAAAGATAGTTTTGAGGCCAACTACATCAACAATTGCAATAAATACAAAAGGCCCAATTGAAAAAAAAGAGATTGGCACATTGAACTTCAAAAAAAGAAAGACAAGGTAAGATTCACCTATCTTCTTTGTATAAGAAATTTACTTTAAAGATATGTAAAGTAAAAAGAACAGAATATACAAACACTAACAAAAAGACAGAGTGGCATGTTAATCTCAGATGAAATAAATTTAAGAACAAGGACAATTACCAAGGATGAAAAGGAGCATCACATAAAGACAAAGGGAATACATTCAAGAAAGCATAGTAATCACATGTGTACACACCCAACAAAAAACTTCAACTTACATAAAACAAGCATGATGAGACTGAGTAAACCAATCCACCATCTTAGTTGGGTCCTCCAGCATTTCTTCTTATTAAGTAATTGAACAGACAAAATCTATGAAGACATAGAACACTTACACAACACTACCAACATAATTCACATACTTGACATTTATAAGACACTTCACCAGAGAGCAAAATGTACATTATCTACAAATGCACATGGAACATTCACTCAAATAGATCATAAAACATAGGCTGTGCCATTAAATAAATCTCACCAACTATAAAAGGTTTGAACCTGTACAAAATGTGTTCTCTGAACTCAATAAAATTACACTAGAAATAACAAATACAAAGACATCTGGAAAAATGCCCAAATATTTGGAAATTATATAACATCCTTCTAAGTATCCCTATGGGACAAAAAGAAATCACAAGATTACTTAGAAATTATCTTAACAAGAAAAAATACAATATATCAAAAACTGTGTGAGGCCTCTGCGGCCATGTTGAAAGAATGAAGAGCTATGAAAGCTTTTATAAGAAAACACTAAAAGTCTCAGCTCAATGGCTTCTACCCTGAGCAAATAAGATAAACAAATCAAATCCAGAGTAAGCACAGTTAGTTAATAATAATTAAGAGAACATAAATGAATTAAAACAAGAAAAGCATTAAACCAAAATCTAATTTTCAAAAGAAATTGGTGAAATTGATAAAACCTAGCCAGAGTAATATAAAGAAAAAGACTCGAATGATTGATCAAGGGTGAGAGGAGAATATGGCTCCTGATTCTATAGATATTAATAGGATAATAAGGGCATATTATGAACAACTTTATGCCAACAAATGTTTCCATATTTCTTGTTGGTATATTATAGTTATACATAATGGTGGCATTTGTGTTACATATTTGTACATTCACACAATGTAACAATATAATTTGGCCAGTATCATTCTCCAGTATTTCCCCTTTCCCTCCAACTCCTCCTTCTCCCTAGTCTCTTTTTTCTGTTTTACTGGTCTCCCTTTGGTTTTCATGAAACCTCTCCACTCCACCTTTCTTCCCCTTTTTCCTCTCTAGCTTCCACATATAAGGGAAAATATATGACTGTTGACCTGAGTTTGGTTTATTTCATTTAGCATAATAGTATCCAGTTCCATCCATTTTCTTGCAAATGACATAATTTTATTTTTCTGTACATATGCCAACAAATTTGATACCATGTATGAAATGGATAAGCTTCCTCGAAAAACAAACTACCTAAGCCCAATCAAGAATCAGATAAACTAAACAGTTAAAACTGTTTAAAAATTCTTCCATAATGAAACCTCCAGGTCTGGTAAAGTCTAAACATTTAAAGAATAATGAAATTATTTTAGAATATATAACTTAATGTAGTCTAGGTCTGGAATATGGCCTAAAGGCCCATGTGTTGAACGCTTTGTGCCCAAAGTGGCACTATTGGGAGGTGGTAGAACATTTAAGAGGTGGAGCCTAGTGGGAGGTCATAGGTCATTGGGGCATGCCCATGAAGGGGATCCCTATTCCTTCCTCTCTCTGCAACTTCCCAGCCGTGAGGGGAGTGAGCAGCTTTTTTCTACCACATGTTCCTGCCATGATGTGTGGCCTTGCCACAGTCCCAAAGCAGAGGAGCCAAACAATTACAGTTTCCCAAACTGTGAGCCCAAATAAATCTTTTCTGTTTACAAGTTCATTATCTCAGGTAATTGTGACAGTGACAGAGAGCTAAGAGAACTCTTTTTAAAAGCAGGAGAAAATGCTTTGTAATTTATTTTCTGATTCTTGCACCATCCGATATAAAAACCAGAAAGACATTACAAGAAAAGAAAATAACTGACCCATATCCCTCATGAGCATTAACAGTGAACTCAATGCAATATTAGCAAACTGAATCTAGGAATATATAAAAAGGATAAAATATGACCAAACAGGGTTCATCCCAAAGTGAACACTTGGTTCAGTGTTTGAAAATGAGTTGATGCAATTCATCTGAAGAAATATTGCACCATCATTTCTATAGGTGCAGGACAAAGATTTTGGCTTTGGAGTCTGACTTCAGCTCAAATTCTGTTTTTACTGCTTACCAGTGGATAGATATCACCAAATGACTAGCTTTGCTGAGAAACTCTATCCTCATGTAGTTACCAGGCAGAGTTAGGTTGTCCTTCCCTGTTGCAGTGAGGATCCATGGTGATGGTGGTACAGTGTCCTTGAGGGCTTGAGAAGCAAGCCCCCACACCACAGAACCCCTGAGGCCACATTAGGCTCTGCTACTGGTAGAAACAGGGTGAGTCTGTTTCAGAAACAAGACAGGGTTATTTAGCTCATGTGGGCTGCTGCTCGAGGACTCTGTGTGTAAAGGGCAGCCACTGTGTATCTGACGCTTGCCAGTGGCAGCTGCGTCACATGTTTCAAAATCCTATTGGAGGCTGCGCTTAACTCAGCAAGCCACAGGGAGCCCTGGGAGGTTTCTGAGGAGAGACTGATGTCCGCAGAAGTGTTGAGAGTTGTTACTGGAAATCTGGATTGTGCATGTATCCGTTGCAACACTGATCAGGGACTGGGGAGATGAAGATGCTGAGCTCACCAATGAGTGCTGCCCGGGGAAACACACCCTTGGCTTCCGACATCCCCAGCTCTGACCAGAATCATGCATGGCCTTTCACCATAACAGACTATGACCTGCTGTTCTCTGTTTTCTTGCATAGGCCTGTTTAATTGTCAGAGGGAAGAGGATCCCTCAGAATCTGGGTCCTTATCTTTGGTCAGCCATGTGAAGGGATATGAAAGGCACACATGGGTCACACATAGGGGTGTTCCAAGGCCAGTGACATTGACAACATTTCTGCCCCTTCCATTAAATGTTTTGCTTCCTCAAACAATGGCCCTTTGTTTTGGAAATACTTTGTCCTAGTCTTTTCTATTTGAGGGTGTGAGGGGAAAAAGCTTGGGTCACCCACCAAGTGTTCATCAGTGGCTGGAACAGAAATCTTCTGGGACATTGACTGGAGCATTTATGCATTTGTTGGAGCTCAGATAGTGACCATGACCTGCCTGAGAAATGCAGGGAGTCTCTGGGAACAGGCTCAAAATGAAGATTTTGGGTAGCTCTAACTTGATAGTAGGCCTCTGAAAATAGTGACTAAATTGGATTAATGAAACAACACTTCTCAAGCATGTTATGTGATGCCTGGTACAAAACAAATCTTTAGTAAGCTTTAATTGTTTTTTTTTAAGTTCTTATAATAGGGAAAAAAATGGCCACAGGCCAATTTATAATAGCACCTAGCACTCACAATATACCACTGTTTAAACTGCTTTGCATGTGTGAATTAATTTAATCCTCATGGAAACTCCATGACACAGGCAGGTACTATAATAATATCTCTCTCTCTCTCTCTCTCTCTCTCTCTCTCTCTCTCTCTCTCTCTCTTTTAAGATGTGACCTCACTGTGTTGCCCAGAGTGACCTTGAACTCCTGGGTTCAAGGTGATCCTCCTAACACAGCCTCCTGAGTAGCCCAAATTTCTAGGTGTCACTGTGCTTGGCAGATAATCTCCATTTTACAGTTAAGGAAATTGATGCATGAAGAATCTAACTGTCCAGGATTCCATGGAAGGGACCTACTGGGTGCTGTGTACACTTCTGCACCACTGACATAATGTCCCATGGTTTGGGGCTGCCCTTTGCCCACAGCTTGGCAGTCACTTAACTGCATGTCATAATTCTTGGTCTCATTCACCCTCCCTTGAGGCTGATAACCCCAAAACTGCCTGTAACTGACTGTGGAACCAACAAAGATTTTTCTAGGCTAAGCTTAAAACTTCCAAGCCTGTTTGCCAAGGCAAATTTAAAACCTCAGTCCTAGACATGTTGGCACTTATATATGATTAAATGAGAGGGCTGGAAGCTGGTTCCAAGTAACCATTGACAACAAGATCCCAGGGTACGGTCATGCTCAACTTGTAGGCTTTTCCTTTTAAAATTGTCTCCTCAAGATCTGAAGACATCTTCTACAAGCAGAGGGGAAATCCAGGGGCAGGAGAAAGAAGGGCTCTTATTTTTCCACCCTTATAAAAGTGTGAGGCCCCTCCTGGAACCTAATCTGCAATGTCAATGCCCTGTCCTTTTGAGAGGACTGAAATGGCCGTGACTCTTAGATGCTACCCTGAGAATGTGGGTTTTTGGACCAGGTGAACAAAATCGTAGGCCTGTGAGCAAGAGGAAGTGTAGGAGTGGTCAAGTTCATCTCAGTCCCTCTGTACCAGTGACTGTCTGCACCCAGATTTCTCCTGTCCTCCAGGGACATCTGCTTCATCTGTGTCCATGCTGTCTCTCATCTATGCATTGACAAATGTCTCCTCTCAGCATACAAACAGGTTGTACTATTCCTGGCCTAAGAAAATTCTCCCCCTCTCCCAAGTGCCCCACAACCACTGCTACATTTCTCCACACTCCTTTGTGGGGGCAGTCATTGAATCACCATACTCATCATCTATTCACTCATCTTCTCTTTAACTCGGACATTCTTCTCTCCATCTCCACCAAAGCAGCTCCTGCCATGGCCAAAGCGAAGGCAGATTCTCAGTTTGCATCACCCAGAGTCCTGGCAGCATGCACTCTGGTTTATGCCACCCATATGAGCTTCCTGGTCTCCTCTTCCCACTGGTTTCTCCTTTTCCTCCTGACTCTATTTCCTGGAGGATACCCAGGTTTGTTTCTCAGATCTTAGTTGTTCCTTACTCATAAGGAGATCACACGCACAGACTAAGGACCTCAAACACGGTCTCTATGCTGACTGCTGGCTGGCAAGGTTTCCTGTTTCTGGCTCCAGTCTCCAGCCACAGCTCTCTTGCTAAGTCTCCTGGAGTGTCTGACAGGTGTCTGCATCTATGAATGCTCTGCCCACACCTTTGGAATTCTTGTTGACCATTCCCTTTCTATCCTGCACCCATATCTAATCTATCCAGGTGTTGCTTACTCCTCCTTAAAGTTGGATCTGAAATTTTCTCACTGACCTTTGTTCCCAGTTCTCACCTGTAACCTGCCATAGCCCCCTAACTACTCCCTGTCCAATTTCTACCTCCTGGTGAGTCCACGCGGTCCCCAGATGGTAGAAATGGAATCTGGTCAGGCCAATGCTCAGAACCCTTGGCATCTGCAGCAAAGGGGCTGTCCACTTGACCTCACCTCTTTCCCTTCTCCCCTCCCTTTGGGCTCCATTCCTACTGTACCTTCCTCCCCACTCCTGGAACTCACCAAGAACCGCTGCATTTATGGGCTTTATTTTCCTCCCATGATACTGAAAACAAATGTTCCCCTCACTCCTTGATTTTCCTTGACGCAAAACTTTGGCTCAAACAGTACCCAGCACCCACTGGATGCTAGGGAATTGTGGTCAACTACTCTTGAACTGTGTGACCATGTTGTGGATCCTCAGTTTCTTCAGCTATGAAATGACACAAGCTCAATGACTTCCAACCTCCTTTAAAAAAAATGTCTAGGAAAACGCTGTATTAAATAGCTCCAGCTGCCACAACAAACACCACAGACTACATAACAGACAATAGCAATTGCTTTTCTTACAGTTCTGGAGGCTGAAGTCCAAGATCAAGGTATCATCCAGGTTGGTTTTTCCTGAGACCCATCTCCTTGGCTTCTCTGTGCATGTGTCTGTCCTAATGTCCCCTTCTTATAAGCACACCAGTCCTGATGGATCATAGCCCATCCCAAAGGACTCATTTTACCTTCAGCACCTCTCTAAAGACAGTCTCCAAATACAGTCACATTTGGAGGTACTGGGGTTTAGGACTTCAGCACATAGTCTTGGGACAGACATCTGGCAGTTGCCTCTACCTGCCTGACTCTTCCCAACACAAGCCGTGAGCTGCTTCCTTCCCTAGCCTGGGAGGGTGTGCAAAGGACAGAAGCACTATGGACACAATTCAGCCAAAAACAGACGTTAATGTCATCACAGCCACATGGTCTCTGGGAGGACTTTGAGCCCAGACCTGGATGGCATTAGCCAAGGAAGAGCTGATTCTGAAAACAACTTTTGAATGATGAGAAGGTGGTTTCAAGATTGCTGTGCTTAGACTTCCGACTCTATTTATTAGATTTTCCAGTAAACCTCCTTGTGAAAATATGGGGATTTTTTTTCTCCCATTGTTTTGCTCTCTGACAGCAACCCAAACAGGTGAGTGGAACATTGGTCTCACTGTGCTTCCCCTGTATTTACTGTGCTTGGTGTGTACTCTGCTCCCACTATTTTCTTTCACTCAGCTTAAATACGGAAATGAGCCCCTGCTATATCACTCCAAGGGCAGCCTCCTCTTTGGGGATGCTTAGATTGAGATATAACGGTGAAGGACAGAAGAGCTTACCACCTGCCAATGGCCGTAGCTCTCTGTGTCCACATCCTTCCCTAGCGCTTCCTTTGGGATTGCACCCTGGTTTTCTGCTGTGTCAACCCATCCAGCCCATACAGGACCATTTCTCTCTTTGCTATGTGCACGGAGCTCTGTGGTCCATAAGCCCTCATCCCTCCTTGTGTAAGCTCACTTCTTGGGAGATATAATTTACACCTTCTGTAAGAGTCCTCCTCTGACCCCAGCTCTGGAGAGACAAAGGGCATGTGCTGGACAGTAGCTTGCACATTCTCTGTTTGCAAATTCACTTTTTTTTTTTTTAGACAGGGTCTTGCTGCCCAGGCTGGCCTTAAACTCTTGGGCACAAGTAATGTAATCCTCCTCCCACAAACCCCTGGATAACTGGAACTGCAAGCATATGCCACCTCACCTGGCCCACATCTCCATCTTACAAGACACCTCCCCCTGGACCTTGCTGCCTCTCCCTGGCCTGGACACTCAGCACCAATCATAAGGGCCTGTGCTTTGCACCCACACCCAATCTAGGGAAGGAAATAGCTCAGGGCACATGTTGGGAAGACTTGGGAAGGCAGAAGCAACCCTCAGGTGTCCATCCATAAAATGGAGTGTTGGAGAGCCAGGCAGTGCCTCTCAGGCCTCCCTCCTTCCCTCCCTGGCCCAGCCCCCTCAGGTTTCCCCAGTGCCTCTGTCCTAGCTCAGCCCCCTGAATGTGTTCCACTGGGGGCTTCTTGGTTTCTTGTAAAAGATGAGATTCTAGTAACCTCGAAGTTTATTCCCACCTTATTTCATAAACACAACAGGGAAATGCCAATGACACGCAAGCTGTTCCTCAAACCACCTTGTTTTTGAGCTCTGCGATGGAAACACACCACTTCCTTCCACTGAGTCAGGCCGGCTGCGCCTCCCTCTTGCAGAGCCGTCCCGGCAGCTGCCTGGTGCCAGCTAAACAGGATCACACATCACTGTTTCCACTAAGAAACTTCACTCTCCTGGTGGAACTCAATCATTGAAAAGGCTGTGGGTTGGTGTTTTGTTGTTATTGTTTGGTTTGGGGGTTTTTTCAAATTGCATAAGTCCCTAAATAGACTAAAAGAGGTGAAGTAGATATGCTCACTGCTCTTCACACCCCTAGGCAGCCCTGGCCATCTCACCAGCACTCACCACTCAGGAGACTCCTGGATGTAACTGTTTCAGTCCAAGTTGGGAAATGGGAAGTATAAGCAAAAGTTGAGCCGGGAGACAAGCCAGGAGGTGCTAGAGATGGGGAGCAGGACAGGCAGCTTGGCAAGAGGGGATGCAGGGGCCCCTTCTAGTCATTTTCAATCATGTATGCACCTTCCTTTTTGCCAAATTCTGTAGGTTCTAGAACTGCCCAGGTGCTGCAGCTGGACAGGAATTCTCTCTCTCATGTTGGCTCCTGCTCAGGGCCCTTCATCCTTGCCCATGAATGGGCAATATCTATCTCAATTTCCCCTTCAGGAGTTATCCTGCCTTGTGCACCATCTCTCCTCCCATTTGCATCTTCTCATTATCCACCCTTCCCAACATGCAGCCCAGTAAGGAGCCAGGTAGGCTGAGTTGGACAAGGCCTGCCAGTGGTCAGGCAGGCAAGTCCTGGGAATCCTGTGGGGAAGGTTTTGGAAGCTCAAGCCCAGAGTCCAGGGAAGGAGTCTTCAGCAGGACAAGCAGGGATAAGCTCCAAATATTTTCATTAAAAATGTGATTTGGAGGCTGGTGCTACAGCTCAGTGGTAGAGCACTCGCCTTGCACATGTGAGGCACTGGGTTCGATCCTCAGCACCATATAAAAAAATAAATAAACTATAAAGATTTCACTTTCCCCTCCAAAATACTTTTTAAAAAATGTGACTTGGCATCGAGCCAGATATTCTGGGAGACAGAGACTCTCCAGGGGCTTCCTCAGTAGGCCCAGCTAGAGCCCAGGCTAGCAACCATGGCTTTTTCACCCTGGATGGAGTGGTAGCTCCCAGGCACCTGCCAGGCTGGCTGTCCCCTGCTTCCTCTCCCTGTACCACATCTTTGTCTCATTCCTGTCTGCTCATGTGCCCCTTCCTTGAACCACAGCCTGTGTTCTCATTCTGGGCCTTCCAGATAACTCAAAGCAACCGTAGTGTTTCCATGTCACCAATGTGTACAACAAGTGTGGCTTCATTTGGAAATTCCTTTGGTCTCCTCCTTTAGGGGTAGAGGCACAAAGGACCATATCCAGAGCTTTTTTTTTTTTTAAATAAATTCCAAAGTCAACCGCTGTCCTCAGCTTCCTATAATGCTGGTGACCAAAGTGAGGGCCTTGGAGTTGGAAGGAACTGTCCATTCTGACTGCCAGAGAGAAGTGACTGTGTGCTCCCGGTGATGCCCTGGGCCACCTTCCCTACCTTTTGGACTGCAAGGCCCTGCTCTTTTCCTACTTGGATCTTTGAAATGCTGTTTATTATGTGTTAGATTTGTTTGTTATGGTCAATCCATTTTTACCCCCAAGGGGCCTGTGGGCCTCTGTGCTTCTGTTTCCCTTTAAACTATTTCTTGAATGGCTCTTATGGCAACTCTGAAAATGTCCATACCTGGGCCCTAAGCATAGCTTTTTAATCCTTTCACCTGTTTTTGTTCCAGATATTCCATTTCATAACAACAAACTTAAAAACCACAGAAACCAAAGTGAGGATGTGCTGTACTCTGTTTATTTACAATTATTCTGATGAATTCCCCCATCCTCCCCTTAGTGCTTTAAGCTCTGAAAAACCAGAGAAAGAAAATACACATACACACACACACACACACACACACACACACACACACACACTCATCATTGTCATCTGAAAAGGAAAAACAAGAGCACACAAAGCCCTCTTCACAGTCTGGGGTTTCTGGGCCCTGTGGGGCGGCAGCTTTTCCATTGTCTGCCACACTGTAGCCCTCACCCTCTCTAGAACCGTCTAGTTTCCTCCTCACGGGTGTGGTGTTGTGGTTTGGTCTTTGATTTCAAATTCATTCAACATTCATTCAGCAAAATCTTACCGAGCACATTATCAAATTGATTCACCAAATATTTCCTAGCCATCTGTCTGGCTGTGTGTCCATCTGGATACCCAAAGGCCTCTGTGCCTCTCTGCACCACCCTGCTGGCTCTGCTAGCACCCATTTTCCTCCATAGCCTGGGGGTCCTTGAGAGTGGGTGTTCCTACCAGGGCCACCTCTTGAGTCCTTGCTAAGTGTTCAGTGGGTCAAAGTTGAAAAGGCCTAAGAACACACCTGCAGCTCCGAACTAATCTTTTTTAAGCACTTGCCATATTCCAGACCCCTCTGCAGATTCTGCCTGCTTTGACTCAGTGCTTGCAGCAGCCCTGTAAGCCAAATTATGTACCTACCATCCCCCTTCAACAGCTCATGAAAACTAAGGGGCCCCCAAGTGCCTAGCTCATCAGCTGTGGAACTCAGACTGTACAAAGACTTCACCATGACATAAAGGAGACAAGGACAGACACACAACAAGTCGAATCATGCAGAGGTCAAATCCAAGCCACTAGATGCAATGGAGTCAATTTCTAGGTAGTACAATCTCCTGGGCAACTGGGGAGGTTTCATGTTGGAGGGGAGATATGTCTAGAGTCCTAAAGGCCAAAAGTATAGAAAAGAGTGGGATTTCAGTTCAAGAAAAGGAAACACTCTCGGATGGTCAGAATCATCACATGGAAGGAGGGTTGTTGCTGGTGGTGTGGACAGTTCTACCCTGGGGAGGTAGGCTGAAGGCCAAAGGTTCCAGGGCAGGCAGAGGTCCACAGCCTCCACACTGTGACTTCTATGCTGAATGCTAGCACGTTCAGGGTCACCTGACCTGGCAGCACCTCTTCCTTCACATCCCTCTGCAGATGGCCTCCTGACTTCCCATCCCCAGGCTCTTTGGGCCAGCCTTGTGCTAGAGAGGGCCCCGGCCTTGACAGTCATCCCCCAGCCTCCCTGACACACTCATTCCTGTTCTGCTTTCCTTTGATCTTCCTAGCTTGGCCTCATCTCCTTTGCTGGAGGGCAAGACAGGGCTTGCTGCATCTCTGTCACCCTGGGGAAGATGAAAAAAAGACCATCTTTTGAAGGTCTTTTTCCCTCCCCTTCACTCTTTTCCTCTCACGTTCTTTGCTTTAGTTCAGGCCCCCAGTCAGTGAGTTAGAAACTCTAAGGAAGCAAAACTCTTTATACAAGAAAAGAAATATGGCTCCAGCTCCTGCAGGGAAGGGTCTCGTGGAGCAACAGGGATGTGAGCTCTGCATCAGCTTCTTAGCTTGCACAAACTGCAAAACACAGAAAGCCTGGTGACAGTCTCAGAGCAGAAAGCCCATGTCATCAGCTGCAGTTTGGTCACAGATAGATGGTGAACGTGTTCCAGTTTCACTCCCTAAAACTGACTCTGCTGCTCACAGAAAGAGCAAGAGCTGGTGAGAGGAACAGAAGATGCCATCAAGGAGAGGAAAGAAGGGCAGCCAGTGGGACAGCTGGGACAGTGACAGGAGCACAGGAGAGAGGGAGACTGGGCAGCAGTCTTCTTGCACACTGCAGAAGTTGGTAGGTCACGCTTAAAATTAAGAATGCAGAGAACAGTGGACTTGTGAGGGAATGCCACATTCTGGCTGTGGCTGGGATCTATCCCTTTCCATATGAGCCTGTATGTATGATTTCACAGTTTACCAATATAATTACCTCCACAATATCTTTCTTCCTTTTTTTTTTTTTTTTTGTACTTGCAATTGAACCCAGGGATATTTAACCACTGAGCCACATCCCCGGCCTTTTTTATTTTTTTTAATTTTTGAGACAGGTTCTCACTAAATTGCTGAGGATCTTGCTAAGTTACTGAGGCTGGCCTTGAACTTGTGCTCCTCCTGCCTCAGCCTCCCAAGTCACTGGGATTACAGGCATGTGCCACTGTGACCAGCCATAATTTCTTTTTGAAGACCTTTGAACCAAGAGTTAGAGAAGATGGATTCTTTCCTTGGTCTCTTGACTGGTGTTAGTGTCTTTCCCTGTGGATAATGAAATCCATGTCATGTCCCTCCAAAGAGTCATCTTGAAGCTCAAGGAAGATATTTAGGTATTTATTAAGCTGTATTGCAAGTAAATAACCATAGTACAGTATTCTCACACTATTATTATTCTTTAAAAATGGAGGGAAAATATTTAAAAAGCCCTAAAATAAAAATAAATTAAGACAGTCACGAGAGCCATGCAACATTATTTAAATGGAAAGAGAATGTTTATAAGAGAAAATCTGAGGCCTGCAAAGATAGGACAAGTGTGTATCACAGAAGTGTTAATTGTATGCAGTGAGGATGGCTTGCCCCTTAGGAAGCAAACCTGCAGTCTTACACACACAATTATTCAAACAGTCATGCCCTGGACCTACTCACTCTAGTTCTGAAAATGGATACTCTGGAAATAATTATTGATATACCCAGGCTATATGGTTTGGGGTGGTCTGAGTGTCTGCCAAGGGTCTGTTGTGATTAAATGCTTGGTCCCCAGCATGAAGCTGTTTGGAGGTGGTGGAACCTTTGGGAGGTGAGGCTTAGTTGGAGGTTCTTAGGTCATTGGGAACATGCCTTTGAAGGGGATTGTGGGACCCCAGTTTCTCTGATTTCCTGTCTGTTGATATAAACTCTTTCTCAAACACACACGTGTCTAATGCATCTGCTATGAGGTGATTGCAGCTGGGAGAACTGAGTCAATGCAGGAATCATGCCCTTGAACTTCCAAAATGTGAACTAAATAAACTTCTGCTAAATAAACTAAATAAACCTTGAAAACACTAGTTGCCTCAGGCATTTCATTATAGTAACAGTAAACTGACTAATGCAACTTGAAAATGTTTGACGGAGCCTATTTCAATGTCATCAATAGAGAAATAAATAATACAGTGTGGCATTTACTTCTGTTGTCACATATGTTATACTCTATAGCAACATGGGAAATGTTCATTATTTTGCCAGCAGACAAACTGGCATTTATAGTATTATAGCATGTAAGAATCAGTGAACATGCACAGGAATTGGAAAACAATGAAGAAAACTGCAAATTTGTTGTGTTAGGAAACGTCTAGGAAGTGTATAGTAGACAATGACTTCTGACTTTTCATATTTTCTTTCATTCAATAATCATTTGTCCCCTGGGATGTCCCAGGCACTGTGTGAAGCCCAACACAATGCCCATCCTCCTAGAGCTGAGAGCACAGTAATACAACTCTTATGCCAATGAAATTGTGCAAAATGCACACATGCACAATGATGATGTCATAGAATTTTAGTTACAATAACTTGTTTTGAATATTTTATTCATTTTAGCGATACATGATAGGTTTCATTTTGACATAATTATGCAAGCATGGAATATAATTTGCTCTAATTCAGTCCCCAGTACTTCTCCTTTCCCTCCCCTTCTACCTCCCTCTGTTTTTCCCCCTCTACTGATCTTCTATTTATAGATTTTTAAAATTAATTCTTTGTGGATATACATAAAGATGTAATCCACTGTGGTATATTTATATATGTACATGGGAGAGTTTGGTCAGATTCATTCCACTGTTCCCTTTACCTGTCCTTCAATCCCCTTCCTCTACTGATCTCTCTTCTATTTTCATATAATCCTCTTCCCTCTTTTTATCTTTTTTTCTCCCCCTCCCCACCTTATTTTGGTGTAGCTTCTGCATGTCAGAGAAAACATTTGATTGTTGATCTTCTGAGCCTTGCTTATTTCACTTAGCATGGTGGTTCCATCCATTTACTGACAAATGCCATAATATCACTCTTCTTTATGGCTGAGTAATATTCCATTGTGTATACATATACCACATTTTCTTTATCCATTTATCTGTTGATGGGAAGCTAGATTGATTCCATAACTTAGCTATTGTGAATTGTGCTTTTAGAAACATTGATGTGGCTGCATCCCTATAGTTTGCTGATTTTATATCCTTTGGATATATACTGAGGAGTAGGATAACTGGGTCATATGATGGTTCCTTTCCTATTTTTTTGAAATACCTCTCCACTGCTTTTCAGAGTGGTTGCACCAATTTATAGTCCCACAGTTTATGAGTGTTCCTTTTCCCCATATCTTTTCCCACATTTATTATTATTTGTATTCTTAATAATTGCTGTTCTGATTGGAGTAAGATGAAATCTCAATGTAGTTTTGATTTGATATAGATATTGAACATTTTTTATATATTTATTGGCCATTTATTTCTTCTTTTGAGAATTGTTTGTTTAGTTCTTTTGCTCATTTATTAATTAAGTTATTTGTGTTTGGATGTTATTTATTCATTCATTCATTCATTCATTTATTCATTTATTTTTTAGTTCTTTATATATTCTGGTGGTTAATGCCCTTTCTGGGAAGCAGGTGGCAAAGATCTCTCATTCTATAGGCTCTCTATTCAGGCTCTTTTCCTTTGATGTGCAGAAGCTTTTCATATGATGCACTTATTGACTCTTAGCTTTATTTTTTGCACTTTAGGAATTTTGCTAAGGAAGTTGATTCCTGTACCAGTATGTTAGAGGGCTGAACTTACATTTTCTTCTAGCATTTGCAGAGTTCCTGGTCTGATTCCTAGGTCTTTGGTATACTTTGAGTTGACCTTTGTGCAAGGTGAGAGATAAGGATCAAGTTTTATTCTTCTACATATGGATATGCAGTTTTCTCAGCACCATTTGTTGAAAAGGCATTTTTTTCCTCCAATGTATGTTTTTGTCACCTTAGTTGAGTTTCAGATGACTGTATTTATGTGGGTTTGTCTCTGTGTCTTCTGTTCTGTTCCTTTGGTCTTCATGTCTGTTTTGGTGCCAATACCATGCTGTTTTTGTTACTATAGCTCTGTAGCATAATTTGGGGTCCTGTATTATGATTATGTCCTTTTTTGTTCAGGTTTGCTTTGGCAATTCTGGGTCTCATATTCTTCCAAATGAATTTTAGAACTTTTTTTCTAAATCTGTTAATATTATCATTGGTATTTTTGATAGGGACTCCATTGAATCTGTATAATTCTTTTGGTAGTATGACCATTTTGACAACATTAATTCTGCTATCCAAGAACATGGAAGATATTTCCATCTTCTAAGGTTTTCTTCAATGCCTTTCTTCAGGGTTCTATAGTTTGGGTTGTAGAGGTCTTTAACCCCCTTCATTGGATTAATTCCCAATGTTTTTTTTTCTTTTCAGCAAATTCATTATTGGAGTATAGCATAGTGATTTATTCATATATGTTGATCTTGTATTATGCTACTTCACTCAATTTGATTATCAGTTCTTGAAGTCTTCTGGTGGAGTTTTTAGGTCTTCTAAATATAGGAGAATGACATCAGGAAATGGAGCTAATTTGACATTTTCTACTTGTATCCCTTTAATTTCCTTCCCTAGCCTGCTTTTGCTCTGGTTAGGGTTTCAAGGACTATGTTGAATAGGAGTTGTGTCATGTGCAAAAGGCATACATACATGTGCAATGACGATGTCATGACATTTCATTCACAATACTTTTTAAAGGAGTCTTTAATTGGGAACCTCAAAGACTGAGATATGGCTATCACCATGATTCAGAAGTCACAGAAGTAGAAATGCAAATGAACACTGGAAAGATGAATTTTGGAAAGTTTATTTCACAAAATAAATAGTGATTTATGAACCTTATTTGCCCCATGGGTTCTAGAAAATGAATATGCAAGTCTGGTGCCAAGGCTTTGAGAACAGTGACCAACACTGGATTCATCTGTGGTGTTAGGATATTGGAGAAAGGCCACTCCCACCTCCAGGACCCAGGAATCTTTATCTTCTGCTTTGATTTGGTCTTATCTGAGACAGCTGCTAGAGATCCCTCCCGTTTTCCTTGCACATGGATGGGTCTGGGAGCATGGAGTATCTTTGAACCTGGAAGCTAACCACATAAAAGGTTGTTCTGAATCTTTGCAAGCTGCCTTGGGGGCTTCACTACACACAGTCCTGAGCTGGGATGGTCAGTGGGACAGTAGGTGCATCCAGACAGGTCTCCCCCCAACCCCCAGGGTTTCTGTCCTTGGGCCCAGGCAGCATGACTACTCACTGGTGATTTCAGCTGGTGGAGGTGGTAGAGATGGAGTTTTGCTGAAGTAATTTCTACTTCCTTTCATGCATTGGCTTTCCTTGAGACAGTGATGACTCCTTGGAGATGGGCATAACTGGAAAGAGCTGCAATAACTTGCCCCAGATGAGTCACCAAGGGGAGAATCAGAAACACTTGCTTTTGCCAGCCCCATACACATCCAGGGCCTGGGCCTTTCCCAGGAGGGCCTCCAGATACATGTGGCACGTGTCTCCTCCTCTGCCTCTTCAGAGCCTGCATCCCACCTTCACCCCAAACAGGATATGACTAATCACCCAGCCCATGTAGACAGGCTGGTCCTGACATTAGAACTGTAAAGCAATGAAGATCCAAGGGCAGCAATGCATGCTGCTTGAGATTGGAGGCACGGGGGTGTGAGATGCAGATAAATGAAGAAAGCCACTTGATTTGTCCTGGGCAAACAAGGACGGTGGCCACCCCACACCTCTGGGAGAGCCCAGTGGGGCTGTCCCGACATGGTCCAAGTGCCAACAGGGAGTGAAAGTTGGCCCAGGGCGTGGCTGCTGTGTCCCACACCTGCAGCACAAAGGCAGGCACCTGCTCTCTGACTTCCATGCGTCCCAGCCTGCCTTTCAAACCCTCCCTAATGATGTGCTCATTCACTCTTAACCCTGAGTTTAGAGGTAGACAGCGCATTGGCAGTGGGAGGAAGAGCCCTGTAGTATGGAAGAGTGTGGGGTGGGTGGGCTGCAAGGGAGTGGGAGAGAAGCAGGGGTCCTTCCATGAGCTGGCAGGGGAATGTGGTTCCTCTGACACATGTGGCCCCTTGGTGAGGGGAAGGGGAATATGGTCCAATGTGTACCAGCCCTTTAAACTGTCTGTATAGAGTCAACCTCTCACATTTCATCCCTCAAAGAGGTGACGGGGTTGAGCTTCCTGAGAAGGTAGGTGTGTGCCGTCTTACCCAGATGTCTGTGAATGACCTGAGGCTTTCCATAAAGGGAAATGAGTGTGGTCTTGAGCAATGGGAACTGTTTGTGAAAAGGTAAAGGCAGTGCTTTGATGCTGTAGGTAACAAGGTGTCCATGGCCCCAACAGTCACCTGGCTTCTCCAGGAATGGAATGGGGTGGGATAAGGTGAGAAGAGTTGGGATGGGGTAGGATAAAGTGATGGGATAGAACACTAGAATCCAATGGGATGGAAAGGGGAGGAATTGGAAGGACAGGATGGAATGCTGCCATCCAGAACAGTGGAAGGGGAAGGGATGGAGTAAAAGGGATGGTACTACAGTTTGGATCTTGAATGTCTCACAAAAGTCCATGTGTTACAGACTTGGTCCCTGGGTGGCACTCTTGGGAGGTATTGGAACCTTCAGGAGGTGGGCCTTAGGGAAGCCTGAGATCACAGGGGGTGTGCCCTTTAAGGGGATTGTGGTACCCCAGCCCCATCCTCTTTCCCTCTGCTTCCTGGCTATGAGGTGAACAGCTTCGCTGTACAGTGTGCTCCCACCATGACCTGCTGCCTCACCACAGGCCCAAAGCAATGGGGTCAGTCAATCATGGCCTGGAAACTCCGACACTGAGCCAAAGTAAATATTTTGTCTTTATAATTATCATAGTTATTCGTTATAGTGAGAGAAAGCTGAATAACACAGATGAGAAGGGAAGGGGTAGAATGCTGAGATGGGAAGAGAAGGGTGGGAACAGGAAGGATGGATTGATGGGACAGGATGGGGGCCTGCTCTCCAGGTGGGGGGTGGCCCAACCAAGCTCCCAACCCAGGACTGACATGCTGGGCCAGATCATTCCTCTCCAAGACCCTGACACAACTGGCCTTAGTCTCAGCCCCAAAAATACAAAGGCCAATTTTGGGAGTTTGGGGCAAAGGTTGTTCATCATGAAAATGAAATAAAGGATCAATAAATGGGATGGATTCAAACTAAAAAGCTTCCTTTCAGCAAAGGAAACAATCAATAATGTGAAGAGAGAGCCTACAGAATGGGAGAATACCACATGCACCTCAGAGAACTATAAAACACCAAAACGAAACAAAACAAATAACCCAATCAATAAATGGGCTAAGGAACTGAACAGACACTTCACAGAAGAAGAAATACAATCAATCAACAAATACATGAGAAATATTCAACATCTCTAGTAATTACAGAAACACAAATTAAAACTACACTAAGATTTCATCTCACTCCAGTCAGAATGGCAATTATGAAGAATATAGTCAACAATAAATGTTGGCGAGGATGTGGGGGAAAGGTACACTCATACATTGCTTGTAAGACTGCAAAATTGGTGCAACCACTATGGAAAGCAGTGTGGAGTTTCCTCAGAAAATTTGAAATGGAACCACCATTTGACCCAACAATCCCACTCCTTAATTTATGCCCAAAGACTTAAAATCAGCATACTATACTATGGTGATGAAGCCATGTCAGTGTTCATAGCAGTTCAATTCACAATAGCTAAACTATGGAACCAACCTAGGTGTCCTTCAGTAGATGAATGGATAAAGAAACTGTGGTATATAGATTCAATGAAATATTACTCAGGTTTATAGAAGAATGAAATCATGACATTTGTCAGTAAATGGATCGAGTTGGAGAATACCAAGTTAAGCCAAATAAGCCAATCCCCAAAAACTAACTTCTGAATGTTTTCTCTGATATGCGGGTACCAATTCACAATAAGGATGCACTAGGGAACAATAGTGTTACCTATGATTAGGTAGAGGAGAGTAGAAGGAGGGGAGGGGAGGGGATATGGGGAAAGAAAGGATAGTAGAATGAAACAGACATTATTACTTTATGTTTATATGTATATATCTGACTGCATGACCAATGTGATTCTACAACAAGTATAATCATAAAAATGAGAAATTATACCCCAACTATATATGATATATCAAAGTGCATAAACGATTCCAACTATCATGTATAACTAATTAAAACAAATTTAAAATTTTTATAAAAGGACAGGACATTCTCAGCAGAGAGAACAGGACATGCTCAGACAAGGAGGCTTGATCCCAAATGCTCCCATGTTACCAAGGTCTGCCATTTTGGTCACAGGATTTGTTCTGTGAACCACAAGGAATGGAAACAGGGATGCACTGTGAAATGATGGAAGTGGAAATATTTGGCTGACTGGAAAGTGTGGCACAGGTGTTAGGAACTTCACTGTTACCCAGGTGGCAGGTTACAGGTTACACAATGCTGGCTTTACTAGAGGCTTGATCACGGACGGCCATGCTGGCTGTGAGTATGTTGAGACCGTCTTGTCCAAGGTCTTCTTAGAATAGCTGCTGAACACTGTCTCCTCGGCTTTCTTCAGTTTCCACCGCCCTTGCTGGCAGGGTGTGACTTTGTTCCACCCCTATCAGCAGATCAATATAGAGCTCTCCTGGGAAATTAAATTTTCTTATGTTTTCTAATATTGCGTGATATTCTTTTGGCCATTTTTTGGGGATGATGAATATGCATGGAAAACATCTGATTTTCAAATGCAACTAAATCAGTAAGATATTCAAATGCAACTAAATCAGTAAGATATATTTGATTTTCAAATGCAACTAAATCAGTAAGATATATTTGGTGCATTTGTCTCAGGAAATATTGAGTCCCCCCCCTACAAATTCAGATGCACCTAAATGATGCAAAATGACAGGTGTTTATTACAATTCTTAATTGATTTGCATGATATATTTATATAAAATAAAAATCTTTCTAAGCCATGTGTGCTTTTAATGTGATGATTTTTTTTTTGGCATGGCACCTAGGATTTATTTCCAAGTAGTCCTAGGGGAGGGGCAGTGGGCAGGTCATAGATGAAAAAACACTGGCCATGAGTTGAGAATTATTGGATTTGTTGATGATCACTGTAGTGTTCTCTGTGCTTGAAATGTGATAAATGGTTTAAAAGTCACTTTATTTACACTTTGAGCAGACAAATATAAAGCACTTAAAGTGTAAGGAATTAGAAGAATTTGCTGGCGCAATGGCACATACCTGTAATCCCAGTGGCCCTGGAGGCTGAGGCAGGAGGATTGCAGGGTCAAGGCCAGCCTCAGTAACTTACTGAGGCCCTGAGAAACTTAGCAAGATCCTGTCTCAAAGTAAAAAAGGCTGGAGATGTGGCTCACTGTTTAAGCTTCCCTGGGTTCAATCTCATACCTAAACAAAGACAAAATACTACTGATGCAGCTGACAATGAAAAAAAATGTTTATTGAGGTCAAATACTGTGGAGGGCAGAATAGTTTTTAATTGTTGGAAAAAAAAAACAACCCTGGATTTGATCCACAGTCTGTAGGGTGCAGACCCCTAACTATATATCAGATACTGGTGAGCATATCTGACAGACATAAAAGGGGGTTGGAGGCAGAGGCACCACATCAGCGTGGCAGCCCCACCTGTCATCCCAGGGCCACCAAACACTTGAGTGTCTTAAGGAGATTTTATTGGGGGTGGTGCTAACTCCTTCAGAGAAAATGTTAGCCACTCTCTGTGTTACATCATAGATGTATATGCTTATTTGTTTATTTATTTATTATTATCTGTATCCTGAACTATATCGCAAACACCTGAGGGCAGGCATCTGCAGAAAGGATAGTAAAACACATTTCAGGCTCCCAGGAATGGAATCCAAATTTTTTCTCGTAAGCTGTGCAGCCTTGGGTGATTTATTTAACCTCTCTGTATTAGGCCTGTGAGATGGGATGTTATGGAGTACCTCCCTCATAGACTTGTTTAATGAATCAGCAATACCAGTAAATGAAAACTATTTATGTTACTATGATTTTCTCTCTCAATGCAGTCTGAATTCACATCAGTGGATCTCCTTCCCTTTATGAATGCAGAACTCAACAACCCACTCATTGATTTCTCTAGACCTATCCTCCATACCAACAAAACAAAACACCACCAACAACCAAAAAACTAGTCTGATTTGTCCTAAAGGAATAGTGAATTCTCCAATTCTCCAAATTCTCCACCTCTTATCAGGTTCAGAACTGCAGCTCTCATATCACGCTCCTGCCTCTGTTAGAACCAACAACAAAGTGTGGTGGGAATGTAAAATGAAGCAGCTGCTGTGGAAAGCAGTATAACATAAACAATTCCTTAAAGTTAAACAGAATCACCTGTGATCCATCTATTCCACTTCTGAGCATACACTCAAAAGAACTGAAAGTAGAGACTTGAGATGTTTGGCCACCTCTGCTGACAGAGCATTACTACCAATAGCCAAAAGGTGGAAGCCGACCAAGTGTCCATCCGTGCATGGACCAATGGATAAACAAAATGCAGTATATTCATACAATAGAAAATTATTCAACCATTAAAAAGAAGGAAATTCTGGCACATGAAGGAAACTGAAGGACTTGATATGAAAAACGACTGCGTGATTCCACTCATGGAAGGTACCTAGGATAGTCAAAGTCACAGAAACAAAAAGTCAAACGGGGGTTTCCAGGTCTGGAGTAAGAGGGAGAAGTTGTTTAATGGATACAGAGTTTCTTTTGGAAGATAAAAAATCCTGGAGATGCATGGTGGTGATGGCTGTACGGCCATTTGATTATACTTTATGCAACTGAACTATGCACCTAAAAATGGTTGAGATGATAGATTTTTATGGTGTATGCATATTCAAAAACACTAAGTCTCTGTTCCCTTCATCTTCTATTCCCTGCATTCAGCTCAGAGCTTGGTACTCTCTCCTAGACTCTGTTCCAGAGTAGAATGTAACACATTCTCTTGAATGTTCAAACCAGTTGCCAATGAAATTGATGCGGGGAAGCAGCCAAACATTACTCAGGGTCAGATCGACAGACAGGGATTTGTTCAGGATGTGCCTGTTTGCCTGGGAAGACCAGAAAGTAAGCTTCCATCCGTGACAACCCCCAAATATCTGCAGGACAGCAACACTGTTCGGGTGACAGGTGTCTCCTGAGCTGGGAGCTTAGGTCAGGGCTGGGCTGGGACAGAGGCCAAAGGCCACAGGCTCTTCCTGGAGGGCTTTCCAACTCATGATCAGGATGAAGCCCAGGCCTGTCCCTCAGGGCAATGGTTCTGAAGGTCGATGCTCATGAGGACCAGAGATCTGTCCCCACGACGGTCACAGAACACCATGTGGTGGTGGGGGGAATGATTGTATTGATGTACTGGCCCTGACTGCACCCCGTCTTGAGCCCCTGAGGCTGGACCAGCCTATTATGGAATACCTTGAATTGATAGAGCCTTGTGTCTTTCCCTTCTTAATCAAAAACAAATGAGGCCAGACTGTGGGCCAATCGCCTCTCATGTTTCAGTTCATGCCAGTGGCTACAGCCAAGGATTTGGGGGAACCACATAGCATTTCTAATAACTGGAGAACTGTGCTTGACCTGGGCGTTTCTCCCCAAAAAGCTGACAATTGATCAAGCCTGCAGAGAATGAAAAGTGAGCATCGGTGGGGACATGAGTCACAGCTCCCTTTCCTCCTTCTTGGCCCGCGGGGCTGTGTATGGTCTGAGGATCCTCTGCCTTTGCTACTCAGCACAACTGTAAAGGTTTGGCACCTACTTTGTAAAGAATGGAAAGACTAAACACACAGAGGGTCCCTGCCTCAGGTTGCTGGGCCCAAGCGAACAGAACTTACTCCATTTAAAAATAGACCTGCCAGATCTAACAATGAGGGTTACACTCATTCTGCAATGTTTACTCGGAGTGTGTCATCTGGGGTGCCAGGTAAATCATCTCAACTATTAGTCTCTCCTTCAAAAGACCCCCAATATTTTAGGGGGGTACTAGGGATTGAACCCAAGGGCACTCAACCACTGAGCCACATCCCCAGCCCTATTTTGTATTTTATTTAAAGACAGGGTCTCACTAAGTTGCTTCTAGCCTCGCTAAGTTGCCAAGGCTGGCTTTGAACTCGTGATCCTCCTGTCTCAGCCTCCCGAGCCACTGAGATGACAGGTGTGCACCACCATATCTGGCTAAAAGACCCTATTTTTGTGTCTTTGGAGTTTCTGCTCCCTTGCTTGAGAGGTAGAGCTGGTGACGGTCCAAGTCGGGTTACTGTGCCCTGAATTATTTTAAGCACATCTTTATGAATCATCAGTGGTATCCCAAGGCATTTGTTGGTCCCTGGGGACACAACATGAACAAGACACAGCTCATCCCACCAGCAGCTCCAAGTGTGAGGGTGGGGGAAGGTCCTGAACACCCATGAGGCTCCTGCCACCTACCACATCCTCACACCTGTTCACACAGAAGCTCAGGAAGCCTCCGGTGTTGGGAAGCACCAAGGAGAGGAGGACTATGGGATATTGCTTTGACCATGTTCTGATGTGTGCTGAGGATTCTGGGGCTACTGAAGACCTCTTGGGCCTGGCCTTTTGAAACATATCCAGAAAGAGAGAAAACACCAAGGAAAGAGCCATGAAAAGTTTAGAGACTGACACAGAGAAACCCTGATGAGGTAGAAAGTTTTGTCTTCAGCACCCCTCGTGGATACCTGTCCTCTACTGTTCCTGTTCCTTTCCTGAGCCACCCCTCAGCATACCGCCCAGATCCTGGTTCTGAAATAGCAGGAACTATCCACAAGTGCAGGAAAATGTCCTGAAGGGAAACTGGGTTTTATAGAAATGAAAGGGAAGGTAGTTGAAGATGTATGTGATAAGAGCATCTCATTTTTTTCCCATGGCAAAGACTTGGCCAGAGTTAATATCCAGGGCCAATTGCAGATCAAATGTGTATTTTAACCAAACCTGCAGTGACTAAGGGTCTCTGTGGTGGCCTGCTTGGATACTGTCTTCTTTTCAACTTTCTCTTCACTTTTAAATGTTGAAACTATAAAAGTTGCCACTGATGTCACCTCCTCTTTTTTTTTTTTTTTTTTTGATTTGTTTTTCTTTTTTAAAATTTAGGTTTGGCTCTTCTAAGAGCATCATCTGTTAGAAAAATAGAATGTTACAGCATTCTCAGAAGGAAAGATGATTTTTCTTTCTTAGATTTGAAACCACCAGAAAATGACTACTCTTGAGGACATTTTCAAAAAATTACATGCAGTCAAAGTCACTCCTCCCGTGCACATTTCTGGGAATTTGGCAGAAGCATGGAGCTGGGTGGTCACAGCCACAGAAGCTCTGCCTGTCTCACCTTTCCCCAAAATGTCCATCAGACCCTGGCATACACTGAGCTGTTCTTGGTCCCCACTATTTTGGGGCCTTGTCCAGAATGTCATACAAGCAGCACCATCTAGTAGGCAGACTTTGAGTTGACTCTGGCTTCTTCCATTTTAAAAAATACATTTAAGATGAATGGATGCTTACGTGAGCATTTCATTTTTTTTCTTGGATAAAAACTTAGCAGCCCCATGTTTATAAGACCCTGCCAAACGGTTTCCCACACTGGTTTACCATTTTGCACTCTTGTGAGTAACCTATGAGGGTTCTGGCAGCTCTACAGCCTCCTCGGGTTTTGTTCTTTCATTTTCAGCCATTCTAACAGGACTGTAGAAGTCTCTGTAGGTTGAATTTCCCTAGTGAATAATGATATTGAACTTCTTTCCATGTGTCCATGGACCAGCCATATGTCTTCTTTGGTGGGGGTTTAGTAGCTAATGAAATAATTCAAACATAAAAATATGGCACCTGTCTGCCCACTAACCACTATCATCTGAAAGATTTAGCCACTGTCCTGAAGTTGATATGTGCAATTCCAATGACTTTTTTTTGTTCATTTATTACTAACTAGGTACTCACTAATGAGAGAGGGAGGGAGGGAGGGAGGGAGGGAAGGAGGGAGAGAGAGAGAGAGAGGAGAAATAGGATATTTCTGGAAAAAAAATACAATGGAAATGGAGATTTCCACCAATTTTAAAGATCTGACTCTTCCACCCCCGTCTTCTAAAGGTCCGTGAGCCTGGCAAGGAGCATCTGCTCTGCTGCTTGGCAGCTTGACCTTTCTCCTGTGGTCTCTCTGTCTGCAGGCTGGGATGAGAGTGTAACCTCTGGTGGATGTGGTCACACCCACTGTCTCTTTCTCACTTCTTTGCAAACCCGTGGATGTTCCTGTGAGGGTGTGGTTTGAGGTAGCTCCTGGATTTGACACTGACTCCATGAAGCTAAAGGTGGAGCACTTCTCTGGAACTCTCCTTTGACCCACTCCACTGCCCTGCAGGTAGGACCCAGATGTGGAGCGTCACCTCTGCCATGGCTGCCTCAGTCCTGCATTTTTGTAACTTATTAGGAAAGATTCATATGGTCATGGCTCATGGTGGCAGCTCGCCGTGACTCTGAGATTGACTTAGAAAGCCCAATGCCTTGACATTGAGTCCAATGGACCCCTGCTGGGAGTCAGCCATCTTTAAAATGTGTTTTTATGGGCATCTGGGCACAAAGTTAGATGGAGCAACCCCAGGCACCCCACACTGAGAATACAGCTCTGTTTGTGCTGTGCTGTGGGCAGGTCAATGGATTATCTCCCGACATGAGCCAAGAGTGCACTGCTACTTGGGGGAAGACTCACTTTCTGGCATATGTGTTGCCCCAGGAGAGTTATAATGAAGCTCAACTCAAGAGCTTCACAAGACCAGAGGGTTCCAATGGGGTATCCTGGGTCCTTGGAGATAGGCCCAGGAGCACATCGACAGATATTCAACTCACAGGAAAGAAATGCCAGCACATGGAAGAGGCACAGTGGCCAGGGAAGGGCAAAGTTGGTGTCTGACACACGTGACTGTCGTTCATTCCATTTTCCCAGGTCCCCCATTTCTTTCCTGACATCTTTCATTCCTTTTTCTTCCCAAGCTCATTTCCTTCTTTATCCTCTGCCTTCCCATGTTTTATTTTTGTTGTTGTTATTTGTTTCCCTGTTATTGGAGTTTTTTCATCCTATCTTTTAGTCTAGAAACTGATTTGTGTGTGGCTCCCCCAGTTGGACTGACAGTACCATAGTGCTGCAATGCACTGTTGTGTAGGTTTTATACTGCACAACTCTAGGGTCACCATTCACACTGTAGACACTGTATATGTGACTACATATATAAATATATGCATATAGATAATAGTTATATATTTACCTAGAATGACTCTTTCTGGTTGTTAACAATAAAACTGCTTTAAGAAAAAGGTGACTTCATTTTGTTTGTACTAAAGTCCAGTCAGGCTAATCATGGTGCTGACTGTAATCAACTAGAAGAAAATTCTAGTTGTTTTAGAGTTTATGTCTTAGAGTAGTTTTAGGTTTATAGGAAAAAAAAATATATGCAGAAAGTACAGCATGCTTCAGTGGCACTCTACCCAGTCCACATGTTTCTTTAAACCTCAGGCTGTCATATCTAAGCCCCATCTCTGCTGCACAGGAGATTTTGAATGCATTTTTAAAAAATTGAATCAGGTTACTAACTACTGGTGATTTCTACCAGCATGTGGTCCTAAATTACCAAATGACAATCTGAGAAAGGATTTATTTCCCAGAAACCTTGGAAGGAATTTTTTATTATGTATTTATTTATTTATTTGGTACTGGAGATTTAACCCAGGAGCCTTTTACCATTGAGCTACATCCCCAACCTTTTTTTAAATTTTTATTTTATTTATTTTTAAAATTTTGAGACAGTCTCATTGAGTTGCTTAGGGTCTTGCTAAATTGCTGAAGCTGATCTTAAACTTGTAATCCTCCTGTCTCAGCCTCCCAGCCACTGGGATTACAGGCTTGTGCCACCATGTCCAGCTGGAAGGAAGTTTTGCTAATCAATTACACTACTTCTAACCGACAGTGAGAGATTTAGACACTTGCTGTGGGCCAGACATGAAGCAAGAGGCTTCCTGGACATCTTGGGCTTTATAGGATTTTTTTTTAATTCTCACATTTGATGGAATAGGTATTCACGTCCTCATTTAATGCTCAAGAAAACCTGGACTCCAGGAAGATAGGATATTGTCTCAAACCACAGAACCCAGGGCCACAACTCCTGACCTAAAGCTACATCAGTCCAGCACGGCATTCACAGGCCCCATGAGCACTGAGATATGGGCCAGTCTGCATTGAGAGATGCAGTCAGTGTGAAATACACACTCAGATTAGAACAAGGAAGAAAATAAAATGTCTCATCAGCAATTGTTTCGTATTGAGTATATGTGAAAAGGGCCATAGTGGCTTACATAGAATATATTATTAAAATTAATTCTTCTCTTTTCTTTCTACTTTTTAAAATGTGGTTACTAGGAATTTTAAAGTCATACATAGCACTGGTTCTATGGGGCAAACTAACTGCTAGGAGACCCCCAGAAAGAGTTCCATATTCTGAATGGGAAGAACATGATAGGGATGCTGAAGACAAGACCTCAGTCAGCCCTGGGGTCCTGGGCAGGCCCCTGTCCTTTTCTGTTCTTCAATTTTCTTTTTTAAGAAAGTGAAAGGATGCCCTGGGTAAATGGCAGGAAGCTTGCTCCCGACTCCCAGGCTTAGGCAAACCAAAGAGACATTGCGCCCTGCTTCTGGTCCTTCCTGAGAATATCCAGATAGGCCAGTGGTTTGTGGTTCGGAGATGTGACTGTCAATGAGGCAGATAACCCTTCTCTCAGGGTCATCTTAGAGGAGCCAATTTGATGCTATTGCTGTTCCTTTAGTCCCTGAGGGAGCTAAGTCCAGCCTTCACAGGGAGGATGCTTGGGATGAAGGAATCATCCTACATTGGTGCCAAGTAGCTTTGGTTCTCAGTGACTTTTAGGATGTTTCTCTTCTACTCTTCATTTCTTTCTTATGGTTTATTTCATCAACAGAGGACCTTGATGTAATCGGTTCCCTGTAATTTGGAGATAACATCTCTTTCACTAAATATAGAATACTGCCTGTATCAATGCATTTTACAGGCAGGCCCTATCTTGCATGGAAATTAAACAAGAGATTGGAATTACTAATAATGACATGACAGTGGAGTTTAAGAGGTCTAAATTAAGAGAATAACATCATTGGAATAAAGACGTAGAACAACAAATTAAACCCATTGCAACATTTTCCATTTGTTTCCAATCACAGATCTTCCAAAACAGTGCCCTGTCAATGCACAGTCCTTTGCATGTTATCTTTGCTGCCTCAGTAAAAATATAGTTATCTAGAAAACAGCAAGGTCCGTCCAATTAACACCTGGAGAATTGTCTGATGACAAGTGGTTTAAGAACAGGACACACAGTTTCCTTCCTGCAGTCCCCGCACCTCACTTGATGATGGCTGCTTTTCTTGGGATAAAGGACATAGGTCTGAGACCACTGTCTCCCCCACAAAGGTGTCATTTCAGTGTGACATCTATGGTACCAAATGAATTTTTCTCAAGCTTGAGTGACATGCACACAAAAAAGAATAGATAAAATATTCAACCAGGCAGGTTAATGGAGCCACAGTGTGATGGTAGCAGCAAAGGGAGGTGGGGGAAGAGCCTACCATTTGGGTCATCTTTCGCTTGAATATTATTTTTCATTGATTCCTATTGCCTTTCCCTTAATGAGGTTAAGATGTTAGGTTTGGAGATGAGGAGGCTCTGCCAGAACAGGAGCATCAGGGACAGAGTATTTGAAGGGCTGCTCTGAGGGGAAGAATTTTCTGGGGCTTCCCTCTAGTGGGTGGAATTTCCTTCCTAGGTGAAGCAGGTATATCAGCAGGTAGGGAAATCAAGTCTTTCCTCCCCCACCCCACCTTACCTGAGATCCTTGACCTATCAGACAAAAGCCCAGCTAGAATCCTTCCTCTTGGGCTGCTGAGTCTGCAGGAATGTGGTTGTGTGAGATGTGTGCACAGAGAATGAATGGGTGAGTGTTTCCTCCCAGCTGTGTGGCAGCATGGTCCCTAAATGACAGAAACAGCTCCAGGAACCTGCCCAGCATGTCCCCTCCCCCAGAGGGTGCACAAACAGGGCCTCAGCTTCCCTTAGCTCCCCTTTTTCAATGGCAAATATGGGTAAAGTTTATTGTGAACTTGCTCTGTGCTGGGTGCTGTGCAAAGCCCTTCCTTTGGTTCCGCTGACTAAGCCTGGGGCAGGGCACTTTGTATTCATGTCCCCATTCCCTGGAGAGGAAATGTAGCACACAAATTGCCCAGGCCCCATCGTACCATCACTGACTGCGTGGGCAACTCCGTGGCCCTGGAAGGCAGGGGCAGTAGGCCGGCCCCGCACAGAAGCAGACACAGCTGCACTCCATCACCCCTGAGTCAGTCCTATGTTTGTGGTGTGCTGGGATGGTGCAGGAGACTCAGCTGTTGCTCAGGAATCACAGTCCACAAAAGCTATGACCAAAGCCAAAGGCGCAAGGAAAAGCCCACATTTAAGACACCTGAAGACTGTGGGAGATCAGACCCCTTCTCAGACCAAGTGTCAGCACCTGCATCCTGGTCAGTCCGGGAAGATGGCTGGAGAGGGGAGAAAGGGCTCAGAGTGTTGTGTGGGTGGCATGCTCCTTCTGGGCCACGCCAAAGAAGAGTGCTCAAGGAGGGACACATGCTCCTCTCCTTGGCCACTGGCTTATCTGAAAGTGGGAGAGGGGGACTGGAGGAACAGGCCAGTGAGACACAGGCAGATATAAGTGGCTGCAAAAGTGGACCCAGCAGAAGTCATGGGACCAGCCCCACAACAAGTACCTTGGGTAGGAACTATGAAGGCAGATTCCCAGAGCTCTCTTCCCATCCCCCAAACAAGGTCATGGTGACCTTCCTCCCTGCTCACCTGGGACTTATTTTGGCCAGCATTTGGGAGCCTGTGGTCAGCCAGGGTTCACCAAGGAAAGGCTGCGCTGCACTATCACCTGAGAGCAAGGGTCCCTTGCCATCTCAGCCAGGCTTCCTCTCACCCAGTGACTCCAAAGGCAGCTAAAACCAGAAGTGGGAAGAACAGGAGTGAAACAGCAAACCAAACTCCACTCAGTGCTGTGCTGATAAGCATTTCACAACCAGCAGTCAGGAGGAGGAAGGGGGAAGCCCTGATTTGTGGTGTCTACTGATCTCAAGCTGCCCTTGTGACGCCACTGAACGCAGGACTGGAGACACAGGCAGTGCCTCAACACTTTCCCACCCAGAGGCTGTGTCTGCAAGCAGCCTCAAAGAAAGGGTGAGGTCCTATCATTGGCTACCACAGGGATGGAGCTGAAGGATGTTATGTTAAGTGCAATAAGCCAGGCACAGAAAGACAAGTCCCACATGACCTTACTCATATGTGGAATCTAACAAAGCCCATCTCACAGAAGTTGAGAATAGAGTGGTGGTTACCAGAGGCTGGGTAGGACGGGGGAGGCAGGCATGGGGCAAGACCGGTCAAGGGGTACTCAGCTACAGTTACAGGAGAAATAAGTTCCCTTGTGCTTTATTACCCAATAGAGCAACTATAGATAATGTACCACATATTTCAAAAAAAGCTAGAAGAAAGGATTTTGAATGTTTCCATCACAAAGAAATGATAAATGTTTGGGTAGATAGATGTGCTTTTCCTAATTTGGACATTGTTTGATGTATACATATATTGAAATATCACACGGACTCTGTAAATATGTATCGTTTGTGTCATTTAAAAATTAAAATTAAAAAAATAGAGATAATAGTAAAATGTAATCAAAAACTTAGGAAGTCATGAGTATTTTGAGTTTGTTACTTGTGTTTCTAATATAATTGATTGTGTTTATATAATTTAATTTTTATAATGACTGTTGAATAGGTACTGATAAAGAGACACTTATCTCCAACCCCTAGGGGGCCCTTCCTGATGTATGCTGCAACCGGGCAGGCAGGATGCAGCTGGGTCACAGTTATGTCCAGTATTTTGGCTGAGGGCATTTTTTGTGGTCAGGCTCCACCTGCTGTGTCCTCCCGGCCACACACACAGTGCAGAGCTCAGGGGCTCTTCCCACCGAAGAACAGGAGGCACCTGACACATGGGAAACCCTGCTTTGCAGCCATCTCTTTTTCTACCTGCAAAGAGTCCCCACTGGCACTGGAAGAGTTGCAAAGATGCACTGCAGTAGGAAACAAATCCAGGAGTCTTCTGATTTCTGTTCTTCAGCAGAACATGCTTCCAGAACTTCCACATGATGGCTTTCAGACCTTGGCCCCAAATGTTGCGCTTTGCCTAAGTCCATCTGCCCTGGGATCCTCTACCAGCCCCCTAGAAGTCCACCCAACATGTCTCACTTATATCCAAGCTTCAGTCCCTCTTTGGAGCTACCTTTGTCCTCTCCAAAGGCCTTTCACTTCCCCTATGCACATCCCCACCAAGTGGGGCTCCCTTCTGTCCAGTGCCCCCCACAACCTCCCAGCCTTTCAGGTGTGAGGGTTTCCTGCTGTAGCTACCAGGAAAACTGGAGCCAATCGAAGCACCACTGTGGGAAGCCACAGAGCTGGAAGAAGCCTGAGAAGTTCCTCTGACACTTGCTACCTCTGCAGGAGGAGGTCAGCTGACAGGCTGCCTGGAGAACAGCCCCACAGGGAGGGAAGGAGGCATTGGCGGGGTCGGGGGGACCAAGAGCACCTTGACTAGAGCATGCTTGAGTCAACAGGCAAGGGAAGGGCTGACTCTGGCCCCTGGCTTAATAGGGGCCAGAGCAGTAAACCTGCAGCAGTAACCCCAGGGATGTGAACACAGCAGGCATCAACACCACCACACTGGAGAGCCCCAAGACCTCAGTTGTCAGATGAGTAAAGGTCTGTTTTTTCCCTGACCAGAGCTTTTGCTTTTGCTGGTGGTGTGGGGCTCTAATTGCAAAGTGGTTATTCATCTTTTCTGGACTAGTGGGGACTTTTTTGCTGGGCTTACCCAGAACTTGCTGGCTGTGGCTCATGCGCTAGCCCAGGCCTGCAACAAGATGGGGCCCTGGGAAATCTTCCCTCTTCCGTGTTCAGGACAGGTAAGCAAAACTCACGTAATTCCATACCCAGTAGTGCTGTACCCTCCACAAACTGTTACACACTCTGCACCTCCTGTGAACCCTTCGGGAGCACGCTGATGAACTGGTTGGAGAGGAGTGGCATGGGGCCTGCCCAGGTCTTAACTATCATGAGTCACAGCTGCCAAATACCTCCCACCCTGTGCCAATGGCAAATACTGGACGTTCCATTGAACTCAGGATGCAAAATTATGGGAAGGACAGAGCTTGTCTTGGAAGACCCCTTTCTCCCACAATTGCCCCAGGATCCCTCCATTCACTACCCCACACTCAGTTTCCCTTGGACCATGCCCAACCTTCAGGGAACACCATTCATTCACCTTCTAACATCTCCCTGACAAAACTGCCATCCGGAATGTTCATGATCCACCCAGTTCTCATTCAAATGCCTTTCCCTTCTTTACCTAGTAGCTGGGTTTTCCTTCAGTGCTTCAAAAGGGACTTTCTGAGGGCTCCTGCCTTCATCCTAAAGAGTAGGTGGAAAATAGAAAAAAAAATTAGGGACTAAAGAGAGAATCAGGAATCAGGAGCAGGAGGGCATTAGTATTTCCCTGCTCCTCACCATAGTCTTTGAACAGAGCAAAGACCATACTCAGAGCTACAAACCTGTCCCTAATGAAGAGCACAAGCCAGTCTTCTCCATGCATGTTACATCCTTCAGTGGGAAAGAACTTGTTTAAGAAATTTCCTCCTTCTGTTATCCGTTTTGGTTACCACATCATAGTGATCAGAGGCATGACTACAATGTCATAGTCTTTTGAGCCGGAAGGAACTGCAGATCACCCAGGCAGCCAGCCTGCCTCAGGAGACCCTGAATCAAGTGATTGATAGGTCAAGGATATACACATACACAGGGGGAATGTTACTCATTCCACTGCTTTTCCCTTTTTCTTCAAAAGTAGAAGATAAAGGTATGTTTTTACCTCAATTTAAGCATTTTTTTTCAAGTTTAATATTGGGTATGATGACTGAGGTCCTGAATGTCAAAATCCCATAAGTTGAGCCTCACCCCTACTTATGCCTGTGATGGGGAGCAGGCCACAGAGCTGCATCACACAAATGTCTAAAGCACCAGCAGGAGCAATAGAGCAACAAAGTAACCAGGTGGTGATTAAGCACTGTGCAAGATTGCCCAAGTCCATACAGGCATCCAGGAGACTAAATGTTGGAACGCCTCTGAATTGAGCATCTCAGCTTTAGTGTTTGCATTTCTTCTCTCTCTCTCTCTGTCTCTCATCTCTCTCTCTCTCTCTCTCTCTCTCTCTCTCTCTCTCTCTCTCTCTCTCTCTCTCTCTCTTCTCTCTCTCCTTTTCTTTTTTGGTGAGGAAAAACGCTCTAACATGTAACCATTTACGAAGAAGCATCACATTTCAGCAATATGAACAACCCCAAAGTCCACATGTATGAATTCTCTCACTTGATGTTCCTTATCAGGATGGAAGGCAGAGTTTCCCACTGAGACTATGACATTGTAGAATGAAATCTAATTACCAGGTGTCAAAGAGGAATTTGCATGCATATGTGTATAGGTGTGCACGTACACACATGCATACACACATATACACACACACCACACACACACATATGTGTGTGTGTGTGTGTGTGTGTATTTTGTACTGGGGATTGAACCCAGGAATGTTCTACCACTGAGTTGTATCCCCGGTACTTTTTATTTTTTATTTTGAGATGGAGTCTCACTAAGTTGCTGAGGCCCACCTTGAACTTGAAATCCTCCTACCTCAGCCTCCACAGTCACTGGGATTACAGGCTTGAGTCCTCACATCGGTTGGAGATATATTGTTATATTGAGTGTTCGGAGAGAATGTTTCCTAAAGTGTAAAGTCCTCCTTCTAGCTGAGGAGCTGACCACTGGAGCTGACCACTCACAGACGGCCAGCCAGTGAAAACAGAATGAATAGTGAACACTCTGGTTTTATCTGACAGGGACCCTGCTTGGTCTTCATGTAGAGGGTTCTCTTCTGGACCTGCATTTTTCATTTTGGCAATTTAATCCTTGAAACTTCTTCAAATTTTTTTTCTTTTAAAAAATGTATTATACATTACATCATCTTCATCAACAGAGTTTACATATTACTGATTAAAAGTAGAGGATAAAAATGGAAAAATATCTCTCAGAAGCCAATAATCAATTAAGAACTTCATTCTTCTTAATTAATCAAATTTTCCATTCTTTATTTAAAAGACCATGACTGCAAAGCACCATGGAAGACAAAGGCATCAATCTCTCTCCAAGGAATGGCATCCCTGCCACCTGTTGGAGTAGAAAGGATTTTAGATGGCACATCAATGGGTGTTTTATTCCAATTGTTATTCATTTAAAATGGATGTCAGGAAATGCTATTATTTCAGGCATATCACACTTTGTAAAACAAATTACAAATTTTTATTGCTTAGGACGATGCTAAAGCAGATATTTAAATCTAAAAAGTGATCCAACTTTAAGGTCTCAAAGAATAATTCTTTTAAAAGTATTTTATGAATAATATTTTCAATAGTTAATAAATAAATCCATTTACTTTAATTATTAAGTAAATAATATTGTCATACATTTTAATCACATAATGTTGAAATAAATAATTAAAAACAAAAGTTTTGGAGGCTGGATATATGTGACTAAAATGGAGAAGACACTTACAATGAATAAGATAAGACTCTTACAATGAATACCAAGTTTTTACTAATAATAGCCAATATTTATAAAGCACTAACTATGCCCCATATGACTTCAGGACTTTCCTCACTAATCCTGACAAAAATCCTATGAAGTAGGTGGCCCATATTACAGGAGAAACTGAAGTGAAGTACAGAGAGTTTTATAGCAGGAATAGAACCCCTGGGTAGCACCAGCAGGGATCATATCACCTCCCCAGCACAGGCTGCCTGGAAACCCTCAGGAAGAACTTAGTCCCTGCCTTCAGTGTGCCATCTAGAAGGTGTGAAATGCAATGTCAGTCTCGAGGATTATGTCAAAGATTACATGAATAACACTAATTGTTAAAATATGTATTCATTTAACAGACATCTTGTGAGGACCCACCATGTTCCTGACCCTCTGCTGGTCAAAGCATTTAGCATCCAATACATTTTTATTTAAAGCAGATTTAACTGAGCGTTAACCAGACCTGAATGCCTTCTCTCAATCCCTTGGCTCTTTTGCTCTCTTTGTGGAACAGTTCTGGGCTCTCTGTTTCTACTCTCAGACTCTTTCCCCATCTGAGTGGATTACCTCTTTCCAAAGAGGCTGGGCATCTTAGCAAGCCTGAGCTTGATGCTAAAGGCTGCTTACCAGCACACTGTCCATCTCTCTTGAGTCTCAGTCCCCTCAGCAACAGAGGAGAAGGCAGATTGGCATCAGAATCAAGAGATGAAGATCTGGAACCCAGAAACACCTGGATTAGAATCCTGATTTTTTTTTTTTTAGTAGTTGTTCAGCCCTAGGCTAATACTTTGTTTCTGAGCTTCAGCTTCTTCACTTTATAAGTAAAGAATGAACGTATTTCCTTCTGGAGATGTCCTTCCGACAGCATCTGCCTCAGTACTTGCTCATTCCTGCACTAGCCCAGGAGTAGGGCTACAGAAGCTAGATCTCCTTGGAGACACACAGAAGATCATGGACACAGTGGATCTTCCGTAGATGTTTCTTAAATGAATATATTTTTTAAAAAATTATACTTCTTCTTTCTAGTTATACATGATAGTGGAATGTGTTTTGACATATCATACATACATGAATTATAACTTCCTATTCTTGTGGTTGTACATGATATGGAATTACACTGGTTTTTATATTCATATAGAAACATAGAAAAGTTATGTCCAATGAATAAATACATTTTTTAAAGTCAATGTTCTTCAGAAAATAGCAAGTTTGGGTGAGTGTTTGAGTCAGTGATTTGCTGCTGTGAATAAATAGCCTGACCAGAACAATTGTAGAGGAGGATAAGTTTACTTAAGGGCTCAAGGTTTCAGAGGTCTCAGTCCATAGAAAGCTGATTCCATTCCTCGGGGCTTGAGGTGAGGCAGGGTATCATGGTGGAAGGGTGTGGCAGAGGGAAACAGCTCACGTGTTGATCAGGAAACAGAGAGAGGCCTCCACTTGCGGGATATAAATATGTACCCCAAAGCCACACCCTACCATTTCAATTACCGATCAGTTAATACCTATGGGGGATTAATTCACTGATTGGGTTAAAACTCTTATGACCCAATCTTTTCTCCTCTGAACCTTCTTGCATTTTCTCACACGTAAGTTTTTGGGGGACACCTCACATCCAAACCGTAACAGTGAGGATGTGGAGAAATTGGAGCAATTGTGTTCTGTTGGTGGCAGTGTACCATGGTGCACCACTAGGGAAAAGAGTGTGGTGGCTCCTTAAAAAAGTTACCTGTACACTCCAGCAATTTCACTTCTGGGTATGTAGTCTAATGGATCGTTAGTAAGGTCTCAAAAAGGCTTCAAACACCTACCAGCAGCGTAATTTACAAGAGCCAAATATAGAAGCAACTTGATTGTTCATCAGTGGACGAATAGATAAACAAAATGTGGTCATGCATATAACCAAATATTATTCAGCCTGAAAAAGGAAGAAAATTCTGACACAGGCTACAACATAGATGAACCTTGAGGACATTATGCTGAGTAAAATAAGCCAGTCACAAAAGGACAAATACAGTATGATTCCACTCATATGAGGAACTTAGGGTAGTCAAATTCATAGAGACAGAAAGGTGGTGGCCATGAGATACAGGAGAGAGAGCACTGGAAAGTCGGTGCTTAATGGGTACAGAGTTTCAGTTTGGGAAGATGAGAAAGATCCAAAGGTGAATGGTGCTGATGGTTGCACAACACTAAGAATGCACATAATGACCCTTAACTGGGCACTGAAAAATCGTTAAGATGGCACATTTTATGTTATGCATATTTGCAAAGAAACTCAATGTTCCTGTCCTTCCTCTGTTTCCAAGCAAGTGCTGACATTAGCAGGAAGCGAAAGAGTGGGACCAGAAGCAAAGATTGGGCTAACAGGGGTAAAGAGAAATAAGGATGACTGAGGGAGTTCCCTGCATGGGGTGAGGGTGGATGAGGGAAATCTGCAGGCCCCAGAGGTCCCCACATGAATGGGACTTCAGCTAGAAAACCAAGAGAGGGTTCATCTGCAATGTGCTAACTCAGAGGACAGAGAATCCATCCTGGAAAAAAGATGAGCTAGCCATGATATCCATGGAGGAGATGGCAGGGAAAAGCAATTAGGCCAAGGAAGAGAGGGAGGTCCCCTTAGCCTTTATCCCTTGGTCCCTCCCCCTCATGTTGCAGAGGAGGGTGACCCTGATTCCTGTGGACCCTATGAAAAAACCTAAGAAACTGGAAAAACACCAAAAAAAATTTAAAGGCACATACGAACATAGGAATATTACATTTGTGCTTTTTCCTCCCTTCCAGCAACAAAATCTGTGGTCAATGCAGAAATTTTGAAAAATACAAAAAAAAAAAAAAAGACATACAAGAAAATTAAAAATCACTATATAACCTGAACATTCAGGGTTATAATTTATACTGTTGATGGTTCCTTTAAAAAGTTTTAGGCACAAATTTCATTAAACTTTTAAAATATGTATCATGTTTTTTTGAGACCTTTCTTTTTGCTTAAAATAATATCTATTGTCCCATATCATAAAGTTCTTTTTTTTTAAAGAGAGAGTGAGAGAGGAGGGAGAGAGAGAGAGAGAGAGAGAGAGAGAGAGAGAGAGAGAATTTTTTTAATATTTATTTTTTTTTTTAGTTCTCAGCGGACACAACATCTTTGTTGGCATGTGGTGCTGAGGATCGAACCCGGGCCGCACGCATGCCAGGCGAGCACGCTACCGCTTGAGCCACATCCCCAGCCCATCATAAAGTTCTTGTATACTGTGCAATTTTTAATGGTTACTCAACCTTTCATTGTATAGATGGACCCTCATTTAGCCAGTCTTCTTCTTGACACTGCTATCCATAAGAGAGTTCAACAGTTCCGTCATTTCCCATCTTTTTTTTTTTTTTTTTTTTTTGTGGTGCTATAGACCAGGCACTGTTGCAGATACTAGGTGTATAACGTCAAACCTAGTTCCTGTCTTCAAGGAGTTTATAGTCAGAAGGACGAATAATAAACAACAAACAGACAATTCCAGTAAAGAATGACCATTGCGATGCTATAGATGCAAGTTTGTACAAATCTAAGTACATAGCTACTAAGGGTTTGGATAACTATTCCCCAAAGGCTCACGTGTTGAAGGCCACCAGTCCCTGGCACTCTTGGGAGGTGGTGGGATCTTCAGGAGGCAGACAGGCTGTTTTAGTTAGCATTTTTTTTTTTTTTTTTGCCTCTGTGATCAAAATACTCAAGAACACTTACGGGAGGAAAAGTTTATTTTGGGCTCACAATTTCAGAGGTCTCAGTTCATAGAAAGCTGATGCCATGGCTCTGGGCCCAAGGTGAGGCAGCACATCCTGGGGTGGAGGAAAGCACTTCACTCCATGGTGGTCAGGAAGCAGAGAGCAGACAGAGAAGGGGCCGCTGCCCCAGGGACCCATCTCCTCCAGCCACACCCCACCTGCCTATAGTTCACACTCAGCCCTTTCAAACTAGGATGATCTGATTAGGTTACAGCTCCCATAATCTAATTCTTTAATGAATATTCCTACAGTAACAGGAGGCTTGGGGGGATACCTCATATTCAAACCACAACAAGGACCAAGTGGGAGGAAGTTAGGTCACTGGAGATGTGCCCTTCAAGTGGATATTGGGACCCTGCCCCTTCTTCCCTCTCTTTTTGCTTTCTGGTAGTCTTGAGGTGAGCAGCTACTCTACTGCTCACTCCGTCCGTGTTATGCTGTCTTACCACAGGTCCAAGAGCAATGGGCCAACAATGGACTGAAACCTCTGAAACCATGAACCAAAACAAACTTTTCTTTCTTATGAATTGATTCCCTCAAGTATTTTGTCATAGTGATGAAAAACTAATAGCTCAAATTTTCAAGAAATATTCGTATTTTCTTTAACAATATAGTTTTTATTTTAATCTCTATTCTACTAGAGTGATAGTTAAATTCATTTTGGATCCCTCTCCTTTTCTTGAGTTGGGAATAAGTTTTGTACAGCTTCTATAACACTGGAGCCTGTGTGTGTGTGTGTGTGTGTGTGTGTGTGTGTGTGTATGTGTGTACCTTTATTTTGGAGAGATCTTCCCCTCCATTCTGTCTGTACTCAGACCTCACTTCCAGGGTCACTCCATGTAATACTCATTGGTCCACCTGAGCAACCAATGGGGTCACCCATCAGTCTTCTGTGCCTGTCCCCTTCATAACCTGTGTTTCTCACCATTCCTTCCAACAAATTTTTCTCAGGTTCACTGTCCCTCAAGTCTTTTCCCGGGAATCAATGACGATCCTCCTATTAACAGGGAGATGCTAGAACTTTCTCACTCATGACTTGTGAAGATTTCTCTTCTCTCCTCTGCTCTCCCCAGACTGTTTCTCTAGTCTCAGGAAGGAGACCAGGTGGGCACAATATTTGATGCCTGGGCCCCAAAGGCCCCAATGCATGGGGAGGAAGTGTAGGGGCGGACAGAGTGGGGAAATTATTCCTTGATGCCTCAGAAATGTCATTCTTCATAGAGTGTATGCATGAGAAGTGAAGAGATGCTTCTAGAAAGAGTGGACATACCAGCTGAGACTTCATAGAGAAGGGCACTAGCCAGGTGAGCAGATAGCAGCAGGGGAAGTCTCCCAGGGGAGGGGAGGGGACTTCTTCTGAGGACATCTGAGGACAGCCATTTGCCCATACATGGTCAGACTGGTGGAGCCAGAGTTAAGGAAAGTAATACCCTGGATGCTCTCAAATACCATATAATTCATAGATACTGATTTAGAGGCTATCTATTATGCTGGGTTAATTTAGGTATAACCTGTCCTAGAAAAAAAAATGAGGTACCAACCCTCAGTGTTTTTCTGGCATAGATGAGCATTGCCCATGTGCTTGATATAAATGTATTGAATTGTCATGGCAACAACCGCTTGTAGAAGACTGAATACAACACAAACTGGCACTATAAAGAAAGGTGGAAAACACTGGTACCCGAAAGAGGCATAAATTACTTAAGAAGAAGCTCAAGGGTTCAAAATCCCTTGGAGACATTTTTTTAGATACTAGGAAGCAGTCAATATATTATTTGAAAAAATATCGCCCATGTATACTGGCTTGAGTCGTCCATATTTGTGGAGAAAATAGAGCCCCCCCCCCAAAGTAGTGTAATAGTTTATTTTTCATTATTTCTTTTTGATTACCATTTAGCAAATTCAAAATTATCCCAATATTCAAAATTATCCTATGTCCAATCTATAAGCTCTCTGACAACTCCATGTGATCTTCAACTAGTACTTTTTTTTTTTTAATTTGATACTGGTGATTGAACCCATGGGTGTTTTACCAATGGGCTACATCCCAGCCCTTTTATTTTTGTTATTTTGAGACAGGGTCTCACTATGGTGCTGGGGCTCTTGCTAAATTGCTTGAGGCTGGCCTCGAACTTGTGATCTTCCTGATTCTATCTCTTGAGTGGCTAGGATTACAGACATGTGTCACCATGCTCGGGCTGCAGCCTTGCTGCTTGGCAGTCTTCCTGTTAGACTGAAAGGCCCAGCCACATAAGTAATGAACAATAAAGCCAAGAAAGGAGATTCCCATGCCCAGCTGCTCAGAGCAGAAGAAACTGGATCTGAGCTAAAAGGACCCCCCAAGGCACTCCATGTACTCCCAGAGCCTTTACCCACAAACAGTGGTTAATCTATATGTCTTCCCCTTTAAGAACAACAATAACAACAACAACAACAAAAAAATCGGAGGAGTTCTGAATATAAAAGGAAACAAAAAACAAATTTCTGGGTCCTACTGGACCCTTAAAAACATAGGTATAGGGAAGAGGAAGCAGATGCAAGGCAGGCAGCAAAGTGTGATTTAAAACCTATAGCTTTTTTTTTTTTTTTTTCAACAAGCAGAGCACTTTGAGATTTGATTTCAGGGACACATACAACTACCAGGAAGGAAGTAGGCTGCTGAAACAGCCTTACTGAAAAGACCTAACAGAAGAAGGAAGTATTTAAAGAGCTGTCTTGATGAGTATTAATAACACAAATGTTCCATAGCAGATTTTTTTTAAAAGTCTTTATTTATTGACTACTTAAGACCATGCCATTATCACACAATCAATATTTTTAAAAAGGAAATTTACATAAAAATTCATGAAATATATTTACAGAAATTCAAGAAGGATTAACTTCTTGACTTTTTCTTTTCTCCTCCACATCTCCCTTCTCTTTCCCTACATTTCCATTACATTCATGCGCATATTCCATAAAGCAGTGAAAATAAATACCAGGAAAATTGACCTTTACTGCATTCACATCACAGGCTAGTCTGCAATACAAAAAAGAAATAGAGGTCCAAAACCTATATCCACAAGGCTTGATTCCTGGGCCAGGTGATGAGTATGGCATAGTAAATGCAAATAGTATGGTAGCCTTAATGCAACTTTAAAATGGATGCAGCCAGCTACAAATAATTTAGGGAGATGGGTGATAAAAATAGAGACCTTAAGAAATCTCACTATATCAGTAAAGCATTTGCTGGTGGGGAAGGGAAAGACTGTCATTGGAGAGGAATAAAAAGGGATTTAAAACACATCTGGATTTTTACTAAAACAGTAACTAATACCAAATAATAATAATAATTTCTCTTCCAGGTGCAGCACATTAACCAATGCGGAATGTGCGTGCACCTAAGGTTCCCAGAATCCCCCGATGCTGGGGTTCATACCCAATGACACGGCATGGCGAGGAATCCTCATTTGTGCCTTAGTCCAGGACCCACTTCTATCCAAACACAGACTGAGAGAATGGTTCAAGGTTTCTGTTTTAAAGGAGTCATTCACTTGGTTCTCCATAGTGTTCCAGAACACACTGTCCCGAAGTTTTACTAAACAAATGACACCCAAGAACAAGAGATACCCTACAAACATGCACCAATGGGACCTGAAGATTTCTTACTCTGCAATCCAGTGCTCTTTAGCACACAACAAGTATCTGAACCCTTTAACAGGGTCTTCCACTGAGGACAAACTAAATTCTAGTCTGTGAATCCACTTTATGGAGACAAGAAATGAGGAAGCCATTCATTTCCAAAGGCCTGAGACAATTGTCAGGATTCTTCACCTGATTGGTCACTTCATAGTTCACTTCCTATAGATCCCCTCAAGATTAAAAGGACACACACCTGGACATAAAGATGAGACTGGAGATCATTGCCTGAGCCAACAAGCATTTTCCAGAAAATGCAACTCCACTGTTAAAGCAGACACACACACACACACACACACACACACACACACACACACACATATATGAACTATATATATTTCACACAGCAATTAAAAATCCAGTATCTATTTCACTTAAGAGAGACTCTAAGGAGCTTCAGGGAGGTGAAGTGGGTTAAATATCATCCAGTGAGCAAGACCACAGGTTGGATGCCCTGGAAAACAGCAGTTTCTAATTTTATTTCATATCCTCCTAGGATAATATATCCCAAAATACTATGCATCTATAAGATGTATAAATTGCTACAGTTTGAGGAGCCTATATTGGCTGACCAACAAATCCTTGCTGTGGGGCTACTGAAATATCTTAAACCAAACTGAGGACATTGCACTGGAATCCCACAACGATTCTTAAGTTTATGTATACTTATAGAAAACTGAAGTGTGTTGGAAGAATAAATTGAATTCTTCTTTGTGGCTGCTTCTAGGGAGGGGGATTTGGTTTGAAAAAAAAAAGCTTCTGTTTTTTTCTTCTTCTAGATTGCTCACATTTTCTATAGTTAATATGTATTGTTTTAGTACTAAAAATCCCTTTGTAAAAACTTTTAAAAATGCACCCCAATACTTGATTGCTTACTGAACTTGATAAATGCTATAATCTGTGTAACACAAGGGATACAGCAGGCATTTAATATGTTGTTGAATGAATTAAAAGACTAAAAATTAGGGGAGGATTGGCACATTATTTGAGAACTATCAACTCTGAGCCTGGAAATAAAAGCAATTATTTTGTAGAAGGAGAAAAAAAAATATTGGAACACTCCAGTCTAATGAAAAAGCAAGAAAGTAAGGAGTGAGGTTTACAAAAGCAAGTGGGGATCTTTGGAATTCTCATTTTTAAAAAAAAGTATTTAGAAAAATCTCAGTGATTTTAAGGCCTTGTCAAACTACTGTTGGCCTGAGGAAGCATCTAATACACAAAATAAGCAGAAACAGCCCACTGAGTCTGCAGTTATGTAATCAGTTGGTCGGGTGTCCTGACAAGTTCATAACCTGGACCACTGGCTCCTCCTCCTTAGTATCGCCATGGATACCACCCAAGAGCCAAACAAAACAAACAAAAGAGGGGAAATGTCATGCAGCTTTGAAAATGTATTCTTTTTGGCAGTTAGATTATTAATAGTCTGCCTTTTTTCTTCTTCTTTAAGAAAAACGTTTAGCAATTTCTAAAGAATGAAATACAAAGAATAAAAAGACAAACTGAAAAAAAATGTAATCAGTCATTATTACTAGAATGTAGGACAGACAAAAATCTCCCATCCAAGAGTAGCCCTAATGCTTTTTGGTTCAAGAAAATGGCAACAGAGACTACCAACTGGCTTCCAGGGGAAGCCGGGAGAGGAAGCAAATGTGATGCAGGGTGGAGCCCACCCTGAGAAGACCCCATGCAGACGGGGAGATGGGTCAGCCCAGAGCACTATGGCTCAGCCTCAGGCCAAGATTCTGGTCCATTCATTCAGCAATCATTTCCCATGAGAATTACAGCTACTGCACACATGAATACACTTCTTGGGGGGGGCAGGGGGAGCGGTTAGAGTAGTCTCTAATTTAGACTTTATTTCCCTGAGAAATGATAGAGCACTTAAGTGCTTTTCTCATAAGAATTGGTGGTTCGATGCTGAAATACAAGTTTTCTCAGTCTTCAAGTAAGAAGTAACCCAGCATTGAAGTAAATGTAAACACATTATTTGGTAATTTTCACAGTTATTGTCAATGATGACAGTCAATAGGAAAAATCTGCTTGTGGGATCTGGTAGATGCATAAGTGCATCTGTCAATCAGATACCGCTGGGTTGCTGTATATATTCTTGATGATCTCAAAAGAAGAGGGTGTTCTATCAGCTGTCCTTGTCAAAGCTTGGTACTTATCATGAAACAAACTTAGTTGTTTTGACAGTTTTTTCACTCCTGGATGGAGGAATGGCGGATAGATCTGTGGTAATCCTCTGGACTGCTAATGTGTTCTGGTAAATCATAGCCCCTTAGGAAATGTCCACTGTTTTGTTGAGCAAAATAATATAGTTGTCTGGCTAGCAGAGGTTCCACCTAGTAAGATATTTAAAAAAAAATATTACTGAGATATTCGTTTTAACATCATGCAATTGGCTTATCATGAAATAACACTCAAATCCTAATGGTTAAATTCTAAATAAGTCTAAAGTTATATGCTATAACACATCAAAGAATTTCATATTTGGAGTTATCTGAATTTTTGTTAGTTCTTATATAGAGCAACATGTAAACAGAATCTACTTAGTTCTGGGTTTCAATTGAGACTAAAGTTAAAGATGATACTTTCGAATCAACTACACTTGCAATTTACAGATTTACATTTAAGAATGTACATTATCTGACAAAATAATCAAATTAATAAGGTAAATTTCAGGATAATGTAAGCTAGTGAATTTGTTTTTCCACCATTGCTCTTTGACAGTGTGAAGGGATTATTCTGAATGACTTAAGATTTCATTTGAATAATTCTAAACCAAAGGTAAAGGAAAACAACAACAACAACAAAAAAAAAACAACAGCCGCAGACTGCCTTTATGGGAAAAGAGAGGCTAATTTGCCCCAGACTGACATAGTTTGGTTATTAGTGTGAATCATATTCACCAGAACAAAAGTCAATAGTCAGCTTTTCCTGACTTTATAGAATTTAAGACAAGATGAAAGCTCTCATCAATTTTGCTATTTTCTATTAAGTTGAACCATTTTGATATTTGCTATACAGTCACTTGCATAACTCCTTTGTAAGTAACTGAAATGAATTAAGTCCATAATCAAAAAGTAGATTCATGTATATCTTCCCTTTATGGGTCATACAGTACCATTTTGAGGGGTGTCTTGCCTGGGCAACCACCTACTCTAGGCCATTCCCTTCATACATCCTGCAAATCAGATCCATGTAGTATTTTAACATCTACTCTTTAAATGTTGCTTATCAAGGCCAGGTTTACTTATTTATTTATTAACACTCTCTATTGAAAACAAGAGATATTAGTGACTCTATCATTAGCATACCAATCACTGGAGATAATTCATGAGAAAATTCTAAAGTCTATGGGCTTATATTTCGGTTGGTTGGTTGGGTTTTACAATCAAGAAGGGAGATTCATATGTTCAGGATTAGAGGTGTTTTACTTCAATTTCTTTTTCAGTACTGAGGATCAAACCCAATGCCTTGTACATGCTAGGCAAGCTCTCTACCCCGTGAGCTACACCCAGAGCCCTCAATTTTCAATACAAAATATCATCTCAGAGCTAAAAATTTCATCTGAATAGGTACTATGGAATGTGACGTTTTTCCTGGTAATATCTGGGTGTGTAGTAATGTAAGTTTTCATATTAAAGCATCTTAGTATTCAAGATGGTTTTCTATGATGAATGAATGTTAAATGCTATCTATAGAAACCTGTGTTCTTTTTTTTATGAAAACAGTGTTTACTTGCCACAGTGGCACTCCTCTTGCTGTGTGAGAGCCCATAAAGAGGGATTGATCTACTTGGACTTCTTGAAAGATATACCCTCTTTCAAATAGCACATATTCATAATCAAATAATTCCTCCAAAATCTAGAAGTAAAGGAGCTTGGGCAACATTTGGAGGAGACCTACAAAATACACAAATGAAGTTCGTCATGGTGGCCCACGCCTGTAATCCCAGTAACCTGTAAGGCTGAGGCAGGATTGTGAGTTCAAAGCCAGCCTTAGTAACTTAATGAAGCCCTAAACAACTTATAGTGAGACCTATCTCAAAATAAAACATATTAGGGCTGGAGATGTGGCTCAAGCGGTAGCGCGCTCGCCTGGCATGCGTGCGGCTGGGGTTCGATCCTCAGCACCACATACAAAGATGTTGTGCCCGCCAAAAACTAAATAAATAAATAAATAAATAAAAGATTAAAATTCTCTCTCTCTCTCTCTCTCTCTCTCTCTCTCTCTCTCTCTCTCAAAAATAAAAAAATAAAAATAAATAAATAAATAAATAAATAAATAAATAAATAAATAAAACATATTTAAAAAAGGGCTGGGCATGTGTCTCAGTGGTTAAGTGCCCTGGGTTCAATCTCTGGGACCTAAATAAGTAAAATTTAAAAGATACACAAATGAAAGAAAGCTTCCTAAATGGAGAAACATTTCTCTCTCTAGGGAAGATCCACTAACCTGGCAGTATTTTTAAAGTCCTATTAGGCATGGAGAATTTTGAAGGGCAACTTTGAGTATCAATACTTTAAAACCCCTATAAAATGAGAGTATGACAATTTGAAAAAGAAAGGAAAAAAAAAGATGGGACAAGTGGAGCCCTTGGTTTGAGCTTTGTGCCCTGGTTCTGTGATGAGTGGGTCTCAAGGGTGGAAACAGCACGTGGTTCCTTGGGCTTTGCTGTGCACCGGACCATGCTTCCTCCTCTATTTTAAGGGTTCCACTTATTTTCCCAGGTGGTTTGACATTTACTTTTCAGATTTCTCTAAGTAGTACTTTGCCCTCAAGAACAGGAAAACTCGATTCAATGATGATGTAACTGCAGACTCACGTGGGCTGTGATGAGCTTCCTTTGCCTCTGAGGGTCTGGAAACTCCTCCCCGAAGCACAGGGTCACTTGGAATCTTGGCAGGGGACGGCCATGGTGCGCGAATGCTTGCAGCTCTGAGAAACCCACAAAAGCAAACCAGGTTAAACAGGAAGTAAGGGCTTTCTGTGATTCTTCACTATGAGAAGAACAGTCACTCTTCATTTCCCTAAATAGGGTTCCTTATCATGCAGACTCCAGAAACAAAATCACATGTACAAGTTCACATATGTGTGTGTTTTGTCATTTTCCCTCCATTCTTTCAGGGGAACATGGCCTAAGCTGAAGAGCATTGCTGTGCAGCACCAAACCCATCAGGATGCAAGTGGTTGAAGAGAGGAGAGAAGGAGGGTGAAGAAGAAAATGAAATGTCATGAAAATGAAATGTCATGTTGAAGCAAAAGAATAATGTCTTATACAAAGAAGACAGTTTCATTTTTAAAAAAAAAATAAGAATGTTTCAACATCCCAGAATTATTTTAAAAACTCATGCCTTGACTATGAAAGAGACATTAATCCAGTGTCTGTGCTACTGGTGACATCTCCGTGGCTCAGACACTTGCTAACAGCAGCTTGTCCCACTTGGCACTAGGTGTGAACCCCAAACTGTGGAACTCTGAGCGGACTTGAGCACCCCTTGAGGACAGAATGATGACTTGAAAAGGGCATGATGATGTTCCACTGGCCGCCCCTCTTGTGGATATACATGTCCTGAAGCCACTGCTCCTATCGGAACAATATAAAACAGATAGGAACACTGTTGGGAAGACATGAGTCCAGGGTTGGGGTGTAGCTCAGTGGTAGAGAACTTGCCTAGCATGTACAAGGGCCTGAGTTTGATCCCCAACTCAGCCAAAAAAAAAAAAAATTAAATGAAGAATTTTTAAAAAAGAAAAGAAAGACATGCGTCAAATCATCCAGTCCCTGGTATTAAATCTTTTCCCCTTACCCAGACTCAAAGAAAAACTCTAGAGTCTAATGTCATGTCTGAAAAAAAAAAAAAAGTGAATTTACACAGGAGCTGTTAAGGCTTCTGCAGAGCAGCAAAGCAATGCATCCTTATCAGATACACACCCTTAGGCCATGCCTTTCGGGACTGTCCCTAAGCAGGGTACAAATCCTGAATGGGTAGATATCAAAGATTTCCACTGATCTCTGCAACTAAGGTTTCCAGCTAACTCACACAACTATTTTAACTTCCTGCTCTGTTTTTTTTCCCCTTTCTTCTTCCAGAATTCTAATCAAACTCAATTGACTTAGTCAGAATGTGTAAAACACATTCACACTGTTGTGGCCTGGGAGCACACCTACACAAGTTAATCAGAGTGGCAAGTTGGCACAATTCTCTGAAAAAGTCATGCCTCAAATGATTGCTAATACAAGAATGTTCAGTGGGAATCCTTAATTATGCAGAAGCTGGTCTGCACAGCTGCAGTTTTAACGTTCACAGCATCCTTCCTGAACCTCAGTGAACCTCAGAGGCTGCAGTGGACAAAAAGCACAGGCTTCTGTTACAAAGGAAGACAAAAAAAAGAACAATTCTTGCTCACAGATAAATATGAAATATGAAATTCTAGGCAAGAAAATTCACATCCTCAGGACACCCACTTGACTCTTGCTCTAGCTTCTTATCTGTGGCCACCTCTCACCTGTCAGCTCTGACTCAAAGGGTACCTTACAGCTCACAGTGAAGACATTCCACCTCCCTAAAACAGGCATGGCAAGAGGAACTGAGAGAAGCAAGTGCCATTTTTTTTCCAGGATGCCTTAATTAGAAAGCCCTCACCCTGGGGTAGCCTCTGAATCTAAAGATGCCAAGATCTGCAATCTCTTAGGAAAACCCAACCTAGGGAGCGCCAGCCTTCCAGGATACATGACCCTTCAGACTACAAGATGGACATAAGAGATATAGACAGATGCTTGTCAGTGGCTCATTGTATTTTCCCTGCCCATCACCATGAATACCATGCCAGACCCAAGACAGTGAGGATGGTCCAGCCTGGAGACATTTCTGCTCTTAGATCAAGAGGTATCCCAACCTCATGTGTCTTCTTCATCATCCCACAGCTACCTCAGACAACCAGAGATGGTGCTTCCTCTTCCTTGTGTCCCACCTCTGTGGGAAGGGTGATTACCTAGGGATATATTTGTTTTGGGTACCAAAAAATAATCTGGATGGGTTTATACAAATTTGGGCCTCTTTAACAGAAAGGTCATGTAAATGGCACATAGGTGATATATATATATATATGCTTATATGTACATATATACATATGTAAATTTTAATATATTTATATTTTAATATATGTCTTTATGTATATATTTTTATATAAACTACATATACATTATATATACATATGTATATATTTTTTTCAAGAGGCAGGTTCAGCATTTGGCAATCCACTACTTCTGAATAATATCCAAAGGAATGAAATCAGTATGTTGAAGAGACATCTATGCTCCTATATTCACTGCAGATTATTCATAATAGTCAAGATAGGGAATGACCTGTCCAACAGCAGATGCATAGAGAAAATGTGGCATACTTATACAAAAGAATACCGTTCAAGCATAAAAAAAAAGAATAAAATCCTGTCATTTGTGACAACATGGATATGCCTGGAGGATATATTAAGTGAAATAAGCCGGGAACAGATAAGACCAAGAACCACATGACCTCACCTATATGTAGAACCCCAAATAGCTGAACTTACAGGAGTAAAGAGTAGAATTGTGGTTCAGAAGCTGGGGGAGGGGAGGGAGATGGAGGTAAAAGGACACAAAATTTCAGTTAGGAGCCCTAAATTCAAGAGGTTCATCCTATAGCACCATGACAATAGTTAATTATGGTAGCTGAACTCTATACTTTCCTGAGTTCAACTATTTTATATACAATATACTTGAAGTTTTAAGTAGAGTTCGCACCACCAAAAAAAATGACAGATATGTGAGGTACTATCTATGTTAATTGGCTCAATTTAGCCATTTTACAATGCGAACATATTTCAAAACAGTGGGCCAGGCAGGAGAGTATGCTTGGTGAAAAGGGAGGGACTTTAAAAAACAAAGACATGAGGTATTTTGAAAGGGGGACCTAGTGGAAGAATAAGTTTAAGATAAGGTAAGAGAAGAACCATCAAGGAGTTGGCAAGCAGAGCAGCCCTCCTGTCCCCAAAGCATCCTCCATCTAGACAACAAATAGAACACTGTATGAGGTCCCCACAATGACATGTTCAATGATTTCCCAAAAATCCACCCAGGGCTTTTTTAACTGACATGAAATCAAAACTAGGAAAAGAAAACACACTGGTTCTGGAAAATATGATTAGAAACACTCATGGGACAGAGAAAATACGAAACCTTCCCATCATTTCCCCCTTGACAAATCAATTCAGTACACTCCTATCCTTGGTCCCACCTGCAGGGCGGCATGTGCTTAAGGATGACACATCTCATAACCAAGAACAGTATGCTTCTAACCTTCACAGTTTTTTCTAGGAACCCGGAAACATCACCAATTAAGCTTATTAAGATCAACCTGGCCCCCCCAAAACGGAACCTTGTTAAGAGGTGACTACTTTTGAAAACCAAAACCCTGAGATATCAGCCTGAGCCACTGTCCACCTGGGCCTTCTCATCCAGACATTCTTTGACAATGAGGGGAACAGATGATAGAGGCAGAGAGGACCTGTGAACCAGTCAAGTCACCTATTCTGGAACAAAGCCCACTGGGCTCTGGGGCTAACAGGAAGAAGAACTCTGCTTGGGGTAGGAGGCACCTGTCATTTCTGACTCCTGCGGTCACATGCCACCACTACCTCCATTCTAGAAGACATAAAGTGCATTACCTGACAGAAACTGCTGCGTGTCAAAGAGCTTGCAGGTCTGATCTCTCTCCAGTTTGTTGGGCCGGTCGCTGCACAGTGCCAGGGGCCCGTCCCAGTAGATCCTGCTCTGGCATAGTCTTTTGGCATAAAGTCCATCTGGAGCCATCCAGAGGACCACACCCCTCTCCAGGTGGCTCAGCAGCTTCTCAATGTTCTTCCTCTGCCCATTGTCCTCTGGGTAGGGGAATAGGACCTGGTCCAGGTTGCTGGCATCATAGGTGTGTCCATGGGAGATCCTGCAGCCTTCAGGGCTAGATGTGGTCAGCTCCTTTACCAGGATTTCCCGGTAGTACAGGCAGATATGCAGTCGACAGTCTGCAAACACAGAGCTCAGGAGTCAGTACTATCAGACCCACCAATCGACTTGCCCCAAACAAAGCATATTGGGTAGAATATGAGTGTCCCCAGATGTACCATGAACAAGTATATTTCAGGGTCAAGAATATCTAGGAAATGCTGCGTGTCTTTCTCTCATTGCTGGAGATTCCCGGTGAGCATGTTTTACTTAGAGAAGCCCTCAGAAAGACATCTACTTAATTTGTCTAACCCAGCAGCTTCCAAATATATGTGGTCATGGATTCTTTTTTATTTCAAGAGCTGGAGGAGCATATCCTTCATTAATTTTCTGCAAAATATGATTAAGTGATATCTGAAAGCCTCTCTGTTATGAAGTTACAAATTCTAGGCTGGTGATGCAGCTCAGGTTGCTTAGCATTTGAGAGAGACCCTAGGGTCAATTGCCAGAACCACAAAAATTAAAATATCTTAAAAGAAAGACTTACAAAGTCATTTTTTTAGATGAAGTTGATTATGATACTGATGACCATGTTTACATCTAAAATACTGAGTCATGTGTCACTGAAAGAGAATTCATCTTTAAGTAAATCAATTTTGATTTTGGAGGAGTTGAACAATATGTTTAATTTCTACTAGCAAAAAACAAACAGATGTTTGTTTGTGAGTGTGTGTGAATTTTTTAAAAAAGCAATTACATCCAACATCTGAAACTTCCTAAATTATTAATATGACATTTTTTAGGTAAATATATATACATAGACACTTTGAAGCATCAGCAGGAAGGCCCTAAGTGTAGTGATTCCTAAGTGATAGAACGTGATTTTCATTTTCTTTTTTTGTTTTTCTAATCTTGAAATTAGTTTTCTACAGTGGGTATGTACTTCTTTTATCATAGAATTAATTCTTGTGGCAATAAAAAAAAAAAAAAAAAAAGCATCTAGGCTGGGGAGGTAGCTCAGTGGTACAGCACTTGCCCAAAACACACAAGGCCCGCCCTGGATTCAATCCCCTGCACAGCAAAAAAAAATTTTTTTTAAAAGGAATCAATGAAAAAAAAAATTCTCTAAGAGCCAACAGTTAATGTAAAATCTGCTTAAATTCCTCTAATCTTTGCATTTTTTAAAAAAGAACTCTAAATCTGTGCTTTTTGAAACTAAAAAATTAATTCATTTACAAAAGTTTTACTGCTTTCAGAACCCTCTTTAGAACACCACCCAAAAGGTTAAAGGACCCAGTTAGTTTTGCAAAGAGTTCCTTAAATAAAATATAAGAGGGCAACCCAGGCAGGAGACAGCTTCCCAGAGGTGACTGCCTGGGATTTAACAATGACTGGGAATCATAGTTCTCTGATAAATGTATTCAAGGTTGATCATTAATCTGTATTATGCATACCAAGAAAAAAAAAGGAACCCACAAAACCCTCTTATTCCTCAAAGGTAGATTTTGATTCTTAACCCACGTCACTGTCTCTTCAATTTCTGCCACTATAAACAGACTGAGTAAGGTGGTGCACGGATGAGAGTGGGTGTTGGCCATTGGAGGTGACTGGCAGGGCAGGTTTCATTTCATTTAATGTCATCAGAAATCACGAGGTTGCAGAGATATAAATAGCTGTTTATTTCCTACTCCTCAGGCACCCACACAAGTCTGAGGTGCTCAGAAAAAAATCTGAAAGACTCTAAAAACAAATACGACTCTTGCTGCTTAGAACTGGCTCCTCCTAAAGGGGATCCTCAGTTATTCATGAGCATCTCAGAAGAAAGGCACACACCTCCCTGAGAACTTCAGAACTGCAAGGAACTAGACAGTAACACTGCAGCTTTTCTGTGAACAAGGAAAGCGCCTCAACTCTGGTCTCCGGAATCTTTAGAAGTTAGTTTGTATTTTCTGTCACTGACTTTTAAAGATGTCAGAGGACAAGGTGAGAACTCTGAAACTTAAGCTATTTATTTTTAATGTAAGTACAAATTCCATTTAAAAACAATTAAAATATTATCTAAAGAATAAATGAACATAGACAAAGAGTCATGAAGCATCTTCCTTAAATAGCTACATTCTCTGTGGTGTAGGAATTCTTTAGAAATGGAAGTTTACAAATCAGATTAAATCCGTATTTGTTTGGAAGTCCTATCAAAGTTCAGAGGAAGACCAAAATATGCATTCCTTCTGGACATACGAAGCATCATGAGACCAGGGGCTAGAACCAATGTCCCCAGGAAGCAAGTTAGGGACAACAAGTTTGCAGCTAAACATAAAAGAAATTAACAGCTTTTTGAAATGAGAAGCTTTTATATTTCCTAAGAAAATGTTCTACATTGTGAGAATGTCAGCTGATAGGGGACTCTCAGTAAAGAAAAACAAGTATTTGCATATTCCTGGAAATTTGGAGAGATGCCATTGGAGAAATCAAAATGCTTTCCATTCAACCTGTGTTTGGATCTGTATCAGAACGACAAGCTAGCTGGCTTTCTAATAATGTACCTTATTCACTTCAGTGTCCTCAATGTCTGGTGATAACATGTGTCCGCACCTACTCCTGACTCAAGAGGGCCCAAACAAATGTCTAAATCCCCACCAAATCTACCCAAAGGTGAGTGGAGCCAGCAGCAGAGACTGGCCTCCTGCAGGTGCCTCCAAAACCCAACATTGCACTCACCTGAGAGCGCCAAGGCTTCAGCAGACCTTATGCTTGGCTCTATGGGGATTCCAGGAGCCTGGGACTCAGGTGGGGCACAAGCATAAAAGGTTCCTGTCACCTGGCAACCTGCATTTGCAAATAAAAATCAGATGTCTAAACACAGAGTCTAATAATTAGGAGGCCACCTGAGTGTGCAATGGAGTATGGAATGGAGTCACCTTCTAACCCAAACCCAACAGGCTCAAAGCAAGCACCCTCTGATGCAGGGCACATACTCATGAGGCAAAGATAAGCCAAAGTCCAATAGAAAAAAAGCAAGTCAAAGGAGGTATGAGCCATTGTACAGCCTTGGAAGAAAACTCAGAGCTCTCCCTCTTGTTCATAAACAGGGAAAGTGAGGCTCAGAAGGAGATTAAAGGCTTTGACCCTGTTCACAAAGCAAGTTCACGGCTGACTGAGAGATTAGGTCTGCCTAAGTTTTGATTACCAAAGTCCCAATTAAAAACTAACAAATGTTTAGTTCATATTTATTTTACTAGCTACTTCTGGGTTAAGGAGAAAACTGAACCCATCTCCTGCCAGCCCAGTAGCAATGTGTCACCTTAAAAACATATCGAGAAAGGATATGTTGGGCTAGGGATGTAGCTCATTAGTAGAGTAATCTGTCACTGAGTAGATCCCAACACCACAGATATAAAGAAAAAAAAAAGAGAGAAAGAGAAAGAGTATGTCACAGAACCTAATTATTCTAGCAGTTCAATTATTGTTACCCATGCTTAGAAATATGTCTAGACATTCCATTTTTTTTGCCCTGTTCAAAACATTGCCTCGTGTTGCTATGCTTATTAGTTCAACAGAGTCTGATGCATTGGATACATGTCTGAATTTCAGAAATCAGTTTAACGTTAGCCGATTCTTCACCTACAGTTTGAAAAATCAACCTTTGCTGAATATTACTCTTAGAAAGCCAATATAATTGAATCCTAAGTTTTTCTTTAAAGAACATGCTACTCAACAGACTTTATTCAGTACCAAAAGCCAAGAATGACTTGAACAGGCTTGGAAAAGCAGGGATGGAAAGACCAAATTGTAAAAGAGTAAATATTCCCAGAAAACACAAAAGGATCAGTGTGTGGACCCATCTCATGACTTCTACTTAAATAACTAAATCAAAAGTCCTAAAAGCTAGTATTTTGCTGCATTGAACATACTTTGTGAAATTTTCTCTGCACATAGCTAATGAGTGCTTCTGCTGAAAGATTTCACTTTTGATGCCTGAGGAACCCCTGTAGTCACAGGAACACATCTAATCCAAATTACACAAGTCTTTTGGGACCCAATACTAGGCAGGCTCCTGTAAAGACCCTTTAGGTTTTTATTTTATTTTATTTTATTTTTGTAGTGTTTATCCATTCCCTTCTTATTATAATTTTTAATACCAAGAACAGCTCCAACGAACATAATTACTCTTCAAGGGACATAGAGTAATCTCCCAGTGTCCCTGCAGAGGAGAGGATCTGGGCATGACTGTAGTATGCCCATTTTACAGATGGGTAAACAGAAACAGACTAGTGAGATTATGTGACCTCAGTCAGCTAAGAGAAAATTCAGGAGGTGAGATGGCCAGAATCTATCCCTCTCCCCCCCTTTTTTTTGCCTAAGTTTACAAATAAAAGTTAAGGTTACTCAGGATGAAAAAAAAATTGTTAACCCATTAACCAGATAATTTAAAAATATATAGATGACCATTTTGATATATGACCTCCCCTGTCTTTTATACAAGGTTGGATTTGGGCTTAGGATATCTGACATTGAACACCAGCCCTTTACTCTTACTGAGTGACTTGGGCACATTATTTACATTCTACGAGTTTCTATGATCTTCTCTGTTAAAAAAGTGGGGGGGGGCAGTTTTTGCTGCCTGGAATAATCTCTGGGGTATTTAAGGCCCCACATAGGGTTATGCCACATGGGTCCTGAAAAATCTGGTTCTGAGGAGCTTAGCATCCTATAGGACAGAGAAATCCCCCCCCCCCCCGCTCTCCTATCTGATACACATGAAATCTTTCTAGCAATCTCTAAGAAGGGGAAAGCCCTACGGTGTTGCTCAGGACAACTACCCGGAATTCCCCACGGACACATGTCTAGGTCTGCTCTTCTGTCAAATGCCCTGGCACATGCCTTACCATTTTCACAAGCTGGGCCTTGCCAGTGATGGCTACGGGGACCAAATGTCATTGGACACTGATACGGGATTTCTGGGTGAGGCTGATCGGGGACATAATCCCTCCAGCTTCGATCATGGGGTGGCATCATGTAGTTATGAACCTGCTAAAGGAACACAAGAGGAGTTAAGATGAAAAACATTGGCATGGGAAAAGGGGGTGCTTTTATATCCTCCCAAACTCTCAGGGAACCCCTTCTTCGGCCAGCAGCCAACTCATTTTATCATTCGAAAAGACTGGAGTGAGCTGTTCATTACACTAGGTGGAAAACAGTCACAGAAGTTCAAAAAGCACAATGAAGACAGTGTTGTAAAGCGATGATTTATCTAAGGCTTCATCATATGGTTAAGACTGGCACCAAAAATACTGCAAGGAAATTTGCCTTCTTTTACCCACCAAAGTGAAGAAAACAGAGCTGTAATTCAAATCAGGAAAGCCTACAGAGATCAGCTGCCCTGTGGTTTCACATGATAAAGCACAACTTCCAAAATCTTCAACTACTACAAAAGGTCTGGTTCCCAGAAGATTTGAGAATCAATAGAAGAAGCATATTCCAACAGACAAGACACACCCAAGCTCTCCTATTTAAACTAACTGGTAATCTAGGCTGTGTGATGAGACATTCACTCAGCCACCAAGGAAATTTGTTTAGCTGTTGGACTTGTCAAGGAAAACATGAAGTCCTGCTGTTTTGTGTTTCTTCCCCTCTGTGTGGGGCCAACACACAGACCCAGGCTGGACTTCCAGAGGCTTAGTGCCCTCCCCTGTACCTGGGCCGGGAGTGGGGTATAAGGTGCCGTCATGGGGTAGGGGTGGCTCATGGTCATCTGTGGGTCCTCCAGGGTGAGCTGCTTTGCTCCTGTGTGTTTGAGGAAAAGAGAAATGGTACAGAGTGAAAAAAGGAACTGATTCAACTAAACGTCAAATCTTGGAAAAATACCTGAGGCTTTAGTTCTTAGAATGCATAGCACACAGTGTTGACAAATAAGGCATTTTTAGCAATTCCCTTGGGCAGTTCATATTATTTGAACAGATGTCAACAAGATCTGACATATGTATGACAGGTAGAGAAATAAATGAGATCCATGTGCTAACATGCCTTGTGACCAGCTAAGGGGCTCTTCTGGTGAGATATATCCAAGGTGGGGTCATGATTTGTATAAACTGCAGATTTATGGGCTCTTCTCTGGACACACTGGTCAGAATCTTGGAAATAATTGTCCAGGAATCTGACTCAGTAAGTACCCCAGCTGACTATATTATCCTCTAAAAGTGGACCTTTTTATTACTGTAAGCAGTAACAATTTAAGGATGTTCCATATGCTTTTCTTTCTGGAAAATGCCACTTACCAAAGTCTATTAGATAAGTAAAGTTTTAATGGGTCTTCAAGTTTGGAAATTTGGTTCATACTATAATTGAATGGACTAACTGGTAAACACACAGTTGAAGTGCGTGCACACACATTATGTTACAGGGTTAGAGCCTGAGAAATTATCCCTTAGTAACATCACAGGGTTTTCAGCTTATAACTCAGAGAACTTGGGGAAGGAGCCTGCTGGGCTTGACCATGGGACAGGAGGCAGCAGGCTATATAAAAGCAAAAATAGAAAGTGACCTTCAGAATGAAATTAAGGCATTATAAGTATCAGGCTGCCTCTATTCTGTGACCCAAATTCAGGAAAGCCCCTACCTTTTTTGGCTCCCTCAGGAACAATCCTGTACACTTTGTATGGGTCAGAGATATCCAGCTGGCTCCTCTCAACCAATTCCTCAAAGTCATTGCTCTTGTTCAAAGCGCATCGCAAACGTGTCTTCCAGGTAGGAGGGTCTGGTTTATCAATGCCTTCTCGGAACTTTCCTTTAAATAGAGCCCAAGCCTGGTGGGAAAGAATGAAGAGAATGAAAAGTCAATTTCTTTCTTTCTTTTTTTTTTTTTAAGAATCTTTCTAAAAGAAAAAAAAATGTTGCTTAGTGCTTCAGATTTATACTGTTGCTCAAAATGTGAATGGTAATGACACCAGGTGTCCTCCAGGTAAAATTTTCTCACCTAGAACCCTACCATTGTCAAATTAAAGGTGAGTGGTTTCAACATTTCTGGGTGTTTATAAAAGGTGGGATGAGGCTTGGAGGCCCCTGAAGCAAGTGTGGCTGAGATTAGGGACAGAGCTGTGGAAGATTAAGTCCCCACAGGGTACATCTGGACAGTCACAAGGTCTGAAGTACTCTGTGAACAAATTCCCAGAGGAAGTCCCCTTCCCCTCCCTGCCCACAGGTGGGGGCTGGGTCTCACAGTTCACAGAGTAAAGTGCTCTAGGGGAAAGCAGTCATGAACAGGGGCACTCACACAGAAAGAAGGGGAGAGAGAGAGAGAGAGAGAGAGAGAGAGAGAGAGAGAGAGAGAGAGAGAGAAATTTCCAGAGTCTTAGAATAAAAGAGCCAGACAGAGATAGATACCCTGAGACAGAAAGTGAGAAACAGAGATGGATGCATTCAAAGACAGCTAGAACCAGAGAGCAAAGACCAAAGGGGTGGGGGAGTGGGAACCAGAGAAACTCAGAGAGAAACAAGTGAAACAGAGACAGAAAAACAGGGAGGCAGATAAGAGCACCCACAGATGCACAGAGTCAGAGGCTTACACTGACCAAAGGAGACAGGGATTTGGAGATAGGGCCTGAGATTTGGATGAAAACAGAGGAAGGCACAGAGAAGCAACTCAAAGCCCTCTAAAGGCTGCCTCCTTCAAAGATATCCCTACTTCTGGAGCCCTCTGACTGACTCCCTGGGAATTGCTCATGCCACTTGCTCAGGATTGGGGCCAAGTTCCCCATTTAAGCAATCACCTGAGAACTTCAAAGCTCCAGCCACTTATCCCGCAGGGCTCATCTCATTCTGTCGCCCCTGCCAGTCCCTTTCTTTGAAAACCGCTGCACTGGGACCACTGACTGGACTCCGGGCCAAAGACTCTGGATGGAGTCCGGGCCTCTTTGTCACCCCCCCCCCCAAGCCTGCCCACAAGATTCCCTCATTCAGGTGACCTTGAAGAGGGCGGCGTCCTCCTCGCGGTTATAGTCCTGCTTGCCCGCGTGCTTCCACGGGATACGAAAGATGCTCTTCTCTTCGTTCTCCCACACAAGCCCCGGGTACTTGCCGCTGTCGATTTGGTCAATCAGCCACTGGCGGAGTTTCCCGTTGCCGCAGCTCACCGCACTCATGCCGAACTCTCCACCTCGGCCGCCGCCCTCTAGGTTCATACCCAGTTTGCCGACCACCGCCCTGGAGCTCACCCAGAATTCGCCTCCCGTACTGGCTCCACGCTGCAGGGGAGAAGAAAGCTGCCCTTCAGTCACTGCTGCACAGCGCTCTGGCACCCAGTCCTGAACCCTTTTGGCAGTGACCACGCTGTGAAGCGCGTGCGTGCAATGTCAGTGTCACCCAAGTCCCCTAAGAGAAGGTACCTTTGCGACAGGCCCCGGAGCATCCCCTTGGCGCGCACAGTTCTGCGGCTTCCTGAGCGCGCCCTCCGTGCAGCCCGTCTGCTCACCCCACCTTCCAGCACTCTATTAATTTAACTCATTTCACATCTCCAAAGCTCCCCAGGTACACAACTTTTCGCACGCTCCTAAATCCAGTTGCCACCAGTCTTGACACTGCGTTTGCCCGCTCACCTGTCGTTTCCGCTGCTCTCTGCTCGCTCCCAAGCTATTTCCACCTCATTTTCCCCTTTTACTATTAGTTTCCACTCTTTTTTCACTCCATTCACACCCCCCTTGGTGGTTCCCATGCGCGGAGGACCTCGCACGTGGCTGTCCCGTGTTCGGGGTTTCCAGGTGCATAGCACCTGCTTCTCCCGCCGCTCCACACCCCCACCCGGTTTTCTTCTCCCGCAACCTTTAACTCTGTCCTTTAAATAACCCTACCTCTCTTCAGCTAACCAGGATTAAGTAGGCCCTCTGAGCAACAAGTGGAGAAGAGTGTGTACTATTGGAGGAGCGCAGCCCAGCAGCTGGAGATTCCCGCGCGTTGAGAGTCAGAATGATACCCAAACCAGTGAGGGAGAGTTGGGACAAGAAGGGTCCCAGGGAAGGCGAGGCCAGCTCCTGTGCCTGGGAAGCGAAGGAGTGCACTGAGCAGGGGTTGAGGCGGTAACGCTCAGGCCTCCCAGCTGCCCAAATTTGGACCTCCTCCTTCCTCCTCAGCCCGGTAGTTACACGCTGACGGTAGTTGAGTTTGGGACCCTTAAGAATGAGATTCAGGGGAAGGAGCCAATAGGGTCAGGGGTTGTCCTCCCGCGAACTAGCCTGCTGCTCCGTGTGGTTTCCTTTGACCGCTCGGCCTTAGCTATTCCTGGATCCCCGACAGTCCCGTTAGCTCATCTGGTACCGCGCGTGGCACCTCCAGGGCGCAGGTCGGGCTGACCAGCTAAGTGGCAGTGGGGTCCAGGATCCGAGAGAGCCCGTAACAGGACAGGCAGTACAAACTCCCTGGGTCCGATGCAGATGGGGTGGGAATCTGAGCTCCCTAACTTGGCCCCGCTCCCTTCCCCCTCCAAAGCTGGGGTCCCCTGCGTAGCCTTGAGATGGAACCTGGGACTTCTAGTTTGTGCTCCCTGCCCTCTCAAGCCAGCCTCACACTTCTCTTGACCCACTCCAGTCCTTACCTCTCCCGGTACTAGGAGCTGAGGGCAGCGGTGTGTCCCAAGTTCAAGTGGTGAAACTAAGAGAGTGAGGTGAGAAAGAGGAACTTTATAGAGCTTGAAAGCCGCGCTGGGGGCGGGGCGGAGGCGGGACGGGGGAGGCTCCGCCTGCGGCGCGGAGGGGGGCGCCTGGCTAACGGAGACCGAGCCCGGGAGGACGAGCCCCAGCTTCTGGATGGAGGCGAGGGGCAGCTGGTGACCCGGTTGGGGACTCTGGTGGCTCTCCGCGACCCTCTGCTCCTCTAGTCGGAGAGCGCACTTGGATCCTGGAGCGTCCCATCTCTGGGACTGTCACTGCGGACCGTTTCCCGCGAAGGGCGAGGCGCGAAATGGGGATCTCACCTCCCCGCCAGGATCTGCCCCGAGTCCCGTCAATAACTAGTGACAACCAAACGGCAGCAATGTGGCTTGGGCGGGAAGTGGGGGGGAGTGTAGTAGTAGGAATTTGGTGAAAAGAGAACTTTTGTTTTCAGAGCCCGTAACAGGGTTGTCCACTTACTGAAGACTGGAGTGAGGGGTGGAGGAGCATCTTTGTCAAGAGAGAACCCTGCCTCTCCGCGGTATTGAGAGAACATCGCACTCTTTTAGAAGAAAATAGGAAATGGCCAGGATCCTTGGAGCCATAAACCACGGTTCAAATACTGTGTACATCTTTGAAATGCCTGCATACTTTTTCGTCTATTAAACTGGTGAATTGAGGTGATTCAGACCATGCAGGACCCGCAAAGTTTCAATTACTATAACATGAAAGAGATGGCAGCATGCAGGGCGGGGGGATCCCGAAGTATCCAAGTACCCACATAAAAATGATAAAGTTTAAACCTCAGCCTGGTGGAAAGCAGTTTAATAGTCGGGTATAAATACCCCAAATGAGAATAATATTTAAGAGGATCTAGGCTTTTACTTAATTTTCCAAGCTGTCTTTGATTTCCCAAACTCACTCCCTGAGCTTTCACCCACTGAACTTTCACCAGATTGTCTTGGATTCGCTGAGCATGTTTATTTACTTAGCATTTTCAGGTAAACCGTCAGATCACCACTTTCTATATGATTTTAGATCACCACCACTCCAGGACAGTTTGCAACTTTTGAAAAGCTTTTGATTTCACTTATTTCTCAGTTTTTCTTTTAATCTTATATTTTGGGTCAATGTCTCCTAACTGAAGCAAAAACTAAGTTTAGGCCAGAGCAAGACTGGGAGGGAGGTACAGATAGATATGCTTTTTTTTCTAAAACCAAAAGACTTTCTCAGAAATTTACAGGATGGCATGTTTTTATTTCACTCAAGTAAGTTTTCCATTATCAGAGTCTAGGTAATAAACAACAGGGTTTCATTCAAAGAAAAAATTCTGGTCATAACCTGTTTTGCTTCCTTTCTTCTTTCAGAATTATTCACCCACCAAATATATTTTTTTTGAGTACCTACTATTTGTTAGGAATTATTATTAGGCACTTGGAACACCTCTGTGAACAAAGCAAAGATTGCTGCCTTCAGGTTGCATTACATTTTCATCAGTGAATTACCTTTTTCCAAAATATGCACTAACATACCAGACAGAAGGAGATCACTAAGGACAAAAATGGCAAAGTAGAGCTTTTGGCACTTTCCCACACGTGTGCTGTGCATTGGGCTTAGTCAGTTTCAGTATTTTCCTCACTTATCCACATCCTCTGTTTTTAGAAGTTCACAACAGTCATTTGATGAGACTTTCTGATACTCTACACAGCCACCTTCTTTAAAATGTGATTGCTAACCTTCAACGCCATCTTCTGGTTTACTTGTTTATCATATTGATCCCCTAGACTGGATTTTTTTTTTTTTTTTGATGATGAGGAGGAGGAGGTGAATACAAAGTGTAAGCTATTTGAATCACTAAAACTCTTGATGTCCTCATTATCCCTGGAGGAGAGGATTGAATGACCAGATAGGTACTGCTAATTGCTCACCAAGGACTTACATATCCTAGTCATAGTTGAAACAAAAATATGACAGTTATTTTTTTTAGTTAGAGCTTCCTCTTACACTAACCTCCAAACTGAGACTTGAGAAAATCAACATGTTCCATAGTAAAAGACTAGACCTTTGTCTTCAAATGCAACAACTTGCTGAAAAACGAAAACAAATGGGAAAATCAGTTAATTAAATGTCTACCCCCAAACAAAGGCTGATTCTTATATACGATAAGAAAGTTATTTCATTGAGTTATCTAGATGAAGTGCTGTTGAAAATAGAGCCTGATCAGAAAGGAATATTTCAATTTTCAATTCACATATATCTTAGACTGTAAGAGAAATGAATGTACCCAAATTCAACATTTTAAAAAATCAACCTTTTAAAACTATACTCTCATGTGTAAGAAGAATACTTTAGAAAAAAACATTAGACACATAAAAAATAAGTGATTGAGCTGATGGTGTGGCTCAGTGGTAGAGCACTTGTCTAGCATGTGCAAGACCCTGAGGTTCCATCCCCAGCACGCACGCACACACGCGCGCGCGCACACACACACACACACACACACACACAATTGGAACCTTGTTTTGGATAATATTATTTTCTCATTAATTTATTCTTTAAAAGGGAAGGGAATTAATAGTTAAAAACAACACAACTCTATTATTAAAAGAAATTTAAAGGACATTTTAATTTATTGTAAAAAATCATGAAAATACTAAAAATGTTCTGCTGTTTTAATAAATTCATACAGGGTAGTGTCTCCTCTAATGCTCTTTGGTTATCTGTGTATGCAATGCTAATTATTACCATTGACCATGACATCATGGATGGCAGGAAGGTGGTGCTACTACTGGTGATTAAATGTTGGAGCTTGAGTGTCATCAAGAGCTGGTTCAGACCAGTGAGGCCTTGGATGGGTTACTTGTTCAGTGAGGGGGATATTGTTCCTGCTTCCGAGCAGTTTTATGGTATTAAAGTAATGCTTGCATAGTGCCTTATAAGTGTTCAACAAATTGGGACTATTATCACTTACATCATACTTCATCACTTGGGGAAGTGTCACAGAATTTATCTAATTTGATTCCCCCAATGGTATCTGCTTTGTGGGCAGGATGGCCAGAATTCAGCCCCGTTGAACAGATAAGGAAAGAGATCCTGAGAGCACAGAGGTCCAAGAGGCTTGCCCAATAACTCAGCCCTGAGGAACTGTTCTTTCTGGGAGTACACAGCCATTTGGCTGTCCCTGGAGTTAATATTTCCCAACCAGCCTCTGAGTGCATGGGAAGTGGTATGTTTGTCCAGGCCTGGCACTCAGTGGTTCAGTTAGCATGGATAAGATTCCCTGTCTGTGAAGCAGAGGTTGCCAGGAGGTGACCACGGAACCCTCTTTCCACCCTAAATAATTTTCTTTCTGTACTAACTTGCAACCATTAATGGTTTCCTGGTGGCTTTATTGTTTATGATAAATTTGGAATAAGAAAAGCTGAATTTTTTTTAAAGCCACTGACCTAACCACTGGTCTTCACTTCATTCTTCTTCACGAAGCTATGTTCATTTTGAGGAAATTGGAGGAAACGGGTGCAGTTTCTCAACCACTCCCCTTAACTATTTAATCCTCTGATGGGGGAACAAAATCTAACCTTATAAGTTACTTATATAAGAGAGATGTTGAAATGGAACATTCTAAGATGAAATTACATGTTAAATGCTCTCACTACACACTTAGTTAAAAAAAATTGAGTTGAACATTCTTTGTAAAGTGATGTACTCTTTGGTAATACTAATAAGATGTGTAAACCTGGATTTTTTTCATAAAAAAACCTGTATGTACTTTCCTAATATAATTTGCAAATGCTTTGAGTTTTTTGATGAAGGAATTTGCAGAGCTCTAGCATTAAGCATTCCCAGACTACAGGTTATTGAGAAGAGTTTGTGGACTCCTTTGGTGCACAGAGTTCAGGTGCATGTTTTTTTCCTAAGCAGGGTATAACCGAGTCGGGGATTTTAATCAATTTTGAAATAAGTCGCAAAGTCAAAAACAAAGGAGGCAATGGTGCCTCCTTTCTCCAATGTTTACAAACAACTCACCATTCCCTTTTTGCCTCCTCTTGTTGTCAGCATTCTAAGAAGTCTCCCTGTAACACTACTTTCTCTCTGAATCGTTATGTTCCCTACATAAGCAGTGACGTGGCTTTAAAGGAGGAACCACTCGATACTGCCAACTCCTTCCACCAAGCCAACAAAAATGCAAATGGTTTGCAATCACTTTGGGCAGTTTTCTGAAAACTGAAGCAATAGGTGAAAGGCAAATGGCTTTGTCTAATTTCACACATTTGTAGCCGTGCACAACGTCAATTTTTTTCTAAACTTCATCAACTGTTCTTTCAGCTAAGCATTGTGTATTATCACTGTCACACACAATGTGTTACTCCTGAGACTCTGAGGTACTTTGAGTATCCCAGAAAAGGGTACTCAGGAAAAGTTACATTATCCTGTGGTACCAAGACACCCCTGAGAATTGGGTGTGTATGTGTTAACTTCTAGCTCAGAAGAAAATTGTACCTCCTTTTCATGGAGACTCATCATCGCTCTGAGAATTCAGGATGACAAAGGAGGATCCATGTGGAACATCCCTGATTATTTGGCAAGAGAAAGGATTCAGGGAGAACCATGTGATGGTTCTTCAAGCTTGTGCTTGGAAGTGAGTTATGTCACCATAACTCATATTCCCCGATAAGAAGGTAAGGAATATAGCATGGATGTGGTGGGAGTGAGAGTAATGGCCAAGAGTCCTGGGAGGACTGGGAGAAGAGATGATAAACCCTCAGGGGCAGAAGATGGGTCACAGAGGAGGTGACAGAAGAGGACAGCAGAGTGTGGGTGGATATGGTGTAGTGAGGTTGGAGTCAGAGACTCTAGGCTCAGAGATTGGGGGAAGGGTATCACCAAGACTCTGCATAAAAAAATTAGGAAGAGGAGCAGGTTCATGTGGGACTAGACAGGTGAAGTTTGAGAGGATCTTGCAACATCCTCATTGAATTAATTACTTATCCAGCAGGAATTTGAAAACAGAACTCTCTTGATCACCTTTGAATCATGGTTCCTAATAATAAGTTCTAAACACAAATGTGTTTAGATTCTTAGGTCATGCTTTTGGTGACAAGAATACAATGGGATCCTAGTCCCCTCTCAGCATCTCAGGAAGGAGGCAGTAGCAGACTCTGAGATGGAGACTAGCTTGTACTTGTCAAATGTCTCTCTCTGAGATGTTTCGGACCAGAAGTGTTTCAGATTTTAAATTTTGTTTCATATTTTGGAATATTTGCATACACATAATGAGTTATCGTGGGGTTGGGAACTAAATATAAACAGGAAATGCTTTGGTTTCCTATACACCTTATACACAACACCTGAAGGTAATTTTATACATTTTAAAGTAATTTTTTCTTATAAAACAAAGTTTCATGGGGTAAAATTTTCTACTTGTAGCATCACTTTAGTGCTTCAAAAGGTTTGGATTTTGGATTTTAAGATTAGGGATGCTCGACCTGTATTATTAGGAAGTGCAAATACCTATGAAGCTAAGGGGAAGGAAGTAGTATTGGGCTTAGATAAGCCAAGAAGCAATGCTGAACCAAGAAGACTCAGTTACCACCACAGAGTTCTGGAGGTAGAATGACCCTACTGTACTTTCACTGACCAGTCACACCTACAGGCTGCTCCTGGAGGAGGTGTGAATTGAGAATGGTGGTTTTCTTCAGCTGGAGAAATATCCACAGAAGGCTGCCTGCTGAGAACCATCTCCCCAAATAATCTCAGTCTCTGGGGGAATTAGTCTTTCAGTCCCCAATTGGGATCTGAGTAGTGTCGGACACCCACATGTAAGACTCTCCCTCCAGAATAGGGTTGCCAATTTTAGCAAACAAAATTGTGGATCTCCCAATTAGATTTGAATTTCAGATAAACATTATATATAATGTTTTGGAAATTAAGAAAATTGTACCTCATTAAACTTTGTTTTATAAGAAAAATCACTTTAAATTGTATAAAGTTACCTTCAGGTGTTGTGTACAAGGTGTATATGAAACCAAAGCATTTTCTGTTTAGATTTAGTTCTCAACACCAAGATAACTCATTATGTATATGCAAACATTATATATAATGTGTATGTGTGTATATATATGTATACACATTCGTATAAATATGTTCCATTCAGTATTTGGAACGCACTTATACTAGAGAAACAATTCATTGGTTTTTCTGAGACTCAAACCTTGGATGTTTTTAGATTCCACATAGAGTAAGATATGAATGTGTCCCCTAAAAGTTCATGAGTTGGAAACTTAATTTCCAAATTAAGGTATTAATGGTATTTGAAGGGGGTGCCATTGGAAAGCAATTAGGATTAGATAAAGACCAGGCATGATGGATTTAGAGGAATTATAAGAACAAGAAGACAGACCTGAGCTGCAGCTTGCTCTATTTGACCATGCAATGCCTTCTGCCATGTTATAATGCACCAAGAAATCCCTCACCAGATGCCAGCACCATGCTTTTGGGATCCTCAGCCTTTAAGACCATGAATTAAATAAACCTTTATTCTTTTAAAATTACCCAGTCTGTTGTATTCATTTATACAAACAGAAAACAAATGAAGACATCTGGCGACCTGTCCTGGAGAAAACAGAAGAGGAAGGTCAGTGGAACAGAATACAGCCCTGGCCCCTGTAGCTGGTCTTGGGGCCCCAACTGAAACTCATTAAGGACCTCCTCTTCTCTACTTTCTAGAGTCTTCCACCTTTAACCAGTGCCATGGTTTGATAGGGGTGAGTGTGTTCCCCCAGTGTTCTTGTGTTGGAAGTCTGGACTTCAGTGTGGTCAGGTTGGAAGTGGTATGACATTTAAGAGGTGGGGCCTAATGTAAGAGAATTAAGTCAGGAAGGTGCTGCACTTGGAAGGAATTGATGAAGTTCTTGTGGGCCTCTGAGTTGTTGTTACGACAGGGTTTTGATCAAAGACCAGCTCCTGCCTGGTTTGTGGCTTCCTGTGTGATCTTTCCCTCTTATATGTATCCCTGCCACTGTGATGCCATCTACCGCAAGTTGCTCACCAGAACAGAGCTGGTGCTGGCGCCAGCCCTTGAACCTCCAAAAACATAAACTAAATAAACTTTCTTTATAAAGTATCCAGCTACAGGTGTTTTGTGGTGTCAATGAAAACTGAACTAGTTAGTACAGCCAGCATTTGTCTCTGCGGGACCAGGCAGCAAGACCCAAGCCTTCAACCTTGCGGGAGTTGAACTCCTGGTCACCAAACCTTCCTGGTTTAAAGGTTCTGCACTCCCACTTACTATTTTCTATCAATACTGCACAAGGGAAAACTAAGGGGTGCCCAGTGGATCACCAGGCCTTGCCACGGTAAAACAACCTCATATCCCCTGATGATCAAGGTCCTGAGGGTGCCTTCTCCCAGCCAGCTCCCACCTAAGGAGCCTCTCAGATACCTGCCTTAGCTTCTAGTCCAGTGGCAACCTCTTTGTGTCTCTTAGAACCAGGACACAAATTCTCCCACTGGCTACTGGCAAGGATGTTAAATGGGACAACTCATTCCTCCATGGCTCTTTGAACTATAGATCCTACTGAGGATGATTACATTGTGAAGGTTTTTGATTCAGTGTAAGCTGCATCCTCCCATCCCTTCTCCCACCACCTGGGCTGGCTGTTGCACCTATGCCCTGATGTTTGTGGGCCTCTGTTTTCTCATACTTCTGAGAGATATAGAGCTGTGTGTTGCCAGCATCTCCAATGGTCTTGCTGGATGAATATATAATGCTGTGTCCCAAGAGTGTGGTCACACAGTGATCCTCTGTTATCTCAATCTAGAACCCAGCCCCATGAGGGCTCTCCAGGATTTTACGGACACATCTAGGCAGCAACAGATGCTCCTGTACTTATGATGGCGTTACATCTGGATAATAAACACATCAAAAGTTAAAAATATCAAAAGTCAAAATGCACTGATACACCTAACCTGCCACACATCCTAGCTTACCAAAAAACACACTGTAGAGTGTTGGCTGTTTCCCTTCGTGATCGAGGGCCTGACTGGGGGCTGCCCAGTATGAGGAAGAGGATTATATTAGATGTGGCTAGATCAGGAAAAGATCCAAGTTCAAAATTCAAAATACAGTTTTCTAAAGTCGGAAAATAAGAAGTCAAGCCATTCTTAGTTGGGGACCCCTTTTCTTCCTGGGCATTCATAACATGACCCCAGCTGCACCATCTCGTAACTTGACCCTGGCTGTTGGCCTAGAGGCCAGCCAGGAGGATTGAGGGGGCAGATGCAGTTGACTTGAAGGAGAAACCTCTGCATCTTCTCCAAACACAGCCTTTAAAACGAGGGTGAGAATGTTCGGAGACTTCCTGGGATTCCCACACCCTCTTCAGCCAAGGGAATGAGCCCTTCTTTCCCCAGGGCTACCTGGGCAACGTTTCCCAGTGTCCTCTTAGGACCTTGTGCAGGGTTTGTCTTATCTGTGCAATTCATTGGCTTCTTTCTTTTCTTTTTCTTTCTTTCTTTTTTTTTTTTGCTAGTATTGAGACATAGTTTATTAATGTACAGCTTCCCCCACATCAGGACACAGAAAGAAAAACTGCTAAAACAGTCACTTTAAAAATTATGACTCTCACATCTGATTCTTTATTAATCTTTATGAAAAGAAACTGTCCACTTAAGGTGACATTGAGCCCTCCTAGGCAGAAAGTCAAAGTATAATTATTTTTTTTCACTCCAAAGTATTATTAGCCCCCACAAGGTTGGAGCAGACTGAAAGTTACTTTCCATAATCAGGGGCTTTTATGTTTTAAATATTAAATTTAGAGCTGGTGTTGTAGCTCAGTGGTAGAGCGCTTGCCTGGCATGTGTGAGGCCCTGGGTTCGATCCTCAACACCACATATAAATGAATAAATAAATAGACGATCCATGGACGACTAAAAAATTAAAAAAAATTAGGCCAGTGCTGCCGAAACCTATGGCATATGAAGGGCCAGCCTCATTTGAGTTCATTGCACCTCTCAGTGAGACAAGAGCAGAAAAAGACCCCATCATTGTTTGGTAGAACCATGCATGAGACTGTGAGAGTTTACAAAGAAAACGTATCATGCATGAGAAGTGACATTTCAGCAGGGCTTCTCCAGGCAGGTCAGGGTGGAAAAAAATCCCAGGAAGTGACCTCAGGCAACAAATGACATACAGGTCAGCAAACCAGGGACTGGTTCTCGAGACTACTCTGGATTCTGGGTTCTGGAGTTACCCCTTTGGCTACTTGAAGAGGATTTGTGGGGAACATTTTAGAGTGAGAACTGTTAAGTCATGCTTGCTCCATGTTTGTGCTACTGTGGAACATAAATGTTTAAGAACTTTATGTGTATGAACTGATTTTAGCAAGAGAGTTGTGACATTTATTTCAATTTCAATATTAGCTGTTTCATAAAACAATCCTCTTTCAACTTCCCTCCATACATATTTTTAAAGCCATGGACATGTTTTAAAAGTCTGAACATATAGATTCTTTATGATGTTCTAAGAATCTCTTTTATGAATCAAGCTGATTTTTTTCCTCTTTCAGAAGCATGAGGGGGTTGCTCAGGACAAGTCGGACAGCAATTATATTTGGGTAGGAGCTTAAATTTATGATTTCTATCTATCTGTAAAAATACCAACATCCATGGAAATGAACATCCTTATAAGTTTGATGTGGAATTCCTGCTTTGGATCTTTGACCTCCTGTGGAGGGATTGCTCATATAGAGCTTTCCAGGTTTTTTCCCCCCTTGGGGTTGAGGGGTGGGGTTGGCCCCATGGTCAGTTGGGCATGGCGGTGCCCACAGACTCATACAGTCATACAAGCCTGGAAATTTCTTGGGGGAAAACACAACATAAATTCTGTCCCTTTCATTTGGATATGGGACTTGCTCTTTAGATGTGGTCTGACTTTGGATGGAAATCTCTGCCCTTTCTTATCTCACAGGAGGTAATGCCAGCCCTCAGTTCTGATGCTTCAATGAGACATTATAATGCATTCAACCATCGTTTCCTCCATATTTCTTTCACTATTATTACCATGTGGGAAAGTGAAGCAGATTTTATGATTTCATTTTAGAGATGCTTATTAAGATTAATGAGGTTACTTAGAGTCAGAGGTCAACAGAACCTGAGGGAGAGTGAGGATAGTTGTGGTCACTTGACTTGAGGGTTGTCCTGCACCCCTCAGCCCCTCTGAGTTACCCAGCCAGGATCTGTCCCTTTCCACTTTTCTCCTCTTCCCTCACTCAGGTTGATCCTGAAGAAGCACATCCGAGTGGACATGGCCTGGCTTGTACCTGAGCACTCCAGCCTTGGCCTGCCAGCTTGGATCCTATTCTCTTGGTTTCCTCCCTTAGTCTGCAATCCACAGTAGCCTGTGCCTTTGCCCTAACTGCTTCTCAGCTCCAACTCCCTTGCCTATGGAGAAGACTGACACAATGACGTGTGACCATCCAGTTTCTCCCCTCTCCCTCTCCCAGTCTCAGAGAAGACTTCTGCCTCTACCTTCAGTTAATCCTAAAGGCCAAAGGGGTGAGCAAAGGAAAGATGGAGGGCATCGTACAATGCTTATTCTGTCTATCTCTCTGACGCATTGCAGAGTCAGACCCAGGTGCTCAGCAAGACTTGAGTTTTGGTGTCACCTAGCCATTTCTCAGTTTCAGAGTTCTGAAAGGATATAAACAGAGTACGAAGACCAGTGGTGGTACACTGGTACCTGGGGGCGTGGACACATACGCTATTGAGGGCATTCAGTTCTCCGGGAGAGTTTAGACATTGCACTCATTTTTGTTGGCATTCTCAAAAGGAATATGTTATTATAAGCTGTTTGTAATAAATTATACCAAGAAGCACCAAATAATGGCTTTAAGAGGTCAATTCTGTTGAAATGTCGTGGGCTGTCCAGTGAAAGCCAAACTTGGGAGCACCTCAGCTGTCCTTTCACTCCATCACTTGTTGATTCCGTTGTGTGGTGGGGCAATTTCTCATTACCTGGGATCATCTGCAGGGAAGCTCTTTGTTGAGCTCCAGCTCACTGGAGGTCCTCAGCAATTACTGAAGGAAACTAGGTCCTTCATCTTGTTCCTACTGAAATTTCCCTTATGGAGCTCTGAAGCTACCTTCTGAAATTCCCTTTCTATGAGAGTCTCTAGACCAACTAAGGAACTTGTACTTGATTGGCATGACATTGGCTCTTCAACATCACAGTGATCGTATTTCCTTGAGGTCCCCAGCCTGAGATTGGGATTCCGTCTGTGGAGTCTGCAATCTGCATTTCCCATCAAACAGCCAGGAGATTTCAATTCAGGGGAGTGTAAGGACCACACCCTAAGAACAACACAGTTGGAAGAGAAGGGGCACCTTAAAACTTTCCCAGTTGGAAGGGACATACCCAAACCTGAGTCTTGAAAAATATAACTTTGCAGAGGTGCTTGGCTGGACTGGAGAGAGAGCTAGAAAGACAGGGTGCGCTGAGGGTGGGGGGAAAGCCTTGGAACTTATAGAAGGCACTGTCAAGGGGAAGCAAGACCTCAGACATGCCAGGGACTGCTGTGCCATCACCAGATGCAGAAAGGAAATGCTGACGGAGGGTGAGCTTAAGATACATAGATGGCCTGACTTGGGAACTTGGGTTTGCTGTGCCAGATGAACATTTAGGTGGATAGTTCTGTTTAAAAAACAAAAACAAAAAACAAAAACAGAGAAGTTCACTTCCCGAGGAAGTTAGGTGGGTGGCCCAGGCCTAGGTGATGGGATCTGGTGTCTGAGCACATGGAGGGAACACAGGAATGGTGAATTGTCTTGAACATAGTGGATATTGTGGTGAGCAGCAGGCTTCTCTTTTTCCCTGCCCCTGTCTTGTCAGGTTGAGGCCAGGAGGAGGTCAGGAGGAACTAGGTTTCCTCTGACCATGGACTCTGATCACTTCCCTCCCAGCAGGTTTATTCAGCACAGTCTGGAGTCACCCTGGGTGGGAACAGCCAAGGTGACTTCCTTTTGAAGCCTGCAGCAAGCTGCTGCACACAGGAAGGAAATGCTTCATGTACCATGCCCCTCACAACAGAGGGGAGAGGGGAGAAGACCTCAGAGAGGGAAAAAGATCAGGGGCTAGTTTTCCACAGGTGGAGCACACACACAGGATACTGGGAAACTTCCTAGGGGTGCAAGCACTCTTAGGAGCATTCTTCTCCCCAGCTGTTTTTTGACATATTAAGCCACACACTCTGGAAGGAAGGAGCCGGAAGGCTTGTATTCAGCCTGGAACCTGTTTCCATCACTGAGGAATGCCCTGGGGGAGGCCAGAGGACTCTACATAAGAGCCAGATCCCCTCTGGATTAGCTTTTGGTGGTAAAACTGCAAACCTGATGTCGGGTCTGCAGCTGCGTGGGACTCTCTTCACGGATCTTCAATAGTGTCTCATATAATCGGGCAAGGAAGTGAAGTAGGCAGTATAAGTCCATTGTAGAGATGAACATGTTGAGGTCTAGGAGATTGCTAGAATTACCCAAAGTCAACAGAACCATCTGGGGAGTGAGGAGAGTCTGTCCTATGCATCATCAAGAAATGAACCCAAGATGACCAATATGGAAAAACAGGTCCACTTCCTTAATAATCACCCCACTTGGAAGCCTGTTTGCTCCCTGACTTCTTTTCAGGTCTTCATTCGAAGGCCACTTCACGTGGGGGGCCTTTTAGTGCCCTTAACACTCACACATTGCATGGACCTTAATTTTTCTGAGTAGCATCAATCACTGATCACATTTTACTCCTGTCATTCGGGTGTGTGTGTTTTGTCTCCTCTCTGCTCCCTCTTGCTTTGATTCTCTTGCTCTCTGGCATCACCAGCACTAGGATGGCATCTGAACATATTATTTGCTCAATAAATGTTTTTTAAATTAAAAAAAATAAGTGAGTGCCTATTCATTAAAATGAAGCAAATTCACACCCATTTAAATGAGAACACACACACAAAAAACAATTGTGTGGATGAGATAAATACATTCCTTCAAGAGAGCAAGTGGACACCCTGGTTCAAAGATATTCATCTCCACATTGGTTACTGTAACTCTTAGAAATAATTTAAATATTGAATCATGGGGGAACCACTAAATACACATTGGTATATTCGCACAGTTGGAAAATCATATGTATGAAAATTTTTGTTAATTTGGGAGAAACGCTTATGATATGAGGTTCTGGCAAGACAGCAGATGTAAAATTGCATGCATGATATGATCTTAACTCTGAGAAAAACGTATAAGAGTTAGGGAAATCCCCAATACGTTACCAGCATGTGTGGTGGGGCTACACAGTATTTATATAAATAATTCTTATCTCTATTTTTCCTAAATTTAATGTTCCTTTGGGGGTCTAAACATACATTATTATGAAAACCACAGACATTTTCTTAAGAACAGAAAATTAACACACAGCAGGATTAACTAATCATATTGATTGATGTCAAAATCTGAGGACCATGCCTCTTTTCTTTTCTTTTGACTGTGGACAGAACCTGCCAGGGTCACTCTGCCACTACATCCTCAGCCACTCAACTCAGTTTGGTGGCAAACTGCAGAGAAACCAACCTGATGCCTGGTATTTTTTTTTAAATTTTGAGATAGGGTCTTACTAAATTGCTGAGGCTGGCCTGGAATTTGTGATCCTCCTGCCTCACCCTGCTGATTCCATGGAATTTCAGGTGTGTGCCTCACGCCTGGCTAGGGCAATGCCTCTTGGCCTTCGCTTTTATTCAATTTTATTCACTCTTCCTGTTTATTTTGGGATTGATGTCTTAATGCCAATTACTTCTATTTTCACATGAATGTCTCTTTCTGGGTGGCTTGAAATCTGACTTTGGATGATTGAAGCTCTTAGCAGGGAAACATAGACCCCCCCATTGTCAAAATCTGAAGCCGACATACTAGGCTAGGTGCTGGGGGAAATACAAGCATATCAGAGCATGGTTCCTCCCCTCAATAAATTTTCATCTGAGTGGCTCCGGTGCTCTGGTCTTTACCTTTACCAAAACCACCAGAGACATTGTCCTGGCAAAAATCCAAGGGCCTCCATCCCTTTTTTGAGCCCCTGGGACTCTCGCTACCTCTGTTTCTCTCCAGACATCTCTCCAAGAATGGTATTTTGGATGTCCTACACCCACAGAGCATTCACAATTTGTTGGGCATCGGACTGATCTCCTTTCCTTCTCTTTGGAATTTTCTAGGCCTTGCTGTGCTGTTGCGTCACTCTCAAGGATGGAAAGATTTTCTTTTCATGATACCAGTTGTCCTCATGACCTTGAGTTCAGTGGCCTGTGCTTTCCTCTTCTACTCTCTCTCCACAACCTCATTGCTGTATTGACCTCTACCTATCTCCACTCCTAAAGAGTTTACTATAGCAGTGACAGGACTCTTTCCAGCCCAGTCCTATTAGCCACAACTTCCTCTTTTGGACTGGTCCTCTCTGACCCACTCAACCTCTAATGGGTTGCCCCAAGTTTAGAACTCAGAGTGTATATAATACTGTGGGCATTTAAAAAAGATAGTTTCCATCCAAGCTGAAATATATTTTTTCTGTAATGTAACTAATATCTAAAAATAGCATAGTAGGATTACCCAGCTATTTCCTCCGATAAAGTTTCCTTTTAAAAATGTTTATTTTTAAATCGGTAAAAGTTGTATATATTTATGATGTTAGTCAGCTTTCCATCATTGTGACCAAGTGTCTGAGATAATCAACTTAAAAGGAGAAAAAGTACATTTTGGCCCATGGTATCAGTTGATGACCAGTTGGCTTCATTGGCTTTTGGGCCTGCAGTGGCATTGTGTATCATGGCAGGAGCACATGGCAGTGGAGGTTTGTTTACCTCATGGTACCTGGGAGGTAGAGAGGGACAAAGATGAGAAACTGGGGGTCCAACTGTCCCCTTCAAGGGCATGCCCTCAATGACCTACCATATTCCCATGAGGCCCCACCTTCTAAAGGTTCCAGCACCTATACAGTGCCACAGGCTGCCAACCAAGTCTTTGACATATGGGCCTTTGGGGACACTTCCAAACCATAGTTTTTAATGTTTTGATATATTGACACATAGTGGAATGGCTAAGTTAATCATAATACATATGACCTCACATATTCACTGTTTGTGGTAAAAACATTTAAAATCTACTCTGATCAATGTTCAAGGATATGATTAATTGTTATTAATTATAGTTACCACATTGTTCAAGAGATCTGTTGTCTAACTGAAATTTAACTGAGATCTAATCTGAAATTTTGTATCCTTTGACCAACAGCCTTCAGCCTGGGATGTTTTTAGACTCCATGGAGAAGTACTTGTCTTTCTGTGCCTGGCTTATTTCACTTAGCACAATGTCCTTCAGGTTCATGCAGGTTGTTGAAATTACTGGACTTCATTTTCCTCTGGTTGTGCTTTCTAATCTTTGGTTTGTGTATTGTTAACTGTATTTACTGTGCTGTGCAATAGAACACCAGAACTTATTTCTGCTAACTGAAATTTTGTATCCTTTGATCTACCTATCCCCACTTCCCTGCCCCCAGCCTCAGAAAGCCACCATTCTATTCTCTACTTCTATGAGTTCAACTATTTAAGATTCCACATACCAGTAAGATCATGTGGTATTGATCTTTCTGTGCTTGGTTTATGTCGTTTGACATATTGTCCTTAAGGTTTGTCCATGTTGTCACAAATGGCAAGTTTTTTATTTTTTTAAAGGCTGCATATTTTCTTCATTTACTCATCCATTAATGGAAATTTAGTTTGATTCTATATCTTGGACATTGCAATTCATACTTAAATAAACATTGACATGCAGATAGTTCTTCACATAGTGATTTCATTGGCTATATCAATAATTCATCAGGGATTCCTTTTTTCTTTTTCTTTTTTTTGGGGGGGCAGGGGGTGGGGGGCGGAATACTGGGGATTGAACCCAGGGGTGCTTTACCACTGAGCTTCATCCCCAACCCTTATTTTTTTTTTTTATTTTGAGACAGGGTCTCACTAAATTGCTGAGGGCTTTTCTAAGTTGCTGAGGCTGGCCTTGAACTTGTAATCCTGCCTCAGTCTCTTTAGTTTCTGGGATTCCGGGCATGCAACATTGTCTTGTTCATCGACAGTGGCTGAATTCAGATATTTCTTCCTCGTCCACTCACTATCATTCCAGTGAACTTAGAGGTAGGTTTTAAGTGGTTCTCCAGCTTTCTACAGGATACTCCACTCCTGCTAGGGCTTAAGAGTATCCCATTATTCCAACACCTATCATTCTGTTTTTTTTTTTTTTTTAAGAGAGCAGATCACTAGACATTTTTTTTCATGGTTTCTCAGATTGTTTCTCAATCTCTCCTTGTCTTGTGCCCTTGAGTCTTGATAGTACTAGCCAGTTACTTTGCAGAATGTCTCTGAGTTTGGGTTTTTCAGAAATCCACTGAAGTGATATTGTGTCCTCCTGTGTGCATCACATCCAGGGCATGTGATGCTAACAGGCCCTATTTGTGGTGCTGTTTCTCTCTCTCTCTCTCTCTCTCTCTCTTGTACCAGGGATTGAACTCAGGGGCACTCGACTACTGGCCACATCCACAACCCTATTTTTCCTATTTTGTTTAGAGACAGGTTCTCACTTAGTTGCTTAGCACCTTGCTTTTGCTGAGGCTGGCTTTGAACTCTTGATCCTCCTGCCTTAGCCTCCCCAGCCGCTGGGATTACAGGCATGTGCCACTGCACCCTGCGTGTTGTGCTGTTTCTCGTGATCACTCAGTCAAGGTGATGTCTGCAGGGTTTCTACACTGATCACTTACAATTTTTCTTTCTAATCCATCCATCTCTTGGGAGAGAGAAATTGAGACTATGCAAATATCTTGTTCCCTTTCCACTCTGACTGGTAATTTTAGTGACTGGGAGTGGATCTTGCTTGCAAAAAATTACTACTGGAAAAGTTGCCTATTGGCGATTTTGTGTTTTCCTTATTCCTTCCACATTTGTTATGCTGAATTCTTCTACAAGAAAACACTGTATCTTCTCTCCATTTAGTTATTCACTCAACTAGTTACTTACATCAATGTGGACATGTGGATATTTATTTTATTCTGTGAATGAGAATCCAATATTCTCATTATTTATTGCTCAAATTGTTCCAGTTTGGCCCCAAGAGAGTTCCAGGTTGGCCCGAAGGAGATTCTCTTGTGCTTCTTGACATAATCCTTTTTCTTTTAATTCAAGCATTTGCTTATTTTCTGGCCCCATACATTCTCAAGCTCATCTGGTATTTTTCTTGCTCAAATTCTGGAATCAACCCTTTCTCCATGAAATCTATCCTTATGTTTTCGAATCTTGTTCATAATCACCATGGTCTTTCAGTCACCACATTGTGGTGGAGGTGCTGGCCCCAGAGAGCAAGGAGCTTCCTTTCCTTGTCTGGACAGAGCAATAGCCACTCAGGCCAGAAGAGCATCTGAGCCAGATTAGGAGCTCATGGATATTCTCAGCAAAATGGACTTACTTCTGTCTTATTTGGTTTTCCTTTATCGTTTAGCAAGAAGAATTTTGGAGACTGGCCAGGGAAGAAACTGATGACTTTGAAGCAATTCCAGCTTCTGCCAGCCTGGGGAGCCTGAAACCAGGAATCAAAACTCTGTCCTTATTTTTCTAAAAATAGCTCTTCAGGAAACAGGATTCAGGAGAGCCTGGCCACAGAAATGAATGCTTCTACAGGCAGCCAGGAATCGGGGACAGTACATGGGGCAATTCAGTAAGGGTTTCAGCATTAAGCTTGACACTCAATGTGCAATACTGACAGGAATTCTGAAGGCTTCATTGGCATGCATTTATTAAATTTATAAAGAAACATTTGAGGGCCAGGCAGTGAACTGCTCAGCAGGGTCATCAAATGCATTTCTTTAAGCATTTGGAGTCGGTTTGACTCTGAACAGCAATGTGAGAAGCATCAGGGCTGTTGTTGAATAGTGCTACCCTAAAATAAAGTACTTGAAAAATGTATTCAGTTATTTTATCTTTGGCAAAACCTTCTAAATAACCAAGGTTCTAAGAAATACAGCCTGAGTGACATGAGATATGCTATAATGATCTCTCCATTTGCCATTACTGCGTTGTTAAAACCAGGAGATTCACAAAGATTCAGGAAATGTGACATAATAAAGTTTTGTAAATACTGGTCCTTTATGCTTCCTAAGAAAAGTCAAAGTTTTCTTCTGTGTTTTATAAAATTGTCAACTGCCAATCCTGGCTCTGAGTCATTTTGGGACATGAGAACTTAGAAATCCAGTTGAGATTTTGGCTTACCTTTGGAAGTTCATGAGAAAAAGCAGAGTTTAAAATCAGGCTCCGCTGAGCTCCAGTGTCAGCTCTGCCCACTGCAAACTGTGCTTCCTCAGGCAACCATTTAATCTTTCAGCCTTCATTTCTCATCTGTTTAATTGTGATAGTAATCTTCACTTAACTTTTCTTTATTAAACACCTTCTATGTGCCACGGTCTGTGTTAGGTCCTAGACAGATGCAACAGATGAATTCCCCGTTCTCTCACTGACTTTACATTTTTTTTTAATGCTGAGAATGGAACTCCAGGCCTTGCCTATGCTAGACAAGTGCACAGTCACTGAGCAATACTATCAGACCATGTCAATGTGGACAAATGGATGCTTATATTATTCTAAAAAATAAGAATCCAATACTATTTTATTTATACCTTTATTTATTTCTTTGCAGAATTTCCCTCAGCTCTCAGGCTGACTCTGTCCTTCTGAGAGGTTTGCATCTTTTATTGAATGTGCTCTTCTCTTCTGACTCCCCAGATGGGGAGATAAGGATTAAACAAGCTCCACCTAAGGAGACTGACTTAACGGGGCCCCTGGCGATGAGGGAGAGAGGCTTATGGGGTTGGGGTGGAAAGTGCAAAGGGGAGATGGCATGATGCCTTTGAGGAACTGAAAGAAGGATGCAGGCTGAGAGCTGGTGGGGCATGTGGCTGGAGGAGGGCTGAGAAGGGCAGATGCTACTGTGAGGGGTTTGAGTCAAGTGAGCTCAGATGCATTTTAGGGGAACTGAAGCCATTCAGGGTTTTCAACAGGGATGGTTTTAGGATTAAAGAGGTAACACCTAGTACCGGGTTTGCCACATAGGAGGTATTAAATAAAGGGTAGCTGCTGCTGTTTCTGGCACTACTGCTATTGCTCTTTTCCAACTGTCTACTGCCACTACTGCTACTGCCGCTACTGCTGCTCCTTTGCTATTTTTCAATTACTGTTCCTCTGATCACTACTTTACTACTCTTGCTACTGCTTCTACTGCTACCAGCACTATAACTGCTGCTACTGCCACCAAACTACTATTACTTACTACTTCTTTTGTATCTTTGTAAGTAGCCCCTTCTTGAAAAGCTGACATCAAAGTTCTTTTGAAGTGAGCTCTTTGCATATCTGAAGACCACAAACTGAATCCCAGCCATTCCAGAACCTCTCTGCTAATTTATAGGGAAGTTGTTCAGACTCACATGCAGTGTGTAGAGGAGTTTTGGGAGATTGCTGGAGGGCTTCCCATCCTATAGGAAGCTATGATTTGGAGAAGACAGGCTTAGACCTGTAGCCAACTTCGCATGACTTCGCATAAGCCAGTCTTTGGTTCATGAAAATGTATTTCAACCCAAGTACCTTAGATTGTTAAATAAACACCTACTGAAGCCCTGCTTCATGTTAGGCACTGTTTTAGGGTACAGTAGAATAAGGTGGCTCTGGCCACCTCAGAGCTTGTATCCATGTGAGCAGAGTATGCAAAGGGTCTCCAAAAGGATATATCAGCCATTTATCTTTATTTGTCTAAATTTAAAATGTTAAAAAGTAAGCTGAAGCAATCCTTAGCCTGGAGACGAACAGGGGACCCACATGGGTGTCTGTGAGGTACCATGTGCTCCACGGGAGGTTCCTGAAGGCAGGGGGGCTCCTGAAGCCAAGACCCAGATATGGGATCTTCCTTGGTGACTGCCGCAGCCCACTGGAGATGGACACCATAAATGGATTTGTGGATTCTGATATTCAGTCGACAATCCTGAAATGAACAATTGGTAACACAACAGTGAATGTAAGAGAATACTAATATAAAGCATAGGAAAGTGAGTGAATCTCAGAGCTGAATGTTGTCCTCCTTGTCAGCCTCCTTTAAGACCAACATGCAGTGTGGAGCAGATCTGATAAAAAATCAGCCCCCTACATCTAAAATTCTCAAAACAGCTTTTTGAAATGTGGATTTCCATCCTCTGTCATCAGTATTGAACCTCGGATCAGATGTGTATTTTGCCCTAAGGTATTAACTAATGATATCAGCTCTAATTCAGGGGATGCCAAGTAGCAGCTTAAATCCCCCCAGCCACCCATGGAACTGTGTTATGTAGCAGTTTGGAGTATGCAGACTTAATCACCCAAACCCTGCACTCACTGAGTGAATGACTTATTCCATAAAATTTATGGCAGGTGCCATGTTGGAAGTTGGGAGTACTTAGATGAATAAGACTCCATTACCACCTTCAAAATGGAGTGCAATCTCTCTCCCTCCCTCTCTCTCTCTCTCTGGTTGAGACCTGACTCCACCATTTCTGACTATGTGACCCTGAGAAAGTTTCCCAGCAGTCTGAGAGTGAAAATAATCAACTGGAAGCTAATGCCTAATATGTGATATCTAATGCTGTCAGCCAGTGGGCTGGTGCATCTTTTTCCAAAGGGTTGGCTCACTCTGATGGAATAAAAATGAGATGGATTTCCCTTCCTTTCAGCACTCATAAAAAGTATCTCCTAAGGATAATATAATGAAGGTTAAAACGTTCTTGTCAAAATGCTTTGTGCAGGAGCTAACTCAAGCTAATTAACATATGCATTACTTTACCTACTTACTATTTTTTTTTGTTATAAGATCCCTTAATATCTACTCAGCATTTTTAAAGTACATTGTTATTAACTATGGTAACTATGATGTACAATAAATCTCTTAAACATGATCCATGGTGTGTACATATTTCAAAACATTATAATGGATACTATAAATAAATAGAATTTTTATTTGTCAATTAAAAACAAAAAATAATAATATACTATGCTCTTTGGTAGGAAAGAGAGTATGTAACAGGGTAGCAGGCCCTCTCATGTGGGAAACTGACAAAGGCTACATGCCTAATGAGATTTTGCCATTTAGGACTAACGTTTCTTTTCCTGGTTGCATTTGAGGTAATTGTATTCCTCCAAAGTTGAGACAAACATTTCCTTGGTGCCAGAGTCTCATTAAATCCCATTAAAAAATAACAGTAAAATTCATATATTATTACCCTAATACAAACATGATTACATGACTGGTGTGATTCTACATCATGCTCAACCAGAAGAATGAGAAATTATACTCCATTTATGTATGATGTGTCAAAATGCATTCTACTGTCATGTAAAATTAATTAGGACAAATAAAAAAATTTAAAAGTAACAGTAATTAAAATCATTTTATTAAAAAAATAAAATGTCTCCAAAGAAGATCCAAGAATGAGAAGAGAGTCATAGACGGAATCCTGGATAAGTGAAGAGCATCTTGGGGCTGTGAGACCAGTCCCACCAGGGAATGTAGATGAGGTCAGGGGATGGGGATATTGCTTTGGGGTACAATCTAAAGGTAACAGCTTCCTACTGAATATTCCTACTAAGAGATGAGGTCTCCATCAAAAGCAAACTTTTGGGGGGAGCAGGGGACCTCTTTCATGGAGAAACGGACCCATTCTTGAGAGGAACATAAAATGAAAACCAAGTTCTCCTCCCAGGGATTCTGGGAATTTCATCCATTAACCAATTCTGAGGTGGAAGACAACACTGAGATATTTCTCAGAACACTTTCGTCTCACTACCACCTCCCTCAACTAAAAATCAAAATGCTTATTCGTAGGATAGTTTAGAAGAAAGAAGGGAAAAAAGAACATTCGATCTCTTTCTTTTAATGAGAGAGCGAGTGAGAGAGAAAGGGAAGGAGGGAGGGAGAGAAATATTAAGTGGAAAGGCACAATTCTCTGTTCTCTGTTGTGTGAACAGCAGTCTATCTAATCTGTATTTTCTGCGGTGCATTTAAATGTGCAATATTTTGTTCCATAGTGGTACTTGTGGAAAAATTATCTAAAGAAGAAAATCACTTAGATTTGCAAAGAAGACTGCATGTAGTGTCCATGGGAGCACAATACCTAACACTAGCTCTGCAGCTCCCTAACCTCATTCTTGTTTTCTCTCTTCCCACTAGCAGGTAAGTGTCCCTAGGACAGGGTTTTGCTGATACATTTGTGAGATCTAGAAGACACAGAGCAGGCATTCAGTTAACATTTGTTGAAACAATGAATGATACTGAAAAACAATGGCTCCAACTGCAAAGTCTAAAACAGAGAATACTGATAAAATATATCATGGTTATGAATCAATGTGCCATTATAATGATGATCTAGAATTAGATGTACTGTCAACGCACACTGTTGAGTGCAAACAAACTTCTGTGTTACAGTATCTAAGTAGTGATATCATTTATATAAAATTGTGTCTATCTGTGTAATCTGCTCAGACCCACAGCAAGAGGAATATTGACAAGATTTTAATATTAGATATCTCTAGGTTAATACGTGTATTTTATATACATATATCCTATTTCAGCAATGAGCATATGTTTTTTTTTTCTTTCAGGAAAAAAAAAGTTCTGATTTTATATTAAGAAAGACAGGAAGAGAGAAGTGGGAAGGATTCAATATTTCAGGGTCCCATGCTTCAAATTCAGGTCAGGCACACGATTGCCCTCGAAAGACTGGGTTGAAATATCTGTGTGGAGTCCCATCTTTGTAAAGCCAAAGTAGACTTTTTGTACTACTTCTGTCTTTGGTGTTTGGATTCAGAGAAAGCTTGGTTTCAGTCCAGACTCTAGTACTTAATCAGCAGTAAGGGTCTAAGCAAATGATTAAGCTTCTCTGAGTGGAGGCTTTTCTAACTGTAACACAGACTAAACATGCATCTGGAAGAAATGGGTAATAATTCTGAGCCATGTGTGTGTGTGTGCGGGTGTCTGTATGCACACATGATGTGTGTTTCGTGCATGTGCGTGGCGTGTGCGTATTGTCCTCGGTAACCTCCACCATGGATTTATGATGTGGCTTGCTGTTAGTGCAGACAGGAGGGATGATAAAAGGAAATTAAATGCAACAGAGCTACCAGGAACCATCCTCTCTCCCAGTAGCACATTCTCCTCCAGGAAACTGGTTCTTCCTCTTCTGTCATTGCTTGAGCCTCATGAGGCTGAAGCAGAGCTGCCCACTGGAGCAAAAGAGGGGTCAAAGTGAGGAGAAGCTGCCTGGGGCAGCTGAAATACTACTGTTTATTTGTCAAATTCCCAAAGGTCCCCTCTGCCAAGTACAGTTTACCAACTCACATCATATCAGTCTCCTCTTACGTTATTAAGCTCCAAACAGAGCGCTTTGTTGCTAATTCATCATGGCACAAAGCTCCAAAGAACTGAGATAGAATTCCACCTCTTGGCACGGCAGCCACCCCTAGAGGAAAAAAATCTGAGTGTATGGCAAGTCCCTGATCTCAGAGAAAACAAAATATTTTAATTATGGTTGATTTTTTTCTTACTCTCAGAGGGGTCTTATATTGTGTCAAATGCTGGGTGATAAGAACTTCTTTAGTTTTTTTTTTTTTTGGTCTGTTTTCTTTCAAACTCTATCCTTGTGTAAACTTTATTCCTTCACATTAAGATTAGTTTAGTGGATTCAGAATTCTGAAATTGATCTGGTAGAACAAAAATGGAGTGCAGAACATTGTTTCACATACACTATAAAGATCATGTGGCAATTTGTTGCCTGACAGATGGAATGTACTTTATTGAATGCCTTTATAATTCTTTAGATGCTTCCAACTGTTGTTGAACCTTCCTGGATCTCAGCCAGTGCTAGACTATAGCACTTTTTCTTTCTCTATTACTAAATTTCAAAACTGGGTTGTTTTAAAGTCTGAACTGGGAAAGAAGAGTTTTACTTCCTTTTCTCTATCTTTTTGATGGACAGTGTATACTATCAAAAATATTTTAGGAGATTCCAAAATTTATCCAAATGGTAAAAAAGTCATCAATTTCATGAGTTTGTATTTGAAATTTACATAAAAATCAGACAAAAACCCCAATACTATGACATGCAGCATACTCAAAGGGAAAGTTCATACCTTGTGCCACTTGATTTTAAACAGGTACCCACAATGTGAGTGGTAATTCAGTAAAGTCTAACCCCATTTTCTCAACCTTAGCACTACTGACATTTGTGCCAGTTAATTCTCTGTGTGGGGACAGTCCTGTGTACTTCAGAATGTTCAACAGCACCCTGTCTTCTCTATAAAAGATGCCAGTAGCAGCCCCCATCCCAGGTGTGACACCAAAAATGTCTCCAGACATTGCTACATGTCCCCTGGGGGCACAATCAGCCCCAGGGGAGAACCTCTGGTCCAACCCATTAGTGTTCAGTCCTCAATTCCAGTAAAAAACAAGCTAGACTATTCAATATAAAAGAAAGAAATGCTGATACATGCTATGGCATGGCAAATCTTTCAAAAACTTTATGCTGGATGAAGGAAGCCAGACAGGAAATTCTACATGCTATATGATTCCATTTACATACAATATCCTGAAAGACAAATCTACAGAGACAGAAAGGAAATTAATGGTTGTCTCTGCTGGAAGTGGGAATGGAAATTAACTGCAAGGGGTAGGGACAATCTTATTGAGGCAATAAAAAATATTTTGAAACCAGATTTTTGGGGATGTCTGTACTCATGATAGATTTACTAGAAATCATTTAATTTGCCCATCACTGATGGGTAAATTTTATGGTCTTTAAATTTTACCTCAATAAAGCTGTTTTTGAAAAAAGAAAACATGAAACAGGAAGTTGAGAATGTATTGCAGGAGAACCAAAGTAGGAGAGTAAACCAATTCCAGTGTTTTCCTTAACGAGAAATCATCTGAAAACAGTCAGATCATATTCCCCACATTCTATATAGTCAAATGACCGTTGAAACAAACCATGTTTTTGCTGGTCAGACAGCTGCAATGTCTGTTAGCACCTGATGCAACCCAACGGGCTGTTTAATTAGTTCTGGTATGTATCTTTCTATGGAAAATAATGTGTATGCATGGCCACCCATGTTCAACATGGTCAGGAAAGTATCAGGCAATCGGCCTGGGCATGTCTTACAGTCAATGTTCTCTGTTAGGATATAAATTAGTTCACATCAATGCTGCGACATGCCAAGTCGCATGAGATATAAAGAAGAAAATGGTTAGAAACCACTCAGAATTCCCCATTGCCCACCCAAACCTCAATAATAGCAAGAAAAATTTTTTTTCTCTTTCTCTCTCTTTGGTTTGCATTAAATGACAGCTGCTGCTATTATTCAGAGAAATTCTGGGGACTGACTGTCTTAGTGTAAATGGGACAGCACATGTCTTCTGGGAGAATGCTCAGCTGATGTTAATGTACTGTGAAAGCATGCACTGTTTAGATAGAGACCTTGTAATCCTCAGAGTACTTGAGACCTGTCCAAGGGTCTGGGATGCTAGTGGATTGTGTGTGTGTGTGTGTGTGTGTGTGTGTGTGTGTGTGTTATTCCTCGTGTGGGGGTGAAGGCTTCTCCCAGCCATGTTGTAAACATGTTGTAAACACTAACCCAACTGAATGCACAACCTTAAGTGAGGGAACAATTGACATTTCTAGAATCTTCAATCTGAAGGAGTTCAGCAAAGTGAGAAGTGCATTAGAAATTGGGGCTTTGGAAGGTAAGTTATCCCAAGATGTCAATCTAGTAAAGTTCTGAGCAAAGAAAGATAATGATAGCAAATTCATTCCCTCCCTTTAGTTGAAAACTACAAGGACTCTGAAGAGAGGAGGTTATTCAAAAAATTCCAGTTTCCCACAGAAGCCACACAAAGACACTTTCTTCATTTAATGGTTATGACTTGGTGAACGAAGGCCTGGAGGGGTTATCCTAGATCTATCTGAGCAGGTAGGCAGCCAGGGAGGAAACCAACCTTACCCAGTTCCTGGTAAAACTCAGGGAAAGCAAATGAAGTTTCATGTAACTCAGATCAGGCCCAACTTGAAAACTGGAGGTTGAGGGCAGGAAGGTGCTGATCTGCTTGATTAAATCCTACCAGTTTCCTAGAAAACGTTGTGTAGAACATTGTCTTTGGGTTTCGCTCATATATGTTGAAAGACTGCTAATACAACAAAGTTTCTCCCACACATATTCTGTAAAGTGTACACACTGCATTTCAGATGATTTGGGCAACAGACACACTTTAGAAACGTGGATCTCATAAAATATGGATATGAGAAGAATGTGACATCACTAGAGAAGATTCAGTGTTGTCCCCCTTTACCTTGGAGGTTGCAAATTAATAAATATAAACTTCAGAAGTCATTTTGAAAAGTTTTCACATATGGCCAGTTGTCAAGGGCAGTTATCAGATTATTTATGTTTGCAATAAAGAAAAATTCTGGGCCAAGGAATGAGAGGCTGGCTAATTTCCAAAGTATTAAGTTTTCTTTTACTCTATAGTTTCCTGCTTTCTAACCTTCAGTATGGACCTATAGAAACCAGAGGTGGGGGTAGGGGTGGTTGTCCACTGACTCAACATAAACCTAGTTTATTCCAACTAAGAAAGCCAGAGGCATGTTTGCCCGTTTTCTTAGTCATTTTCTCTTTAAAATGGTTGTTGTCATAACTAGATTTCAGATGGGCCATTGCTTTTTTTCTACTCAAACTTTTGAAAAGTCAATTCTTTTCATAGATTTCAAAGTTTGTTTTTTTTAAGTTTTGTAACAAAGCATTCTTATTTCTGGGGTAATGGGATATTGACCATGATCTTACAAGTATCAGTGATTCTGCATTAGACTGAATTGGTCAGAATTGTATTTTGTTTTTTTACTGGTGCATTATAATTATACATTAAAGCTGGATTCATTATGCCATATTCATACATGCACTTATCCTAACTACATTTCTTAGAACACATGATTCAGTGCTGACCTGTCTAACCATGGTTGTGGCATGGGTTGACCCAGTCTTCCTGGGTGGTGGTCCCTGGGAGCACTTTAGTCGCCCTCTGTATGAGAAACGTGCTCTCAGCCAAAGTCCTGACCCAGATCACATCCTCCCTTCCTTCTTTCCACTCTCCCATGTAGTTTCTACCAAGAGCATTGCTTCTTTTTGGCACATTTTCATCTTAGTCTTATTCTTATCTCTTCCAGCAATGTTCTTCCCAGATAGACCCATGTCTATCTTGTGGCCTCTTCTAATTGAGATGTCAGCTGTTGGCTTAACTAGATTACTTCTATTTCAGATGCACAATTCAAGCCTACAAACCTCAAAGATGATTTCAGATGTAAAGTCCGGCAGCCTTAAGGCATTTCCTTGAGGGAAAGCAATTTCTGTCATAAATGTATTATGTGGTAAATCAGTTAAATGCATAAATGCATAATCCCTTGCATAAATGTATTACCCCTCATGGATTAGTTACCTGGGTTCCTCCACTATTCATTTCTGTTTACTAACTTATAAATTAGTTCATTTGGAACTAGCTATGTCATATGATAATGTTGCATCAAACTTTGTAGTACTTCCAAATTATTTTGGCAGGTTGTCTTTGTTTTTCTCACACGAAGAGCTTGTTGTCCATCAGTTCCAATGTGGTGCAAAACAAATAACTCTGGATTAGGGGTCAAACCCAAATGCTTGATCTGGTCCTGCTAACAATGGGTACTAGATAACTTGAAGGCTTGTTGGGGAAAAGAATTGATACCTGTGAAAGTGCCTTATAAATAAAAAATACTTTTAAAAGTAATACATAATTGACCAAATAAAAGTAATTTTCTGAATTCTAAGGTGAATTTATTTTATTTTGAAGGAAAAACAAATTTTTGTAATCCCCAAAAGAAGCTTTTAGACTAAAAATCTAGAGGGTCTGGCTTATTTTTTAAAGAAACCTACATAAAAAAATATTGTAAATTTAAACAGATTTATGTACCTAACTGCTATATGTGGCACTTCAGTGGGATCAGAGGCATTGTGAGATCTGAGACAGAAGTTGTTGTGGGTGTCCTGTGTTGGCTTGGGGACAATGGTGCAAGGTGCTCAGTGTTAGCTCAGATCTTTTGTAGAGCAGTGTGGAAACCCAGAATCATAAGTCATATATCTCTAAAAGAAATGTTGCTTCACACTCCTGTGTCAACTGGTACGGTGAACTTTGTTCAGAGCTGGTTTCACAGCAAACCATCAACATCAAGTTCTTCTGAGAAATGAGAGTGAAGTGTGAGAAAGGCAGTGAATGAAACAATCAAGAAAACAGACAAGGCCATCAGATAGAAAGTGTATGGATCTGAGTGAAGAGTGACAAGAATAAGGTCAACGTGATGGTAAGAAATAGATAGTAGAACTGGGGTGCAGTGGTGCATACCTGTCATCCCAGAGGCTCGGGAGGCTGAAGCAGGATTGCAAGTTCAAAGCCAGCCTCAGCAACTTAGTGAACCCCTAAGAAACTTAGCAAAACACTGTCTCTAAATAAAATATTAAAAAAAGGACTGGGGATGTGTCTCAGTGGTGAGTTCAATCCCTAGTGCCAAAACAAAAAATAAAATAAAGAAATAGATAATAATTTAAAAATCCAAGCCAGAGGAAGGTAGGGGAAGCCAGAACTGGCTCTGGTTGGGGATGCAGAAGTAACTGACAGACATAGTTAGGGCAGCTAGCCTTTCATCTGACTCTCTTGATATGGGCATGGGATCAGCAAGGTGGAAGTCTGGTATACTGCTGGATTCATAGTGAGGGCTGTTGATAATTTTGATTTACTGATTTAAATATAGAAGAAAGAAACGAATATTTTTGTAAAACAAAATAAAACTAAGCTAGAATTCTGGTGAAAGGTTTGATAAATAAAAAGTTTAAGAAGCTGGGGCTGGGGCTGTAGTTCAGTGGTAGAGTGCCCACCTTTCATGTGTGAGGCACTGGGTTCAATCCTCAGCACCACATAAAAATAAATATATTATATTACATTGTGTCCAACTGCAACTAAAAAGATGTTTTTAAAAAAGCTGAGATTCAATTCCAAAAGAATTTTAAATAATTGTACATTTTGAGGCAGTACAATATGATATTTTGATGCAAGTATAAAACTAGCAATGATCAAATTGGAGTAATTAGGATTTTCATCTCTTCAAACATTTATCATTATGTCTTTGTTTTGGGAAGCTCTCCTCTAGTTCTTTATATCACAAATTGCTGTAAACTGTAGTCACCCCACTGTGCTGGAGAACATGAAAATTTATTCTCCTAACTATTAAAGAATGATTGACCAACCTCCCCTATCTCCCCTCTGCTCTCCTCCCTAGCCTCTGGTGATCACTATTATACTTTTCTATGAGATCAGCAAAGTTTCCTGAGCTCAGGAAAAACAAAGCAGCGTTACCATCCAGGGTTCTCAAAATAACCAAGGAATTTTCAAATGAAAGGAACATGTGAAAAGTCAGAGCATCTTTTTGATTTGTTTTCACTTCTGTCTCTGTAGAAACAACAAAGTAGAACCATTTGGCTGAGTCTCAGGAGTTTGGGAACTCTGATAAAATTGAATTAGAATAGGGAGATGGTGCACTCAAAAAATCATCAATCAGCTCAGCTGGACTTCCAGTGTGTCCAATAATTCCTGAGAAAGATGGGGTTGATAGAGAAAGAAGAAAGCAAAGTATGCAAAAGTTTGTTTTGTTTTTCATGAAGGAGCCTAGAAACAAAGAGGTATGGCTAGTATGCTTGACATCCAGCTATGGGACAATCAATAATGATCATGAAATGAAATAAATGATAAGAGACAGAAAGAAAATGCAGGCAGCAAAAATGTTTTTTTTAAACTTTATTATTATGCCCATAAATAAAAAAATTAATATTATGAAGCTAAGTATCTATTTCAGTAGCAGAGTGCTTGCCTAGCATGAATGAGGCCCTGGGTTCTATCCCTGGCATCACAATAAATAAATAAGCAAATGAATTAATAAACACATATATAGTAAGAGAGGAAAAAATCATATACTAATACTTGTAAATTACAATAATATATATTTTGAAACAATTGAGGAAATATTTGTTGGTTACATTAATGAATAATTACAATTTCTGTTTCTGAGCCTAATATTTTGAAATTTATCAATTATTTTGTCAAACTGAACTTCTTACGCCAGGTTTTCCAATCTCTTTTTATTCATTGATCAAACTAAACTTTTGTTTCATTGCAAAGAGTTTCTTTCACTTTAAGCTACAGATACACAGTAGTTAGGATAGGATGAGATCTGGAGACTTTTCAGTCTCATTTCACAACCAATTCTATAATAGCATGTGTATGTTTTGGGGTGATTAGTTCTAGTGGCTTTCAAATACTTTTATAGTAAAAAAAAAAAACTTTGAAAACAGGTAAACACTCTAAGTGTTCACCTAGCAAGCTGGAATTGAAGTCTCTTACTTGTTGACTATTTTCAATCTAGTCTCAGAACTGTTTACTCTGGAATTGGGTAAAGCATTTTAGGCAGCTCTGCCTGTGGGATGCACTGTGGAGACATCTCTCTGCAAGGTCTCTGTGTGGCAGCAGATGCCCTTAGAGAGCTGCCATGTTGCTGGGCACTGAAAGCATTGTGGGTCCCCTGAGCTCTGGTTTCTTCAGGGCCTGCTTTGCTTGCCAGCCCAGGCCACTCCCCTGGGACTCCTGACCACCCCCAAATAAGGTGGGGACTCAAGCCAGTGTGTCTGCCCCTAGGTTCTTTGAAAGGTCAGTTCTTGCTGGGAGCACCCATGGAGCTGGTGAGAGGAGGAGGGATGGAGCTGTGGTCTTCTTCCTACTCCTGTCACAGATGTGGCCCCCCCATAGGTCCACGAGAACCCTGAATTCACTCTGGGTGTGTGTTTTTACTTGCATGTAGTCTACACCCAGAATGCTCTTGGCCCTTCATCCAATTTTACCATCTCCTGCCCAGAGCACCTACTGCTGAGCATCTGTGGTCCCCTCTGCCTATACTTTGTTTTCTGCTCATACTTTTTCTAGGAGCATTTGCTCCTAGAAAATTTGGGAGTGGCTGCTTTCTCTCTCCACCTTGATTACAAAGCCTTTGAGGACAGAGCTGTCCTGTTTAATTATTCTTTTCCCTGGACACAATCTACAGGGTGACAATGGGTCATGGGCCTGGTGGAACTGTAGGCTACTCCTTCCTTGATTCATGGTGGGGTCGGAGTCTCATGAGGGCTCAGTTCGTAGCAGATGTTTGGGCTTTACCCAACCTACACAACCCTACCTTGGAGGGTAATCTCTCCACACAGGCCACTAGGGAAAGCACAGATGACTGGGGCCACATGGGAGTGAAGATCTCTAGAACGCTTTCTAAAGATGAAAGCAGTGAGTCACAGGCAGAGTACCAAATAGCCAGTTTCTGAGACAAATGGGTAGGACAGCTCAGATTCCCCACTCAGACCTGTTTTTAGTATCAACCTCTGAAGCTCTGATGCTTCTTGGAAGCTGATGGCACTTCCTCTGTCCTGTCACTAAGTCCCTGGCCCCACCCATGGCTGAGGGCCAGAATTTCCTGCGTGTAAGGCAACTGCCAGCTCTGTGATCTTTGTCCCTGGGGGCCAAGACTCCCCCAGGATGGACAGGAGGACACAGGACTTGATTACAAAGCCTTTGAGGACACAGCTGTCCTGCTTAATTATTCTTTTCCCTGGGAGCAATCTACATGGTGCCAATGACTGGCCCTTCTTTGTAGCCTCCTCTGGCAGCATCATCACACTTCTTAAGGACCCCCTGGCCAGGTCCTGCTGGCACCCTCCCACAGGTCAGTTCTTACTGCGCAATTATCTTGCAGCCCTGTCCCTTGGCCAAAGGGGTCCGAAGGAGTCCTGCCAGACTCTGGTTGCTTCAGCATCCACTGTTGATTTCCTTGCCTCTGGTCCTTGACACGTCATGTGAGTTCTTTGAGCTAAACTGTTTCCTGCCAGGACCCTGGTACCAGATTGTGGAAAACATACTATCTTAGTTTTGCCTTCTAGGACTAGCACAGCAAGCCTCCAAGCTTAGGCAAATACCCTGCTGAATGGTTTGGGACTCTTAACCTTGCATAACAATGGAGTGTGGGGACAGAAAGCCAACTGCTGATGTGGGTGGAGGCAATTCTGTTTTCCTTCCAGGGCATCCTTTGCAGCCTGGAATGACTAGCATTTCATTAGTTTTGCCGGCCCTACCCCGCAGTACTGGCATTTCCAAAGGATTGGGGGAATTTTAAGTGCAACTTGTCTGGGAAGTCACACTGCTTATATTCTAATTCTATCTTGGCCACTTTCTGGCTGTGGGACTAGAATTCAATTTCTTCATCTGTTATATGAGAATAATAGTAAAACTTGTCTTTCAAGATTGCTGTGAGGATGTGATTTCAAAAGAACACGTTGTTTAGTGTCCACTCTTGTGATCTATTAAGTGCTCAATGACTTGGTGACTGTCCTGCCATCTAGACAAGAGGTTTTTGGAATCAGACACTTAAAATGCCATTTAGGAAGTCTGGTCCAGGCCACATCATTGTGCCACCAGATGCAGTGCCCTCTGCCCCTTCCATACCTTCTAGGGAGTTTCATTTATGGCAGACTGGAGTAGAAGTTCCCCACATGAGTGGGTTGCCTCCTCTGGGACTTTCCCAAGGTATTCCAGAGAACTGGAACCAAACCAGACCTCAGCCATGCATGTCTGGCATGTGACTCCCAGGCTCACCTAGTCACCATTTAGGGCCTTGGGTCTCTCATCTGCTAAGAAACCATCCCCAAACTGCACCCTCAGGACCTGCACCTCCCACTCCTGGGTAGGAAGGAGACGATGGGAAGGGGCCCTGAAAAGCAGAGAACAGGCCCCTAAACTATGGGACAGTGACCGCCACAGTGTGAGATGGTCGCAGTCCACTTTGCAGGACCCCTTTCAGACACACCTGAATCAGCCAACAGCTGCAGCAAATAGCAGAGCCATGTTCCTCTCTCTTCTCGTACCTTTCTGCCTTTTCCTCTGCAACCACCTCAGGGCAGCTTATCCCCAAACCAAGAAGAATCCCAACAGCTGACCCCTGACATATGACAGGCCTCCCCGAAGACTCCTGTTTTGAGAAAGCTGGGTGCCACTTGGGCCTGGTGCTGTGAAATACACACCCTTTGCAAAGCAGAAGGTGACATTTTTCTAATGCACATGTAGAGGCCATCTGATTCTTATTGTCTAAAAAGGCTCCCCATTGGTGTTTTGGGGAAACCCAGAGCTGGTCAGCAAATAGCAAACCTGCTCCCCAGCAAGTACCATGCCTGTTTGTGCCAGCTTCACCACTCCTGGGGGTGGGTGCGAAGGCTGAGGGCAGGGCCATTGGATAGTAAATGGAGAGAGGGCCTACAATCTTATTTCTGGTATGTTCCATGCACCTGGCTGCCTGTTACTAAAGTGCAGTCTGGAGGGCTGAGCAACAAATGGCAGGGCCCCTGTAAGCTTCTGTGGCTCCATGGGCTAAGCTAGGAAGTTGGCAAAATGGTATGATCACCACTGTTGCTAAATACTGTCCCAAAAAACATTATTCCTTGAATATCCCAAAAGAATAAACCTCTCACCCAGAAAACCCTTGCCATCTGGTTTTCTTAATCAGTCCTTTGTCCACAGGACATGTCTAAGTATGATCCCAACCAAAACTTCTCTTCTACTAATCCAAGCTCTAAGTCATTAGCCACTACAATTAGAATATTGAACTGCCCTGTACTTTCAGGCATCTGCTAAAATAGCTCTTTTGACATCCCAACTCTAATAACCGAACTTGAAGATTCAGGAAAGTTAACTGTGAACTACTAACTCTTATGATCAACAGTTTGCATAGAGATCTGAAGCCAACATAAACCCTAACTTGCAGATGTTCAAACATGCGCTGGCAATTCTTTCCCCATATGGAAAGTGACACGGGCTCAGCACTTGCAACCTGTCAGATGTTAATATAGCTGGTTGAGCCTGAGCTGCAAAATAGGACACTAATTGTGATACTGGTAGAAATGACACTGAAATAATTATGTCCTACTATTTGCTGTCACAAAACTCAAAAGCCTCTAGCAGGGGTTGGGAAACAAGAAAGTGAGGCCTCTAGCCCTTTCTGCAAGATGAGACACTGCCAGTGTGTGACCCTCTTCAACCCTGGATTGTGTCTTGGTGCATCTGAGGACAAGGAAACTGCACTGAGTCAAACAAGGGCATAAAGCTTCCAAGTGACAAGTGACAGGCTTTTTAAGTTTCTTTCTTTCTTTTCTTTTGTTTCATCCTTTCTCTGGGCAATAAAAAGGAAAGGGAAGAGGAACCACCCTCTGCAGTCTTGGTGATTTCTTGTTAAGTACATATATAAATACAAGTGTGTTGAAAGCATGTTCTCAATAAAATTATTAATAACTCTGGGAGGAGCCATATGATGTAGGATGGCAGGGGTGTGGCTCTTGGTGTGTTCCTTATTTCTGTGATTGGAGGCTGGCATGCAGAAGAGCACTTGATGACCACCTCTGGCTGTGGAATGTGGGCTCAGATATCTCCTTGTGTGCTGCCAGGTACCCGCTGTCTAAGCCACCCAAGTGTCTAGGTACTTGACTGAGCTCAGCATGCTCTGAGGCACGGCACATGTGACTCCCCTGGAAGCTAAGAAGTTCTTTGAGATAATAATTATAATAAACAAACAATAAAACACATGTGCACACACACCTCAGTCACCAAAGTCTATAGCTGTTTCTGTGGATGAGTGATATGAAGTATCCCAGAAGTGGAAATTGGGTTCCCTGGCACATAGAAACTAGACAGCACTCAATAAAATTTAAAGGGCCTCTAGCAGGATCCCCTAGTAAGGGAAAAGTGTAAATTCAAGTTTAAGGGGGGATGCTCCAAAAAATGTGACTTAAGTGTCCCAATTCCCTTGGGTAGAGTCCACGAACAGGGGTGGTCTGCCTAGGACACAGGAAAGGCAGCTTCAGGAAGCAAGCAGGAGAGGGATGGGGTGGTGGAGACACCATGGGTGGCACATGTTTCCTTGGCTGTGGCAATAGCACTCTTGCCTGGGGACATGGCCAGATCAGGACAAAGCCCTTAGCTCTCAAACTCATGTCTGTATACCTCTGGTATGGTATGGTGTGCTTTTGCAATGATAAAGTTAGATTTGAAAAAAATGTTCCCTACACAATACTCAAGGGATACACTGATTTCCCAAAAGTTCTGATGAGAGGAAGAGATACAGCCTTTCCAGGGGATTAAATTAGTCTTTGCAAAACCAGCATTTTCTCCTCCCCAATAAATTAAGAACTTTTGAAATTTGAATTCTACATTAATTTTCATGAGCCTAGCCCTTGGGACTGTGTTCCAGGTGCCTGAACAGTCTTAACTCAGTGGCCCTGATTGGGACTCAGTCAGGTCATTCTTTAACATTTTCCTCACACCTAACTTAATGAAGGCAGAGGCACACATACCATCACGCAGCCTGGAAGATGCTGATACAAAAGAACAACCGCGTTGGCACTCTGATCCCAGAGAGTAGACAGGCCACTAAGCCTTCATGGCTCTACAGTCACCATGAGTACTTGACTGTCCCCCCTCCACCTCCCTCCTCTCAAGTCCATTTGTCTGCTTGGCCATCTCCATTCACCGTGACTGGTTCAAGACAGTTTGTATTCTTTCAAGTTAAAAGCTGAGCATCAAATTAGAATAGCGAATAATGTGTGGCAAATGTTCATGAAATAGTTGGGCTTGTGTATTCCTATGTTAAATGCAGTATTCCAGGGTTCTCACTCTGCTCAGGCAAAGCATAACTTCAATTTCTTTAACCCTGCATTGAGGATCAATTTTTCGTTGTGTCTGTTGTGTGTGTGCACGCATTTTCAGTGCTGGGGAATGAATCCAGGGCCTTGAGCACTGGTTAGGTAAGTGGTTTCCGACTGAGCTACTCCCCCTGTCCAAGGATCAATTTTTCTGCTATGGAGACATTGATTTGTCTTTCCTAGTCTCTATTGTACTATCTACTGGAGGAAAACAGCCTCTGAACTGAGCCTGTAGCAGGTTCAATCTTGCTTTGTTAGCCTTCATAGAAACCCATGTGATCTTCAAGTTCCAACAAAGGAAGAATGCCTTGCACATGATGTTGAACTTGGTTAAGTTGCCCTTTATTAACAAAAATGTGTAGGTTTTGGTAAATTCCACTGTGGAGGACACAAACCATGGGATAAAACATACATCAAGAGACATTTCCCAAGCTGGGGAATTTAAGAACATGAGGAAAGAGTTCACACTGCACAATCCCCCGGTACTGGCTTCCTCCTTGAGTAGTTGTTCATGAGAAACAATTTACAATTCCTAAACAGTAACCAAAACAGTGCAAGAGGGCTCTTGAGATAGTTGTATGGGCGTCAAAAGTCAGGTTAAAAAAACAGACACAGAAATGGAGTTTTGGTAAAAATATTTTCTTTTGCTAAATAATCTCACAGTTCTCAACGTATTACAACATTACACATGTATGCAAGTTTACAAAACCACTGTTGGACACTTAAAAATAAACTCTATGTTGCTTTTCTTTTTGGCAGTACCAGCCTAAACTTTGCAATATTTCAGAAACTTCAGGTACATTACAATCTTCTGAGAAAGGCCCAATACTTCAGAATTCCTGGAGTGGCTGTGGAGAAAGAACATTACTGGCAACAAATATAAAAACAATTCAAAACCTACAGGAATATATGTGGTCATTCATAAATGTTTACACATATTTAACCATTCACTCTAATAGCCTTAATATTTTTCTGTCCTTTCATTGAGGTGCTGGGGATCAAACCCAGTGTTTCATACATGCTAGGCAACTGCTATACCACTGAGTTACATCCTTAGCCCTCTTAAATGCTTTTTCTGTTAGCATATTTACATTTCTTTTGGTTTACAGAAAAAAAAATATACTCAACAGGCAAATTGTTTTAGCTGAAGAAATGATTCTAGGGCCACATTTCCCTTTTTGGTTGCACATCTGGGGCCTGTACATGTGCACGGTCAGAGAGTTTGTTTTCCTTGGTCCCCAAAGAGCTCACCTTTGACATACCCTCTACATGAACAGGAAAATTGCTCTTCTTATTCAGGAGCTCTTTTTGTGGTGGAATTCGGAGAACCCAGGTTGCAACATCTTTTTAGGGAGAGGTTGAGTATATTTTTTCCTGTGGCTCTGCGTGCTTAAGAAATTTAAGTTGGTATAAAGGACTGACCACTGAGTTGGGCACAGCATTCCAGGATGCCTGTTGCCTGGCTGCAAACTGTGGGTGCTCTCACAGCCTGAATGTGGAACTTTGCCTTTCAGAAAGCATTATGGGAATCCAAGTAAAAAATTTAAGCACCTCAATGATATTGATGTCTTCCCCTTTGGCTTCAAAAGCAATCAGAACTGAACATTTTGAATTATGAGGCAGAATTCACTGGATTGACACAAACACACACAAAAACTTTTCAAACATTATTTAATGAGGTAGCTGAGATCAAAGATCAAATCCACAGCATACACCAAGGAACTTAATAAATGATCAGGCATTTTGAAATGCAAACATCTACAGTGTCTAACAAATATTCTTCCTCTCCATTTCCTGTAGGTACATGCAAACCTTGAGAAAGGCCCTGCAAAGTGAGAACAGCAAGGCTGGGAGTGCATGAAGCTGGACAGGAGGAGATAGGAAGGGCCCAACAATGTATGCCAAGTTTGGCTGATGTACTCCTGCTCATCATGGAATTCAATCAAGGTCAGTCTTACATGGAACAAACATCACTTAGAACCCAGACACATGATGGGTGGCCTTGACTTGAGGCAGCAAGGAGTACAGGGCCTGGTGCACTTATACTAAGCTTGAGGCAATACTGAGTATGCCCTCCACCCCCCAACACCTTCCAGGGTCCCTGGAGCCACCTTCCCTCAGGAGGGGTCTGGGCCCCATCTTTCCCCACTATACCATCCCAGGTTCTGGGAGAGGCTATTGCTTTCAGCTGCTCATCCCCTGAGTTCTCAACCTCTGCTCCCAGGCATAGAATACCTTCCATGCTGCTTGCTGAGAAGCTTTTTAGAAGTCAAATTCAAATGCCTTCCCTCTGGAGCCAAAGGGAAAGGTGGCCATGCCAATCCTGGCAGCATGAATTTTATGACTCCCAGCAATACGAACATTCAGAGCTCACCCATGCAGACACATTCACCTGCACACACCCTCACACAATGCATACCCTTCTACACGCTCACAGGCATACACTCTCACATGTTCTTAAATGCTGTACATATGCACTTGCTCACATGTGCACACGTTGTGTGTGTGTGTGTGTGTCAGCCCAGTAGCATCCCAGGTACAGCAAGCTCAGGTGAGGCCATGATCCAAGGTCAGGGGGAAAGGTGGGTGACGTAAAAGGACTTGGGACTGGGTGGGGTCACTGGGGAAAGAGCCCTGAGCTGTCCACTTTGCAGTGGTCATTCACTTTGCAGTCCTTGGAGGAAGTAGCCAGCACACCAGCACACCACAGGGAGCCTGCAGGCAACCCAGAAGACAAGCAGCAGGAAGGAAGGCACCAGATCCCTCTGTGTTAGGTTTCTGTGGTATAGTTATTGTAGGCCAGGGGAGGCAGGGCCGAAAAGCTGCTCCACCGCCTGGTACCAGGCTGGGACTCCACACGCCCTTGCTCTTTATATTTACCCAGAATGTTTTTGGCTTCTTCTGCATCCCGCAAAGGATTCTCCCCATATTCTTCCTTCAGCCACTGCCGATACTGTAGAAATTGGAAATAAATTTGAAATGTCACACACCTGCATTCACCGTGACTTTCACCTGTTACTTAATGGTCGAGATGATGGCACATGTAAATAGGGAAATCAAAGGGCACTGGGTAATCACAGCTAACAGAAATAACTGTTCCTTCAAGGTTTGGGCCTGAGGACATAAAAATAAGTCAAACCAATGCATCTACTTGACAGACTTGGATGGAGCAGTTACTGTCTGTTGCTGAGGGTTCCTTACAAGAAACAAGTGTCCTCATGCTATCTGTTTAATACTGGCAGCCAAGATTAAATTGCTGAATCCAGAAGAAAAACATGGAGAATTTTTACAATTCAGTAATTTTATAAAGAAGAACCTAAAATCTGAGTTTACATGATTAGTGGTGAACAATATTCCCTACTACCCTCTCCTGGCTAAATACATCTTTAAAAACTTAAAGGCTAAATGAATTAAAAGCAAAAAAGAAAAGCAATTGTTGTATTTGTATTCTGCTACCTTTCCTATCCCCTACTAAAATTGTGGATGTGTAACTGACGTGATTCTGCAATCTGCATTTGGGGTAAAATTGGGGGTTCATAACCCACTTCAATCTAATGTATGAAATATGATATGTCAAGAGCTTTGTAATGTTGTGAACAACCAATAAAAAAAAAGAAAAGCAAGCAAGCAAAGCAAATTAAGAAAATGATACTTCACTGAAAGGAAGAGGAACATGCTAATATTAGGAGTACCAGGCGTAAGGAAAATGACAAGGGATATAAGACCCCTATGGCTGTAGCTGGGGCACAATGGATTGGTGACAACTTCCGTGGGGATAAAGGTGAGCACCCTTGAACCCAATATCCTCTGTGGGCCTCTTCAGTTCCAACCTTCTTGATTCTGGGACTGAAGGAATTGTCCCAGGGCAGTTGCCTGCATCTGAAAAGCCTTGTGCAAATGAGCATTGCTTACCTGGTGGACTTCATGTTTCTCAAACTCCTGGAGCTGCCTCTGGAAGCCCAGATTAGGGTTGGCACAGGATCTCCCTGCACGCACAGTGTGCAGGGCATCCTCCCAGCCAAAGTCTGTGACGGTCATAATATAAGCAATCACCAGCGTCACACTCCTGGAGACCCCAGCCAAGCTGCAGAATGGAGAGGATCATGAGTGCAAGGGCAGTTTTGGAACCATGGGTCTGTCACCCAACCCATTTGGGGCTGGGGATTCAGAGCATCTCATTTTAGGGAGTCTTCTTGCTTTGGATTACACATGGACAGCATGCAAGTATGTTACCAGGAAATCCTTTGGAAACATAACAGTTTCCCCCTACTCTGTGCCACTAGATCTCAGGCATCCTTTAAACATTTTGGCCTCATGCTTCATTGATTTTCTATAGGATAGAGCTACAGACACTTCTACCTTATGATGTTCAATTGCTCCTGAACCTCTTCTCAGACACTTCCTATTTTTTTGGTCAAATAAAATAACTCAAATATACCAAGGGGACTTGAGGCTTCCTGGACCTGTGGAACAAGTCCATTTATAAACTGCATTAGTTTAGAATGTGTCATGGTTTTTAAAAGTCTGGTTTGGTTTTCTTAGCGACATGAGGAATAAAACTGATTTTTAGAACCCATGAAATCCAGAAGCCCTTAGAAAATCTTACTTTTGTAATTTTTTTTTTGACATAATTGAGCAGAATACTAGAGCAGGCACACTGCAAGTGCTCTGGGGCCTGGGGTCAGATGCTCTGTGGCACTAATGGTCAATTCCAGCAGGCTAAGTAAGGAAACTATTATGGTTTGGATCTGGGATGTCTTCCAAAAGCTCATATGTTAAAAACATGGTCCGTAGTGTAGCAAGGTTTACAGTGGGACTCTGACCTCACTCTGGATCATGTGGGCTCTGACCTCATCAGTGAATTAATTCACATGATAGATTAATCCACTGGTAGCTGGATGGACTACTGAGAGGTAGGACTTAGTTGGAAGAAGCAGGTTACCGAGGGCATGCCTGGAGGGGTTTATTTTCTCCGGGACCCCTTCCTCTCCCTCTCTCTGTTTCTAGGTTGACATAAGCAGAGCAACTTTCCTCTGTTGGGCCCTTCTGCCATGATACTTCTGCCGGGAAGCTGGCCAACCGTGGACTGAATCCTCTTAAACTGCGAGCTAAAATAAACTTTTCCTCCTCTCAGTTGTTCTTGTCTAGTATTCTGGTCACAGTGGCACAAAGTTGACTAACATAGAGACCAATTTAAAATACATATGCAAATTAAGGCAACCATAGAAAAGTTGTGCTTTGACAGACTTAGAGTGTTCCAGCAACGGTTTAAGATTGGGAAGTCTAGCAAATGTCTCATTTTTAGAAAAGCCTTATAATTAGATGTATATGGTGGTGTGAAATAAGAATTTCTAGACTATCTGGCCAACACATATTTAAATAATAATAAAATAATTAATAATAATAATAACAACACCACTACCTTACTCCTAAGTAGTAGTTCTTTATATAAGGACTTTATATAAAAAACACTAAGGGAGTTTTACAAAAATAAACCCTCATAGCAAGGCTATAACCCTGAATATCTGAATTCACCAGGAGCATGGAAAAGCCCAGGGGTTGGAATTTCAGAACTCCCCTTTATTTTACCTCCAAATGCACTAATAGATGCTTTAAAGTCAAATGTAACTGAACATAAAAAAACAACCATTTGTATGTGTCACATTTCCTACTCTTTTAAAAAGCGAAATGAAAAATCACACTATTTCAAAGTTGTATAAATTGGCAGAACACCACTCTTGAAGTCACTGAAACAGCTCATGCCCCGACTAGCCTTCAGAACACATTGCAGTTGTCCTAAGTGGCTTCTCTGGCTATCATGCAAGCGTTCTCTCGGTCCTGACAGGGCTGCCACCATCCTTAGTAGCAACACTCCCAGGAGTTGGCTTCACATTTTCAAAGAGTTTTGCACTGCAAGGGTGGCTGTTTTGGGTGAAGTCAAAAAAGATTGTTGTGCTTTAAGATAATTAATGCCACACCTTATTCAAAGGGAAAGGGACAGGTCCAGCCTGCACCTTCATAGACAACAGAGCCCTGCATCCAGAATGTTGACTACTAGTTCCCCAGACAAATTAGCTATTACCATGATTACTACTGGTAACACAAATGACATTCCCCTGAAAACTTACCATGTGCCAGATATAATATTTTCCAGGCATAAGACCAAGAGTTTTATATGCATTCTCTGGGTTGAGTATGTAGAGTAACTTTCTTTTCACAGTATGTATATGTGTGCATAGTTGTCTCTTGGTGTCCATGGGACACTGTTTCCAGGACACACCCCAGATACCAAAATGCTCAAGTCCCTTATACAAAATGGCATAATATTTGCATAGAACCCACACATATCCTCCTTCATACTTTACATCTTCTCTGGATTATAATGTAGAAATACAACATAAAGGCTATGTCAATAGTGGTATTTCTTAAGGAATAATGACAAGAAAAAAAAGTCTGTACATGTTTCATATAGAGGCAACATTTTCTTTTCCTGAATGATTTTGATTCATGGTGGGTTGAATCATGAATTCAGAATCCATGGATGGGTGCATCAACACTGTTTCTCTCTTTCTCTCTCTCTCTCCCCCCACCATCTCTATAAAATATAGAAGCGTGTAGGTAGATAGTTGTCAATAAACTAATTCTGAGTCTATTTAGATTGTTTCAAAGAAAAGTAGTAAGCCAAACACTCTTAAAAGCCCCAGGCTGTAAATGGAGAGGAAATGGTCATATTGGTGTTACAGTAATACATTACTAAACACCTACATTTGCAATCAAAATTCTCTAGGAAGAAACAGTGCTTTGAAAAGGTCACTGAGGTTTCGGGGATGAACCTACAGAATGGGTAGTTGTCTCTTGGTGTCCATGGGACACTGTTTCCAGGAGGTCGTTCTGATGAAATGTTAAGACACAGGCTAGCAAAAAACAGTGTGTGTTGACTAGTAACCCTCACAGTCCCTATAGAAATCCTCACAGTGAGTAAAATGGAAAACAACAAAAAGAAAAGCAAAACCAGGTAGGGTTTTGTTGAAACAAAAACAGGGAATGACTAATGCATATCTGGGAGAGGTGGAATGTATGTTTGAGACTCTGGGTTTAGGAAAAAACATTAGGAGATGAAATAATCACACAGAGAAAGACACTCACGAGACATCAAGCTAAGCAGAAAATACTAAGTAAGGTATTATTCAGAAAGAAACATACGTACCAGTGCACCAGACAGCCCTCACCTTGGAGTCTGCACTCATGAATGAATTTAATACTTTCTTTGAAATGTCTTGTCCTAGGCACAGGATAAAAAAGAGAAAGAGAGAGAGAAGTGACATAGACTTTACTCAACATATAATGAAAAGAAAAATCCACCTAACACCTTTCTGAAAGAGCTCAAGAGTCCTACACCTTCAAAACCTGGTCAACTATCTGGGACCAGGGCTGCCTTAACCTTAGAATGGGTCACAGGCATGCTGAGGTCTGGGGAAGGCTGCCCATGGTGTGGAATTTTTAGAATTTCTCTACAGAACACCCATGAAACACAAAGTTGTCATTTACTGGTAGTTCTGCTCAGCCTGCTATGTTCAATCCGAATCAACAGCTCAACCAGGGACCTTCATGCTGGCTGTGAATGCTGTAGAGTCAAGTGAACTAGGTAAGGAAGGCGACCAGGCCCTCTGTTCCCTGTCCTAGAAGCTAGTTTACTTGTGACAACCTGAGAAGCCTAAAAGCATCCTCCCACAATGGACTCTCCAGATTTTGGTAGTTCTGTCTGTATGTCACTGGACAGCTATGGGGAAATGGAAATTTCACCTCTGATCCCTGCTCTGCCATTCCCTGTAGCTTGGGGAATGCAACTCAGAGATTAGGCATGACCCCTCACGGGGTGGACCGGGCCATGAGTATCAACCTATTCTGAAATTCTAAATGATTATTAATGCCACAATCCTTCCTTCTTCTGACCCTCAGATTTTTGGGCCACCCCTTTCACTAGTCACTTATTCAGCTCCTAACTGTTGAGGAAGTGCCTATTTATACGTCCTTGCTCACAGGCATGGGCCGCTCCTTTCTGAGCAGCTTTTCAGAGGTCAAGTTCAAATGCTGGGTTGTTTGAGATACAAATATGGGGACCCACTTTGATGAGTTCCCAACTGGTGTGTGTGCCCTATACTACATGTACAGCATTCTGGACTGAGCTGTGGCCTAACTGCAGGTACTCCAGTGGACCAAGTACCTGCTTTTAAAGTACATTCTATCTTTGACTGGCTTCTACAGCAGTAAAACACCAAAAGCTACCCATGAACTAAATACATTTCCATTTAAACACTGAGCACTGACTATCTGCCTGGGATGCTGTTAAGCTTCAAGACATTCAGTGACAAATAAGATGTTGTTTCTGACTGCAGAATGAGAGAGCAAGTGCAATTAATCAGAACAGGAAGCTCAGGTGTGGTGTAACAACTCTCAGCTACTAACTACAGAAGAAACCCGAAAGCCTCACTGGAGGTGCTCACTGAGATGGGGATGGATGGGAGGTAGAAGACATTTTAAACCTGCATACATACATACATAAGGAACCCAGGCACCCATGTTCTGTCCACAACCAAAGTGTTGCTACAGGTGGAAAGTCCAAGTAGGCTAACCCAAAGATTCTAGACTCTTACCTGAGGGTCTAAATAGCATGATACTGCAAGATCAGCTTTTCATAACTGTCCTAAAGACAAATGCTCCCAGAACATAAAGTTATCAAGTGACTCAGAATTGCAACATTTCCCCAAACACTGGCTTTGTACACAGCAGGCAAGAAAGCATTCTTGCTCTAATCTTGAAATCTGAAGTTTTAGTACTGAGAGACCTCAGAAGAGCCAGGCAGCAAAACTGAGTGCAAAGAGGGGTGAAATGGGGTGCTGGGCTTCCCACTGTGGGCTGCAGGAGGGAGGGAAGGCTTGGTGCTGATAGAGCTTCCTATCTCTCAAGCAAAACCAGCCACTGAGAGGTGACAGTGAAGCATTCTGATCTGGAAGTACTGGATATGTGGCAAGACATGGCCAGTTGCCCTGGTTGTGTGGGACAGCAAAGAGCTCAGGCCTGGGGAATGGCCTAGTTTCCTCTAGCTACGGCAATGGAGAAGGGAAGGGAAGGCTGTGTGTACATGGTGATTTCTGGAAAAGTGTTCCCTTCCTAATGAAAGGAAAGTGATCTAGCTTTGCCTCTAGTTTCTTGCCAGGGAACGGCAAGAACCATGCTCAAGGTTGCATCGCCACCTGTGACCACAGTGACAACTCCCCAGAGTGAAAGAACAGCAGGATGGAAAGGCCAGACTCCTAGAGGACATCCAGGGTCTGCTGCCCAGGCCTGGGAGTACCACTAGCAGGCTTCCTAACAATTGCCTCTGTCCCTGAGAACACAGTTTTCTACTTATGGCCAAATTCACTCTCCCTGATAACAGCAACTAATTCAACAATTTATAAAACTCTGGGACAACTTGTGAAGTCTAGAAGTAGCTCCCAGGTTTTTCAGATTCCAGGGCTCCCTCTTTTTTATTTTATTTTATTTATTTTAAAAAATAAATGACAGTGGAATGCATTACAATTCTTATTACACGTATACAGCACAATTTTTCATATCTCTGGTTGTATATAAAGTATGTTGACACCAATTCCTGTCTTCATACATGTACTTTGGATAATGATGTCCATCACATTCCACCATCCTTGCTAATACCCTGCCCCCTCCCTTTCCCTCCCACCCCTCTTCTCTGTCTAGAATTCATCTGTTCCTCCCATGCTCTCCCTTCCTACCCCACTATGAGTCAGCCTCCTTGTATCAGAGAAACATTTGGCATTTGTTTTTTTTTTGGGATTGGCTAACTTCACTTAGCATCATCTTCTCCAACATTATCCATTTACCTGCAAATGCCATGATTTTATTCTCTTTTATTGCTCAGTAAAATTGCATTGTGTATATATGCCACATTTTTTTATCCATTCTTACACTGAAAGGCATCTAGGATGGCTCCACAGTTTAGCTATTATGAATTGTGCTGCTATAAACATTGATGTCACTATATCCCTGTAGTATGCTGATTTTAAGTCCTTTGGGTATAGACTGAGGAATGGGATAGCTGGTTCAAATGGTGGTTCCATTCCCAGATTTTCAAGGAATCTCCATACTGCTTTCCATAATAGTTGCACCAATTTGCAGTCCCACCAGCAATGTAGGAGTGTACCGTTTTCCCCACATCCTCGCCAACACTTCTTGTTGTTTGTCTTCATAATAGCTGCCATTCTGACTGGAGTAAGATGGTATCTTAGAGTAGTTTTGATTTGCATTTCTCTAATTGCTAGAGATAATGAACACTTTTTCATATATTTGTTGATTGATTGTATATCCTCTTCTGAGAAGTGTTTGTTCAGTTCCCTGGCCCATTTATTGATTGGGTTGTTTGTTTTTTGGTGCTTAGCTTTTTGAGTTCTTTATATACCCTAGCGCTCTATCTGATGTGCGACGGGTAAAGATTTGCTCCCAAGATGTAGGCTCTCTGTTCACCTCACAGATTTTTTCTTTTGCCGAGAAAAAACTTTTTAGTTTGAATCCATCCCATTTATTGATTCTTGGTTTTAATTCTTATGCTATAGGAGTCTTATTAAGGAAGTTAGGGCCTAATACCACATGATGAAGATCAGGACCTACTTTTTCTTCTATTAGATGCAGAGACTGGTTGACTGCAGGGGGTGGCCAGAGAAGGCATGCTCCTTTGTCCACCAGGTTGTCCACACTGTGACCCCCAAGAGATCCTCACACAGCTGTAGCCTCTGATCTTGCTTATTCTTGTGGGGTCTCTTCCTGTTTGGGGAGCATTGGGTCTGTGAGCACTGGCAGCCAAAATAGCAAAAGCAAATCTAGAAATGATAACTACCTGGATGAATGAGTAAACCACAGAGCCCTTCAGAAAACACTGTGAAGACAGAAGTTAGCAGAGACCCTCTCTGATCTAGAGCAGGACTTGGAGTCTTGGAAACATGGCTGGTTGGGGCTCATCAAGGTCTTACAAAGAGAATAAATAAATCTCCTTACTGAAGGCTCAAAGTAGGAGCAACTTGTTTTTACCCCTGTACATTGCAAACCACAGGTATGATGAAATCAGGCTTCCTATAGATTATGGTGTTGATCCTCCACCTTTAAAATAAGGGAAGGCTGTGCTCAGCTGGGGAAATTCCAAACCCACCCTGAGTCTAGAGCAGGTGAGCAAAGAAACCTAGGAAGCAGAGGGGAGATGTTCCCCACTCCTGGCTCCCTTCTGGTTCTTTCCTCCTTCTGGTCTGCCCTTAACAAGGATTAAATACAAGACAACCATGGTATATGGCTCCCATCCACCACTCTGTTGGGGGAAAGGGCTGCTCACAGTCTCAGTCCAGGGGTATGAACAAAACCCCTGACGGGGACTGCTCAGAGCCCCACTGTGAAACTTGACTCATGCACATAACTAGGCACGAGGCCAAGTTTGGCAGACATTGCTAGAAATGCCTTTTCCAGGAAAAGCCAGGAGGCAGGCAAACTCACTGGTATAAAACTGTGTGTTGCTGACAGTGTGTGGTGGGTGTGGGGGGGTTTATTTCCAGGGAAGCCAATGACATAAGCCCAAGCTCTGGTCATTAGACACCCTCCACAGTGGGAAATACCCACGGCCTGGGTTCTTCTATTGCTCAACTCCGATTTGAAGCAGAAGCACAAATCTGAGGCACCATGCCACTGCGAGCTATTTCAATGAAGGCAAGTTCCCTATTCTTGTTCTTTATTTGATTGCAGTTAACCTTTGCTTCCATACAAAGACATGTTATAAGCTCTATATGCAGAAAATAAGCTAAGAACATCCAGAAGGAAGCATGACTTACAGGTGTGTTACACTTACCCACAGCACCTTGGGGTCATCATGCCCTGCTTCTGCTGACAGACCTGGGAGGACACCTTAGTGAGTGGCAGGAGTGTGTCCACAGACAGGTGGCCTCTATGTGGACTCAGCAAACAGCCCAGCAGCAGCCAACTGTCCCCCTTCCAGCTCAATGACCAGTGGCACTCACCCCCATCTCTTTGCATCAGACAACAAAGTCAGTGACCAAATGGGCCTTTCTGACCTTCTGAGAGTTCAAGAAGGACAGTGGATGGCTCTCATAAACCACATCAGAGGATTCTCATTTTCAAACCCAACAATTACTTCTTGCTCCAAGAGCATGAGATTTGGAGGCTATGATCCCCATGGTAGGACAGGAAACAGTCAGGTCCTACTCACGAGAACTTTGCTTGCTGGAGTGGGAGCCCAGGGATCTGGCTGAGACCTTGAATGACAGCTAGTTTACCACAGAACCAGTGGTACCAGACTAGGCTATATTGATAGTGAAGACTACAGGAATGCAGGCTGCGCCCCCTTCTCTTCAACTGAATATGAATGTGTGTGTGTGTGTGTGTGTGTGTGTGTGTGTGTAGAGGAAGGTATACAAATGAAAGCAATAGAGAAAATCCCAGGAAAGGCAAGCGCGAGATATATATATATATATTTATTTATTTATTTTCCTTAGAGTGGAATGTTAAAAAAGAAAAAAGAGGAAGCAAATGGGTAAGCTGTTTATCTGGGCTCAGATTCTGGAAGGTGGGTCACAGATCAGAGCCGCTTTCTCCTGGGGTAAAATTATTCCAGGCTCCCCGGAACTACCTTGGCCCACCTTCCAGCTGAAACTCTGCAGGTGAAGCCCTCAAATTCCCCTCATCCCAGAAGCAGGAGAAGAAGATTCCTTACCATACAGATATAGTGAAGCTGCTCTATCAATCCACAGCATTAAACACAGAGAAGTAACCCACATCTATATCAATGATTCCCTGACTTTTATATCTCATATAATGTAAACATTAAAAAAAAGGTGAAAAATAGCTCAGGCATAGGGCATGTATCTAGCATGAGTGAGTCCATGGATTCAATTCCCAATACCAAAGGGGGGAAAGTGTACACACACACACACACACACACACACACACACACACACACACGTATTTTGGGGGATGCATATGCCATGTATTTTTATTTTGCCAGATCAGGTCATTTTAAAAGTAAACTTGACAAACAAAATAAATACATTCCTAAACAACTCCCTACCAATTACTGTAACATTTCAAATAGGAATAATTCAACACCAAAAAATAAGGACATAGTCTAAGACTAAATGTTCTTTGGGTTAATAAATAAGGTCATATGAGAGACTATTATACCTTTTCCAGAGTTCTCATTTTTTCCTTGACCAAGAGAATGCTACTTTGTGGGCTGGCAAAGTCCTCAGGAATTGTCTGAAAACAAGATCCCAGTAGCCTAAGGGCTCATCTAGCTCTGAACTTACAGAATTACTCTTTAATAATTAATGTAAATAAAAAAGCAAATGAAAGAAAAAGGGAGTTGGAAGTATACATAGTATCAGTTAAACTAAAGAAAACATAGACAAAAAGATAGGGAGGTAGACTAAGGGCAAGGAAGTTTCCTGATGTTTTAAATAGAAGCTCTCTGTATTGCTAATGCTTCTACTCTCCACAAAAACCTCAAGAAATTTAGAGACCTGCTCAATTCTCAAACCACTGAATGTTACAAAGACTACTGTAATGATGCAACCTATGGACTCTATCGCCTGGTAAACACCAAACTCCCTTGGACTTGACAGAGGAGGAAGAAAGAGATGTTATTTATATAGTAATTACCAGTTTAATATATACTGAAATAACAATGAGCAAATACAGGTTAATATACAATCAACCATTCACTCTCAAATTACATAAACACTCTTTACTTGAGTAGATAGAAGGTATAATCTAGTTTTTGGAAATGCTTAGTGTTTTAATGAAAAACACTTTTGCTTATATCATCTTGCTTAATACTATAAAAATCCTGTGAGTTAAGCATTTTGTAGATGAGAGAAGCTAAGAAGAGTTACTTATAAAAACCCAGAGAAAAAGCAAAAGCAAATGTATATTTCCAAAAGCTTAAATTCACTAACCCCTCAACACCTGCCACTCGGGGAGCATGCAGTATGTGCATTTGTCACCCACTTGAGGATGTCTCTAATTAAAACAAAATCATACAAAAACACCATACTGGGTCTGTGGGGCTATTAGGATGTTGAAAACTTGAACTTTTACATTTCCTGACTTGGCAAGACTAGGTGGTTGGGGGAACTGAGCTAAAATTTTATTTTAATGTTATCTCAAACCAGGTTTCTGCATTTTGAGTTCCTGGAAGATCAAAGAGGGAGATTCTTGAGGATTAAGGCCAAGACAAAAAGCTGACCTTTTTGGGCAGTTTGTAGCAACTGACTGTCAAGTGACAACAGTCAGTTTCAAAGGTCACATATCTCTTATTAAGCATACCAGCCATAATTCCTGTTGGTTTAGAGATTTGTAGGGTAAGATTTAGAATACAAAATTATATTCAAAGTTGGAATCATATTTTAAATTGATATATAAGTTTAAAACAATATGCAATATGGTCTTCCAGAATTTATTTTTTTTCACTGAATAGAGGAACTCAGGCATCAGAAATGCAAGGTGGCTAGACTAAAGAGCTACTATTTCTAATTGTTTAGGTTCCCCAGAGCAGGCTTTACAAGTGACAGACATAATTTCTCTGGTTTTTGTTACATAGAACATTAAGAATATCTGTTTCCTGACCATCCACATTGGATAATAATACAGGAAGTGAAGGTTCATTATTACCTCCTAATACTTGGTGAATAATAAATCCAGTGTACTCTAAACGATTAGATCACAGAGAGCCTGTGATTCTGCCAAGCATTAACTTTAGGTTAATCTTTGATTATATCATGAAAACATTCTCACTGCTATCATTTGAGTGGGTCCCCTGCAAATTCATGTGTTGGAACCTTAATTACTTAGTATAGCAGTGTTGGAAGGCGGGCCTGGTGGGAGGTGTTTGGGTGATAGGGACAGCACCCTCAAGAATGGATTAATGCTTTTTTTCCCCACAGGAATGGGTTTTAGGTATCACAAAAGTCTGACCCTCTTTTTTCTTTTCTGAACATACTTGCTTGTCCTTCCTCCTTCTGCCATGTTATGAAAGCAACACAAGCCTTCACCAGCGATGGTGGCCCAATTTTGGATTTCCAGACTCCAGAACCATAAGCCAAAATAAACCTATTTTCTGTATAAATTACCCAGTCTCAGATATTCTGTTATAACAATAGAAAACAGACCTAAGACTCTCATCATTAAAAAAATGCAATGCTTCCCAGTGGAACACTTAAAATAGGTAAAGCAAAATCAAGGTATTTGATAGGCTGTCTTTGAACAAACCATATACACTTCAAAGTTCCAAACTGAACTTCACAATCTCCACATAACTTCAATACAGTAATAACATTTAGAACTACAGATATTAGGGTGTCCAAAGCCTTCCCTATGCGTAAGCTCTGCAGTTACCAGTGGACTAACAGCAAAAGTTTCCCTAAAGAGCCATACAAGTTCCTATAAGCAAGACTCTCAGTTGTAGGCTGTCCAGCTTTCCCCACTTTGATGAATTATGGTCTTGACTTCCTTTTGCAGCCAAAACAGAAGTTGTACTACTGTTGGACTTCACAAGAAACAGCAATGTGAACATATTCTCTGCCCTTCAGCTCCAAATATTATGCTCGAGCACCACATTGCCCTGAGCCTCCTGAACTAGGTAGATTCCAGTCACACTTTGATCCAGGTACAGGAAAAGGGTTAAGAGGAGAACCACCAGGCTTCACAGGACTGCTTTACATATTTGGGTTATAAAAGTACTGATTTAAACTTATGAGTAGTCCTTAAAGCCCAGGGATGACCGTGTTTGAGCTAGTTTTGTTAGAATATTTGCACTGATCCATGAGACCCTGGAACTTAAAGAGGAAGCTGTTGTATCCTTTTGTCTCTTTTGTCTTTCCATATAAGCATATCTTCTGAGCAATGAATAGGCTTCCTGGGCACCAAAGCTTGTTATTTCAACAATCTTTTCTGTAACTCTCAAGATACGTTAATACGCTTTAAGTAGAAACATACCCTTATTTTTTAAAGTGCCTTGAGTTCATGGAGAATATATTTACATACATATGCTGATCTCAAATCTTAAAGGAAGGCATTTTTCCAATGGGAGAAACTGAGATGTAGATGAGTTAAAATGACTGGCCTGAGATAAATGAAATTGGTTTTAGATCTTTGGACATGTGGGTCTATTCTTACTTGTCTAAACTGCAGAAACTTCAATGCTTAAATACGATCATTGTCTGGGACCTTGAAGATAGCGCTCAGCACCTAACAAAGTTGATATCCTGGGGCAGCAGGACAGTTGGGCATCTGCCCTGACAACTGATTGACCCTGAATAGGTTATAATTTGCTTTTGTAGAATCAAATTTCTTATCACCTATTGACAAGTTCAGCAGTATGGCAAAATCTTGGTTCAAGATAAGAGTAAAACAACCATTCTAAAAATAATCACCAAAACATGGGCAGAAGAATGCTGTGGGCTTCGGAGAAAGGCAGTGGCTCACTTCCTTCCGTACAGACCAGGCCCTTCCAACCACTTCTGTTTCTTGACACGACTAGTAACCAGGGAAGTTCTTTAACACTTCTCCTCCTTCTAGGCCCAGCCTACTACTTTGTTTTCCTAGTAAAATCCCTCCTCCACTATCTTCAATATTAAAGGTTCACTTTTCTGTGAGCATCAAGAGTCAGTGTGGAAACTTCCTACCTACTGAGTCCTTTCCTGGTTGAACTCTATGCCACCTGTTCACTGCCCTGCCACCTCACCCTTCCCCACGTCAACCTGTCTGACTCTAGCCCTGTATTTTCTTCAAACAGGTAGATCTCACAAAATTCTTATATATTTTTTTGCTCTCCTATAGTGAAAACTCAAGGTGGAATGATGTTCCAGCCTCTGAAGATTTTCAGAAAGGCCAGTCACTTTGGACAGGTAACACGAGTACGTGTTCTATACTACTGATATATAGGATGTGCATGCATTAGCACTCAGGAGCTAAGAAGGATGAATTCTAACAAGGTTGTGAACCCCTCAAACTCCCAAACATGACCAGAGCTTATAACTTTCCTTAAAATGCAACAGTATATAATTCATTGTGCATTTGACCTCCAATGTCTGGCACTGGGCCAGTCTGAGAATCAGTGCCTGGGTTCTCTCTTAGCCATGCTTGCTTGGCATGGCTAAGAACTTCTGTACCCAGCCTGTCATCCTGCAAGGGAAACATCCATGCTTCAGGATACTATACTCTATTGCCTGCCAAGTCTTTTCTGGGGTCAGTTCTGGGCAGCCAAGGGTTAATATTACAGCCATAACTGCTGTGGGTCTCTGGATCCCTACCCCTTCCCTGCTGAAGCCTGGTAATATTACTACTCCTCACATGACTATAGTTATCTGGAAAGGGTTGCAATTGTGAATCTTTCTTTATAGGTACAAACAGGGTCAAAATGACATCAAAGATTTCCTCAGCTGTAAAGAAATAGAGGACTGGATTTTCCTAAATTGGAAAGATCTATTCACCCAACTTGGATGGGCTTTAGATGTATGCTATTCCACATGGTGGCTACTATCCCATGTGGCTATTGAGCACTTGAAATGAAGATAGTTCAAGATGAGATGAACTGTTATAAAAGAGCATATCAGAGGCTTGAGACCAAGTACAATAAAATAATACAAAAATATCTCATAAACTTTTTGTACTGAGAACATATTAAAATGCTCACATTTCAGATAGATTGAGTTAATTAAAATATATAATTAGAATTGATGTTGCCTATGTCTTTTTGCTTTTTAAAATATGGTTTCTGGGAAGTTTAAAATCACTCGTGTGGCTTGCATTTGTGTTCCAGTGGCTCACATTTGATTTCTATTGGACAGCTCTGCTCCAGGCAAAACTCCTAACTTTGAAAGTTTATTTTTTATTGGTGCATTACAATTACATATAATACCAGGGGTTTGCTTTTAGAGAAAAGACGAATGTACTGAAGATTTGGTTTCAGGTATCCTTTTTAAAAATTAGACCCTTCTTGTGGACATCTCATCCATCAAACAGTCATCTAGAACTCTGCAGGCTGGCTTATTACTTCTTCTCTGAGACAAAGTTGTGTAGGGTCCCCTGGGCTCTCACAGTCCTTTACTTATTTGATTTTATAGCCCGGTATTCATTTTCAATATCTCCAGACAATACAGAAAAGTGAAAAACTTACAGGTTTTGAGATGGTGAATCTGCTGCTGGAATGCACAGGTATTTAACTCCCTGTAAAATGATAAAATATATATATAAATAAAAATAAAAATATTATAGTCAGTGTATAAAAATATTTGAATAAACTATAACTATTTACTCAGCCAAAAAATTAAAAAAAAATAAAAAGGAGAAGTTTTTCATTCATCTTTTGTTGCCAAGGAACTGGAGAAAAACTAATTAAAGTTCCTGGTTCTTTTCTGTGGTTTTGCCTATAAATATGGTCTAGTTTGCAAACAGCCTGTAGGTTTAGACAAAATTCAAAGGGTTTCAAAAAAGTGAAAACTGAGTACTTTTCAGTAAGTGTCAACAAGTTTCAAAATTATCATCTTACATACTAGTACACATATTCCACATTTCCTATATATGTCATTTAGGATCTTGAAAATCCAAAAAGGAAGCACTGTTAGTCAAAACTTTAGCACAATGGCTAAAAAGAGTAGTGTCATGTTATAGCTTTCTATGTTAATTTTAGTATCATGACAGCTACAATTTTGCCAATAGGAGTTTTAGATCCTTGAAATAATTTGCTTTATTTTGCTTGTTTTCCAGAACAGTAACTTTGGGTACCAAACTAACATTTTTCTTTAAAAATAATGGCCTATTTTGAAACAAACTAACAGATAAAAAAAACAAATGAACTTCAACCCTATAAAATAAAAAAAGAGTTTATGTAAATTTGTACTATAAAAATCATGATAAATTTGAGGTTTATCAAAAGCCAGTCTCACCTCTCTGTCAGAGGGATTACTGATGTGACAGTTCAAGAGGTCTTTAATATCAAGTAAAAATATAAAATATAAAAATCTCAGTAATTTTTGCAGAAAAATATGTCTAAAGAGTTAGATGAATGATTTTTAAACCCTCCTCTTGTAATTGCCTAATCTCATAGAACATTGTCATGCATCTCAGAAAATAAGGGGAAAAACCAGAAATTAGAAAAATAACCAATAAAAGAGAATACACAAAGGACAGATATGTAGAATGGCGATATAGGCAACCCCAAGTTCCTCAGAAGATTGGTAATTTTTCATTGAACTCTCTTAACTCCTATCATTAGGAATTTATGTGCTGTATTTACTAATAATAGTCTTAGAAGGAACAATTTGATCCATACTTTGCTAGTTCCTTACAGTATGACTTTTCCAATACAGGGTGGGGAATTCCATTCCCTATCTCCCCTGATGCTTAGGATCAAGGCACACAATCAGTTTTCATTGATCTGACACACAGGAGATAGACTTGGAACTAGTGGGCTGCAGAGCTCATTGGGCTGCTGTGTGATAAGGTCTGGGATCCTTCTGGAACTTTAGTTTACAGCCTGTTTCTTCAGCTTTGCTGAGCATTCCTTAAGCTTTCAACCATTTTTTAATAAACCCCTTCCTGCTAAAACTGGCTCATATTGGAATCTGCCCTGAGAGATGCAACGCTTCCTATCTCCCACAATTAGGAGAGGTGAGAAAATAACATTTTCCCTGCATAGTTTCTACGTATGTTTTTTTCAGCTTTGAAGAAACAATCAAATAATTTAATCATGATTTGAAGATAAAAGCATTACCAATCATGTAGCCAATCATTATATATTCCAGTAAAGGCTTCCTGAGTTCTTGAAGAAGATGAATGTAACTGCTGCTTATCCAAATGGAAACATTTTATCTGAGATAAAATGGGCTTTTAGCTTGCCAAAGGTCGTACTTAATGATCAGTTGGCAGAAGAGGAAAGGGAAGCAGTACATTACCCCTCTTTGAGCTTTCGTTTGTCACATTCCATACCCAGCATCCTTCTGTTGCTGTCCTTATTTTTTCCTGGACTCTCTGGGGGCTGTGTTTTGCTGGGAATGTCTCACATTCTAAAGCCCCTCCAAACCCAGATAGGTATTATGCTGTGATGGAAGGGGCAAGACTATTAAAAAGGAAATGCTACTGAAAGAAAAAAAAAAAGTCATTTCACTCCTTACTTCCATAGAGGCCAAACAAGTTTGTTGGTCTAGATATATACTCTGATCATTTTCTACAGCCACCATTGAAATGACTCACTGATTTTTTTTTTTTTAAGTGAGAGTTGGCAGTTGGATCCAATCCAGGAGCTTGTGAAATTCATTCCTCCCACACACTTCCTCCGACCTCCTTTCGGGCCATACTTCCAGAGGGACAAGAGGATTCTCAAGTGTCCACCTCCCCTGCTACTGCCATCTGCAGTCTCAGCAACTTCAACAGAGAAAGGGCTCCAAAAGAATGCCCTATAATAATGAAAATGCCTGCCTGTCCCAAATGTCAACAAACAACCACCTCATTCAAGTAGAATCTACAATCAGTCCAGTTTTGTATTGGGAGGAAAGAAATAATGAAGGAAAGAAGAAACTGGACTGAGGTAGGTTAAATAGCTCTTGCCTATTAAGATCAGTTACTGTAAATGCCAACAGCAGGGTAAGTAGAAAGCACTGTGCTTCTTTTAGGCACATTCCCTTAGCTGCTGCCTGGTATACCAAAGGACAAGACATTGGCTCCACAAAGCAGGAGAGCCCTGTCAGGGGGCAGGAGAATCTGCCAATCATAGGAAGATGACAAAAGGTATTATCCCTTGGGAGGCACAGAGGATGAGGAGGCAACTTTTGGCTGTGTTGGGCCCCTCACCTGCACAGCTGAGAAGAGCAAGTGACAGTTACAGCTTCCTATCTGTGCAACTCTGGAACAAAGTTTGGGGACCCACTGCTATTAAGGCAGGATGGAGAACATAAAACTAAAGATTGAGTTTTCTCAAAGACAGAATAACAAGAACAATAATAAACTTCCCTAGAATGATGCCTGCCACATAGGTGTTCACTAAAGGTCTGCTGAGTCCTGAGACCAAGGTGAAAATCAATTCCCACAAAGATCACACTATGTGAATAGTTCTAGGGAAGAAAATACTGTCAAATACCCATTCCTTAATCCCGGGATCACAGAAATGGAAAAGCTGGGTTTGGGGCCACACTAGGCAAGTAAAGGGCATGTTTTCTTTTCTTTTCTTTTTTGATACTGGGGGTTGAACCCAGGGAGCTTAACCATAGCACCACATCCCCAACCCTTTTTATTTATGTTTTTAATTTTGAGACAGGGTCTTGCTAAGTTGCTGAGGCTAGCCTTGAATCTGTGATCCTCCTGCCTCAGTCTCCCAAATGCTGGGATTATAGGTTTGCAATACTGTGTTTGGCCCAAAGCATGTTTTCTATACACACACCAGTGACACTAGCCCACCTCCTGTGTACCACTCCTGTGAACCACTCACTGTGATCTACAATAAGTATGCAAATTCAGCCACAGAAGGAGTCAAACTGTCAAAAAGGTTCAGCTGCTTGCTGCCCAAGAATATCTATTTATCTTGGCTTAGTCATTAACAAAGCAACATCTCTTGAAGGCCACAGACTACAGAACTCAGCTACCTAAAAAAGGCATCAGATGCCTGCACATGTGCACAATTAATGACTGTTAGTTACTAATTCAGAAAGCAGCACACGGACCCCAGGACCATAAAAAAGCTGGACTCATTTAAAATTACCCTGGTACTAATGAGTGCAGTTGCACAAAAGTTTTCATGTGATGTGGAACAGCTATTTTTTCTAATATGACTTATACAAAGGACTGCTCCCTGGTGGTGAAATTTGTAGAAAGACAATGAATAGGGGTAGGATATGTTTGGTTAAATCACAAAAATTATAGCAAACTCATGGATTAAAAAAATGTATATAAACTTTAGAACAATCTGAAAACATTGGAATAAAAATAGCAATGTTTCCAGGGGCATAGCATTTGCTGCACAGTATTCATTTCCTTACATTACCTCTAAATATTTTTAAAAAACATAAAAATGAAATTGGTTATCTTCTCCCTTGAAATTAAAATTATAAATAAATAAAAACTCAGCACTTTCCATGAAGTTTCAAAAAAGTGAACTGGTAAAAGTCAACTAACATTAAATTTTATGGAACTATCAGATGTCTTTATGGCTTTTCAATGCACAAGGCTTGTTTTGTATTGCACTGAATACCAAAAAAGTTCAGTTAACAGAAAGGGCCCTGTCAATGCTCTAAGACTGTCATGATTGCTGTGGTAGACAAAGAAAGAGCAGCTGCTAATTTCTTTGGACTACATGGCCTTTTGAGTGGCTTAACATTTCCAGAGAACTCCAGCAACACTGATGAGGTGGGCACTAGAGGGAGAAAAAGGGGGAACAATTTTAAAAAGTCACTACCTACTTCAAGGTAACCTCATTTTGTACTGAATATTCATTATACCAAAACATCACATCAATCAGTATGAAAACACACAGGATAAAAAATTAGGAAAGCACTGAAAAGAAGTAAAAGGGTTAGGAGCTATTTGCCAAGGAAAGCTTTCTGGCAACATTTTTGTGTTTAGGGTTTTTAAAGACACAATAGACATCACTGGGCTGAGAAGAAGTTCAGAAAGTATTCTAGAAGCTCTATGTGAACCAAAGATCAAAGCTGTCCAAGGCCACGTTCTTTAAAGCTTTAATATTTTTCAGTTTTCTGTTTCAGTGATTATAGTAACCACCAAAAGTAAAGTTCTGGCCCTTTCTTTGGGTCTGAAACTAAAGACTACACTTAAAACGATACACAGGAACAAACTTGAAAAGCAGGGCTGAGATTCTGATTGCAATACTAGAAAAGAGATCAAACTCTCGCTTGTTTCAAGTACAATTTCTAAAATTCACTGTTTCTCTCTTTATGAAACATCGTAAGAGTCTTTTGAAGAATTCAGTTGACATTCTACTTTCAAAAAGAAAATCCAGCCCTCCCCCAGGAAGGCTAATTAAAGCCAGTTATGGAGTAGATCTTTGTCTCATCATTTGTAGCAATGTGGATGGAACTGGCAGACAGTATACTGAATGAAGTAAGTCATGGGCAAGAAAAGGCCTGCATGATCTTACACATGGAAGCAAAAAGTAGAATAATAGTTCCCAGAGCCTGGGAAAGATGTGGGGGAAGGGGTAATGGAGAAAGGATGATAAGGGGTACAGGGGTACAGTTGGATAGGAGGAATCACTTTAAAGCTCTACAACAGTAGGATAAGGATGGTTGGAAATATTATATTTCAAAGCATCTAGTAGAGTACATTTTAACTCTTGGTGTTACCAACATTAAGAATAAACGTCAGAGAGGATTATCCTCATCTGATATATTGTATATATGTCATGAAATGTCACACTGTACTCCATAAGTATCTGTACTATTGTGTGTCTATTTAAAAAAAAAAAGACTACAACTGTATCCCTACAGAAGAAAATTCAAAATATAAGTAGGAGAGTAAGTTCCCAAAGGGGCCAGAACCAGGACGTCCATGCAGTGGAAAAGTTATTTTAGTTGCTAACAAAAATATCATGATTAGAACCCTTGGTTTCTCATCTTAGCCCACCCAGTACCAGACACAGCACAGACAAATCCAAAGTGGTTCCTCCAACAGAGATCATCTTTTCTTTGACAAATAAGTCCATTTAGGAAATGTTGAGCTGGCCTTTGTAGTTTGCACACATATACCTGTACACATGTGTATACACACACACACACACACACACACATACACACAAACTCTGCTACTTCTGATTATCAAACACCCATGAATGAGTTGAGTGGAACAAGCAAGAGAACCTATCAAGTTCTGATTTTACCAAATTCCCAAGAAGCTGGCTCCCAAAGAGAAAAATTGAAAACAAAATTTAAATTTGGACTATCTTCATCTGATCAGAAGGTAGACCACACTGTTACAAAAACACAAAAAGAAAGGCTTCTTCCATTGGGGACAACCACTTATAAAACTTTTTTTTTTTTTAATTGTGGCAGAACACACATAAACTTAACATACTGATTATTTTTATTATTATTATTTTTTTAGATGTAGTCACACAATGCTACCCAGACTGGACTCAAGTAATCCTCCTGGACTCAAGTAATCCTCCTGCCTCAGCCTTCCAAGTAGCTGGGACTATAGGCATGTATGGTTGAGCCCAATTACCATCTTGATCATTGTCATGGAATTAAGTACATCCATGTGGTTGTACAAACATCATCACTATCTAACTTCAAACTGTCTCATCTTTCAAAACTCTGTACTCATTCAACTAATTCCCCATTCTTCCTATTCACAGTCCTTACAACTACCCTCTCCTTTCTGTCTGTAAATCTGACTACTTCTGCACTGGTATCTAAACCTACTGGTAAGTAAACGCTAAAAAAAACTTAGCCTGGACTCTTGAAAGTCACAGATCCAAGAGATGGCAACTGCTGACTTGAAATTGCTCTTGTAGGCTGTATGTTGTATGTTGGATCATCTCAGTCTCCTTTACACAGGATTCTCACAGGCTTTTCTTTGAGTGTGTCTCTATTCCAGAGAAGGCTTATGAGGACTGCCACTTCACATATGTGTATGGGAGTCAAACACAGTACCTGGCCCTTGCATTTTGATTACTGTTTCTCCTCAAAATTTAAGAATTAACATATAGCCTATAACATTTGTAGAAACATTAAAAGTGAAGAGTAGAAGTCCAAATCATATCTCTAGAAGATTACATTCAAAAAGCACATATGTATGCCTATGGACTGAGACACAGAAGACAGCATAAAAAATAAATAGGTAACATAAAGGAGGTGAGATTCTGGCCTCCTCTTTTATTAATATTACCACAGCAAAATTCTCAAAGAAATTACTGTTAGATAATCATCACTGAAGATAAATATGGTCCTGTTGTTATGCTATGTAATACATTTTAAGCCTAGATTCTAAACTGAAGAGGCATTTATTTTCTTAAAGTACCCATTTGCCCTTGATTCTTCCTGCATGCACTAAATTTAGGTAGCAGTGCTACAAATAACAACTTCCAAGAAATCTGTGGTCCTTGGTGGGGTGGGGAGTGCGTAGGAAGGTCAGAGTGGACAGACAAGATTTAGCCTTGGGCTTGATTTTGTGAGACAAAATGCAAATGAGAAGCCTCCTACACCTGCTGGCTTCTTTCAGGTTAGTCAAAAATCGACATACATTTGACTTGGCAGATCAACAGATGAGAACTCAATGTTTATTTTTGTTCAAGGTATTTCAATGAAAAAGCTAAAGTGGGCCTCATCAGCACATAGGAGTTCCTTCAGCCAACGTGGAGAGGGTTATGGGGAAGTATAGAGAGGAGATTCACACCATCTCCGTCTCACCACCAAAAGCCTCTGCTGTAATTTCGGTTCGGTGTGAGGACCTGCTGATGTACACAATTGTGACTCATGAAAACTGGGGCCAGTTTCAGCAGACATTTCAAACCAAAGCAGTCTGCATATCACTTCACGCAGGTTACTGTTATATAACCATATCAAAAAATGGCCATGAATCAGCAGATAGATCACTAATTGACTCTTCAGGAGTGTTCTATGAATATCATTAAGGAAAACATTCTCTCTGTAAAAGATAAATATTTTAATGGGTCATGTGCAGATACAACATATTCAGTGGTTCTTCCTTATCTGAAAAATGAAGACATTTCATCTTCAAAGTCCTTTTCTACTTGTCTACAAGCCCCTTTCCTAACCTCTACTTGTGTGTTCTCTCTGTCCTTAGCTCCAGGGACACTGGGCTGCTTGTGAGTGTCTCCAAATGTTCTGTACTTTACTGCCACCCCTGAGTTCCTATAGTTTCATCTGTCTAGAATAACCTCCTCCTTAGGACTCATCTCAATGGCTGTTCCTTATTAAAACCATCCCTAATGTACCGGTTCCCCTCACCTTCTGAGCCTCTATTTCCTGCAAAGAGCCCAGCTCCCTATTCTGAATGTCAGATGATATCACCTTTACACAGGTACCATGGTCCAGCACAGGGGTCCAGGACTGCTTGTGAATGGCCAATGTCTTCAACAGACCTCCCCAAACTTGGAATGGTCAGGTCCTATGGTAATTATATTTCTACTGGTCTCCTAGCTCTTATAGATCATTAGTAAATGCTTGCTATTGAGGGAAGCATTTGCCTGAGAGGACAGGTATATTTTTAGAATTTTAAAACTTATGGCCACCCACCCATTGTGCCCTAAAAGTGTTGCTCCTAAGCTGATTGAGGTACCTGCAGTAGGCTGCAGAGTGACAACAGCAGTCTTAGAAGGCCTAAGCATCCTCCTTACCTCTATTACCCACTGTCAATGGTCCCAGCAGCACGTGGTGAGAGGGATCACTAACAATGCAAAATCATAACACGTAAATTCCAGGTTAAAATTCTTGGACATTTTCAGGACTGCATTAAACTAGGGACAACACAGCCCCAAGACTCAAGCCTGGCCTGAGCTCCTGTGAGCATGCCTACTCAGTCACAGAGGTTGCTCTAGCTACCTGTCAGGGAAGCCTGGGTGGGTAAACCAAGGCTGTGTTTACTGAGGCACAGTCATACCCTCCTATTATGTGTCCCCTCAATGTCCCAAAACCTTATTTCCTGGGCCTTGACAGACAAAACTATGCTGAGTCCTTGTCTAGAAATTCCCATCTCACAAAGTCATTCTGATGACTTGAAGTCCATTTTGCACATCATATTTTCTTCCCATTTAAATGTTTTCTGACAGAGAACACTGGTTTCTTAGAAAGCCTCCTCATTAATCAAGAGCTGTGCTAGGGTCTCTTCCTTGCTCTGCTAGAAGAAGAGAGAGAGAGGGATTTCTCTTGAATATAGGACTTTTTAAAACAAGAAATGAGACTCAATATGTAAAAACTCTAATTGTAATGCCAGTACACAGTAGGTGCAATGAACTGTTGATGGCAGGCCTGTGGTCAATGGCTCACCCTCAATGGCAGTCTTCTCTGCTCAGTTACCATCAAATGCAGTATCACAGAGACTGGGCTGAGTGAACACCAGCTGTATCTCCATGAGTACATATGTCTGAGCCAGGCTCACCTTCTCAACTCTTTATGCCAGGGGTTATTTTTTCCTCTTTTGCAGATGACTAAACCAATGAGGTCTCAGGTGCCATTGTTTGTGACAGAAGAATAACTCAACTGCGGTGTGAGTTAGTGGCTTTGCAGGTGGCCTTTTGTCTTCAGGCTTGGACATGATGTGCAGCACTGAGGAAATGCTTTCTAATAGCTTTCATGACCCCTGAGCCTAACTCCATGTCCTTTGTCTGGGATCAGACCCCAGCAATGTTTGTTTTGGGAATAAGGCAAATGCTGACGGGCATGATGCTACCCTCAAGGACTGGTCAGTCCTCCAAAGGTAGGGTTCAGGGTCATGATGTGCACAGCCCAGAGGTGGTGAAGGTACAAGCATGGGCAGCACAGAAGGGCCATGGAAGCTCTTGTCAGAAAACAAGCCCAGGGGCTGGTAGGATGGGGAGAAGAGTCTCACAATGTGGTGAAATGAACTAAAGAGCCTGTACTTCTGCTCTCCATGGCAATGTCTGATGTTAACACATAGCAGATGTGGCTGGAGAGCATGTTCTTCATTCTACTTAAGAACCAGCGTTCCAGAGCCAGGTGCAGTGGTGCACACTTAGAATTCCAGCAATTCAGGCTGAGGCAGAAGGATCAGACTCAGCAACTTACCCTGTCTCTCAATTAAAAACAAGTAAAAAAGGCTGGGGATGTGGCTCAGTGGTTGGGCACCTCTCAGTGGTTCAGTTCAATTCCTGGTACCAAAAGGAAAAAAAAAAAAAGGAAGAATGAACCAGTGTTCCAGAGCCTTCTCTCTCGGGGCGGCACTTCGTCACACCCCCTCCCTAGGCCTGCCATGGTGGAACAATCTAACAGGCTATTTTTATTTTGACAGCTGCATCCTCTTGCACTGTAGCACAGAAGGAAGCCCCAGGCCACTCTGGTCAGAGCACATGTGGAAAAACACAAAGGTAGAAACAGCCTCAGCTACCAAGGAGGCCAGAGGCCCCTCACTGCGGTCAGCAGGGTCTCAGGATGACCAGTGGAAATCATCAGTTGTGATGCCACCACACATGCAGGAATAACAGACAGGAAACTTCAGGTTAATGTAAAACTAAGACAATACAAAAACACAACAATGTGGGAATGTGATTCCTACTTTGTTAGTATGAGGATTGGATATGAGGTGCTCCCCCTAAAGTTCCTGTGTTAATGCAGGAATGTTCTGAGGTGCAATGATTAGATTATGAGAGCTGTGACCTAATCAGTGCTTCCTAGTTTGAATGAACTAACTGGGTGATAACTGAAGGTAGGTGGAGTGCAGCTAGAGGAGGTGGGTGACTGGGGGCATGTCCCGGAAGGGTGCATCTTCTCTGCTATCCTTTCCTTACACACTCTCTCTGTTTTCTGGTCACCATGAGTGGAGCACCACTCCTCTGCTATACCCTTCCACCATGATGTTATACCTTAGCATAAGCCCAGAGCAATGGAGTAGGCCGACCATGGATTGATACCTTTGAAACCATGAGCCTAAATAAATTTTTCTTCCTGTAAGTTGTTCTTGTGAGGTATTTTGGTCATAGCAATGAAAAGGTGACTAACACAGGCTTCTTAAAATTTCTTTAGGGCACAGGGCTGGACTATTCCCTAATGTTGTTTAAACTGACAATCCTTTAGAGTGATTTGGAACTGCCTTCCACTTAGGTGCTGTGGAGCTGGTCTCATGGACGAAGTATTTCATGAGTAGGCAAATTCAGTTTGTAACCACTCCACTATTGCTAGTCTCTGCCTCCTTTGTGGATAGCCTGAAATGACTTATGGACTACTCTGCCTAGGAACAGTTTCTAAGCCAAATGTCTGGGCTCAGCTTTGTTCTTCTGAGATGCCTTGCCCCAGAATTACAAAGTAACAGGCAGCCTCTCTCCTTGCAGCTGTTCTAGGATGACAAAGGACAGCCCACTCGCCACTTTCCATATATCCACCCCTTGGTTCTGGTAGTGGCTGTGATTCTCACTAAAGGGGTTACAGGCCTTGTGGATCATCTCCCTTTAGTTGGGGAAAAATCTGGGTCAAGGGAAAGAGAGTCTAATTAGAATTCAGACACACCTATTTCTTTTCCCTAGCTCAGCACTGAAAGCCACCTATGATTGCTTGCTGGAACTTTCACCACACATTTCATTTCTTTCCCATCATAGAAGAGGGTAAAAGGTGCTCCTGCAGTGATCAAGGTTGAAACTTGACATCTGCCCTAGTTGTGGTGATAACTGAAAGGAGAGAAATAATTTCTCAATTCAAACCCATCCTTTCCCTGAAAACACACATACAGATCTCCAGAACATCCCAGAGAATCAGACCAAAGAGAGAACACATTTCACAAAGTAGTTAGGACACAGCTTGTTAACTTGGCTGCACTGAGATGATGAAACCAGCTAGGTGCTATTGCTTTACTCTCAGAATTTTAAATAAGGCTGATCACTTCCCTTGCAGGTGTGGCAGGTCCACCTGCATTGCCTACCCAGCAATGAATTATTAAGAGCACCTGAAAACAGAAGATTTGCTTAAACCAATCTCCAGTAAACCAGGCTACATTTAAATCACTTTTCTTATGGCTAAAAACAAAGCAGTGCCCACATTGACCTTTAAACCTGCTTTGGCTCTTAACCAACTGACCATCTTTGATTTCCCATTCAAACTTCTGCTTTCTGACTTGGACCTTCCACTCAAGGAGCCTGTGACCCATGGAATCCTTTTGGGGATACCAACCTACATCTCCACAATGCTTGGGCTTCTCCTGCTAGTTGGCCAGCCAAAGACTTGGCTTGGCCTCCTACTCTTATAAACTGTTCCTTGGCAGAGGAGTTCATAGGTCACTGCTGACTACACTGGCCTTAGAAGGAGGCAGAGAAAAGCAATGCTGGCATAGTCACAAACGAAATTTGCTACTTTGTGAAATACCTTTTCCAGCCCTAGACTTGGAGCCAGAAACACACTTTCCCTCCATGGATTCTCTCCTTGGGTTGTTTCCACAAAACTAAGCCATTCTTCCCTTTGAAATTCCTTTAACAAAAATCATGTCCCCTACTGAATCTTGCCAGATTTGCTTTTTATGTCACTTTTAGCCCCTAAAGCAGCCACACATGAAGGATCCCTTTGGTTAGGAGTGATGACCAGGGCACCTCAGAGTCTCACCTTGGGGTAAAACACAACACAACTCTGAACTTTGCTGGTGCTCCTGCAGAGAACCACAAGGACTACATGCTGAGGAGTAGAGATGAACTAAAATGCACAAGGATTTAATAGGAATGATAAAGATGCATCCATCTCACAATGTAAATGTGGTGAGTGATGAGATCTTGTGCTAACATGTTTTGAAAGCATTTACCACAACACTATGTAAAAGCAAGATGGGATTATGATGCCGTTGTCATCTCCTGATCATGCTGTCTTAGCATTTCTTACATGATTTTATTTAAATCCAAGGGCCTGGCTGCATATATACACTGATAATTCTCAAGTCTTTATATCTAGTCTGAGTCCTGGACTGAACTCACCCTCTGGGCACTCACATCCATAGTGGCACAGCTGTCTGTTCTATCAGTCCCTCAAGCTGTAACCTCAGACATTCCGAAACCTCTGCTGCTTCATCCCCCACATCTAATTTCTAGCTAATTTCTATTCATTCCACCTGAGAAATGACTTTCTATATTTCAAAGCTGTTTTATGGGGTGCCTACAGGTTGATGGCATTATAGCATCACAATGGGTTCTCTTTCATTTATGTGGTTTCCCTTTTTACCCCAATGATTTTTTTTATTTTGCTTATGCTTCTGTTGTATTTATTGAAACTATCACTATGCCCTCTTTCTTTTGGTTCATGTTTTTGCTGCACAATCTTTACCCATCCTTTTCCTTTTAAATATTGTTTTGTTATTTTGTGGATTTTCTTCTAGGGGGGAAAACCCACTCCTCAGTGTCCCAGTTCAAACTCTCATCATTTCTAATCAGTTCTATAGCAAAAACTTCCCAGTGATCTCTGGGATATCCATCTCTTTCACTACATTCCATTTCAAAGTAAAGATCCTGGAAACACAGTTGGAATGTGTCTCCTGACTTTGTGTATAAATCTTGGATGAGTCTCCACTTCCCACATGATAAAGCTCAGACTCCTCAGCATGACAATAAGACCTTTCCTAATTTGCTCTGAGCCTGCTTTTCCAGCCTGGCAACCCTGAATACCTACTCCATTTTAGAAGAGCTAGGACACACCTTGCCTTTTGCACATCCTGTGCATTAGTACACTCTATCCTTCTGCATGCCCCATGTCACTGAATGTCCTGTATTCTTTACTCTTTGACATCCCCAACTCCAATTGTCTCTTCGTGCAATTACTATCGAGCACACTTGTATTACCATTTAGGACCACATAAAATTGTCACTTCTTTGGTGAAGCTTTGCTGGCTACCATTGCCTCCTGGGTTCCCTGGAGAACTCTGCATCTGGTGTGCATTTGAAACTTTGCTATTTTAAAATTTTATATACCTGTTTACTTATTGGAAGGTCTCTTGTTCTCTTCAAATTTTATCCTTAATTCTTGCTGCAAGGTAGGTGCTCAATAAATGTTGGCTTAATCTGGAGGAATAACTTCCAATTTAGCCAAAAGAAGAAAGGAAGATAGTATTACTTTTGCCCCATTATACAGACCACCCTCTCCAATCTATCATCAGAAGGACCTCCTTGGAGCATCTCTTATGGCTCCAGGGCTTATTCTCATTTCCGGACTTGCTTGTCTCATTCTGGAGACATCTTTCTTCCTCCTTCCCACTTGGTCAAACTATACTAGTACTATGAAGCTGCTTCAACACCTTGGGCTTTATAGTCTTCCCCAGCCCATTGGAATTTAGATCTGTGTAGACTGGCAGAGCTCTTACCATCTGGGCCACATGTTTCAACATTTATGTGCAACCTTGATGCAACCAGTTTGAAAACAGATAGAGGAGGCTGCATGGTACATGGTTCTCCCAAAATCTTGGTCTGAAGATCTTGGCTGATCTTGCTTACATGTGTATTCTCCACTGAGGATTGGAGGGACACAAACCAGGCAAGTCCACTCTACGAACACAGTCCTTGCACACATCTACTTAGAACCCAATCATACACAAGCATCAGGAGAAGAGGGACAAGAACAGAGCTTAGCAAGAAATACTCAAGAATCTGGGACTTAGTTGTATAAGCTATTCCCAATTTCTGGAAGAATTCAGGCAGAGGTACAAGGTATTTCTTTGTATTATTTCTTACAATTTCATATGAACCTACAGTTATCTTAAAATTAAAAGTTAAAGATACACTCAAAAAAGAAAAAAAGAAAATGAGATTTGAAAGAAAAATCTAGAAAGAGTATTCAAGTGTGAGGAGATACTGGTCAGTGAGTAAGAACACTAAAGACAAGGTCCATAGAGGAAACACTGGGGCCAACAGAAGGTGAAGGTAGAGTTCTTTCATTTATAGACAGAAACAAAATAGCTTCCTCTCTAGAAATCAACTCAGTACTAGAAAATTTCAGTCCTTCTGATCTATTTGTGCTTCAGTACTTCTAGAACTCATATTTGCAAGTGAGTTGGTGGTAGAAGTGCTGTCAGGCAGATGGAAGTGCCTCTCAGGCACTTGACTGCCCACACACAAGGAACTTGGAGACAGCTTGATTCTAGAAAGAGCGATTACGAGGCAGTTTTCGATACCTACCATGATCATTTCTATTTGAGTCATGTCTATTTAAGTCTGGGGTTGGCTTCAAACAAATTTGCCTTGACACATGAAAGCTGATGCAAGCTTGGGTAGAGCTGGTATCACTGATTCTTGGGTGACATCAAAGAGATTTTCCTAGAGAAGTGAAAACAACTGAGGTTTTCTGGAAACAACTACCAATCTGAAAACCATTCCAGGTCAAACAATGACTTGTTTCAAAGGTCCTGGATTTCACTAGCAACTTTATAGCAGGTTGTTTTTGCAGTGCCAATGAGATAAATAAAATAAGCCATTTTGGAGGAACTAGTGGCCATTCCAAGTAGGAAATCTTGCTTAATGCTTCAAGTTGCATCACTAGGGGAATGTGTGAATTCTAAAAGAAGGAAATAAATTCATTCTGATGTCTAATCAATACAGAAAAATGGCAGCATACTAATGTTGAAAATAGTCTATACTATTAAAGATGTGTCTTATTCCTTTAAAGAGTAAGATGACCTAAATGACATAATTACTTTGTACCTGTTAACCATAGACCACAAGGATATTGCAAGTCATGTATCACATATGAATTCACGAGACACAAACCACACTGATCATTACTTTTTGCTGAATAGGTGGGTTGGCTCCAACTCTTTGTTATTATGAACAGAGATATTTGTATACTTCTATGTGTACAAGACGTGGGCTTTGGGTGGTTATCCTCCTTGTGCTAGAAAAAATAGTGGCACATGGTTCAGGCAGGAAGAGCTTCTGGGTCCTGAGACCCCAAAGACTGATGTGGTCACCAAGCAGAGAGAGAGAGAGACAGAGAAGAAGGTGATAGGTCTGAACTGAAGGTCTGCCTGCATGGCTGCCAGAGGAGGAACACTGGCCAGAATGTGAATCTCTGTGACCTGAATGTTCTCTCAGCTTCTCATGACTCGACAACAAGTTCCATGAAGTCTGAGATAATGTCTCCAACATCTCTGCCCCAACCTCAGGCACGGAGACTTGAGCATGGCAAATCCTCTTTTAATTGTTTATGTCTTAGATGAATGGTCCTCCTCATAGGACCAACCTTCTAATACAACCAAAGGCAGCTGAAGTACTCTATAGAGATCAATCCAAATCACAGAAGCTTCACTGGGAATTCTGGGTTGCACTAATTTAGTAAATGATCATTCTGAACTAGACACCAATGCAACTCTATAAAACTGGATATCCAACTATGCCAATGCTTCCTGGCAAACAAGGAACCACACAAACAGCCCATGTATGGGAGGCTGCTTCATTAATTACTCGTGGTTAATTAACCATCCTTTTTTCCCCACTCTTTTTATTGCTTTAAATTTTACAAGTCAGCTATTTTTATTGCTTCTTTTTAGTTACACGTAAGGATTCATTTTGACATAATTTTTAAAAAGTATAGAATATAGTTTGCTCAAATTCAGTCCCCAGTATTTCTCCTTTCCCTCATCTCCTCCTGAACTGAGGGGGAAGGAGAAGGGATTGGATAAGGAAAGAACGGAAGAATGACTCTAACCTAACTTGCATATATATATTTATTCATTCTGCTTTCGTACTTCCAATGAGCCAGAGTAATTAAAGATGTGATGTCTTGCTTTGGAATGGAGCTAAACACCCACATAGCTCTCATTCTTCAGCAAGCATCCACAGAGGGGAGCTGGATGTGCTGGGCCTGAGCTGAATGCTGTCTGTCGGAACCAAAGAAACCCCACTTGTGGCACCTGTCTGGGACAGGCTTGCAGACCAGCTCAGGATCCTGGCATGGGCCAGAAGACTTGAAACATCAAACAGAGGTTAGGTAACCGTTTGATCTAGTACAGGAGCTGCCACAAAGTGGATATAAGTCATGCCCCAACCAACAGGACAAAATTTATAGAAAAAGCAGGGAGCATGAGATTGGTGGCCACCAAAGTATCCCTTTTAGAGGAAGAAGGGCTGGGTCTGAGCTTTGAGGGAAGGAAGGGCAGACCCAGAAGGACAAATACTATACATTGCTACTTATATGTGGAATTGAAAAAAAAAACCCAACTTGTAGAGTGATGATTACTGGAAGTTGAGATGTGGGGGAAGAGGGTGGACAAAGGGAGACCACAGACCATATTTGAAATTAGAGCACACTGTATGCATGTGACATACCACACTGAACCCCACTGATGTGTGCAATTATTACGTGATAATAAAAAGTTTAAAAAACAGGAAGGGAAGGAAGAAAGGAGGGGGAATAGAAGCCTATTTCTTATACTTCAAACACTACTTAGCATCTGGTTCTGATTTGCTTTATATTTGGGCAGCCAACAAAATTTTAAGAGCAATGGTAAGGATCAATGGAGGGACACATGACAGAGGGACCGGAGAGCATCAACAAAGGGTGAAAACACAGGACTATCCAAGCCCAATGGGCATCTCATCTCAGTGAGTTTCCGCATGAATAAACAGGTAAATGAAGACAGCAGTGCAGACACAGAGAAAACAATGTTTCAAAACGAGGAGAAGTGGCCAACTACAAACAAGACTGAGAAAATCAAATTCCGGGAGCAAATATCTCAAAAAAATGTCTTTAGTGTTAAAGGATATATAAAGCAGAATCAAGAATAAATGTCTGCCTATGAAAACACCCTTCTCTTCAAAAATACACATATACACTTAAATGGTTTAAATATAAAAACTACACCTAAAATAGAAAATACCTAAGTCAAATCCTAGCTCATAAAATCTACCTGGTATATATAATATTCTCATTTGCATACATGTGTACATTTTTTCTCCATTGAATCCAACAATATGCATCATTTCAAAATCAAAATTCTTTGTGTTACCAACCATGGGAAGAAATGAGAATACTTTTAAAGTATTTTTGTTAATAATGAAAACAAAATAGTTTTGTTTCCTGCAGGTGGTATGGTTAAATACAAAGAATGAAAAATGAAACAAACTCTGAAATTTTTACATTAGAAAGACAGAGGTGTTTCTTTTTTCAGGGGAAGGGAGAAACCTTTCATTGCTCAGTATTACTTCCTCAGCACCTACAAACAATATCAGGTTTCTGATTTTAAAAATCACCATTTCTGAGATAGGAGTTTTCACCCCTGCTAAAATCTACAATAAACAGTAGATGCTGAAGACACCTGTTCACATCTGTTCTCCAAAATTAGGAAATAGTTCTGAGTAAACAAAAGCAATTCCTTGGCCAAGTCCTAGGCAGGGAAAAGAACTAACAAGGTATTTTATACCCCTGAATATTACAATTACAAATCTGGGTCTTTGTATCTGAAATGAACACATGTGTCAATGATTTTTTGTTTTCCTATAGTGAGCCAGTAACATATGCTCCAAAGTTTTGATGCCAAAATACAGTCCCAAAGGATTATGTCTGGCAGGAAGATCCTTGCCTTTGTAGTGAGGCGGCCTCGGGTTCCAGCACTGACTCTTCCAGGCATTAGCAATGATGTGTTACCCAGAAGAGTTATACCATGAAGGAACCTGGACAACATCATCTGCCTTGCTGGGCTCAGAATTCTTGGAAAATCATTAAGATTGTGGTGAGGAGTCAAGGCCATCCAGAGGAAGTCACATGCTGGCTTTTTCTACCAGCCTTCTTTTGGCTATAATATCACAAAACAAACTTTCTGATTTCCTAGTCATCACTAAAGGTCCAGTCAAATGTATGCTCACTGCAAATAGCCTCAAATTCATGCACAGAAGAGGGACCTTGTTCTCTGGGCTTCTATTCTACTCTCTTCCTATTTGACTTGCCAGCTGCCTTCTCTCACTGGACTGTAATGATCATGAATGTTTATAAAATAAACAGGAGATATATATATATATATATATATATATATATATATATATCTTGTTTCTACACCAAGGGCTCTGCCAGGGCAGAGAGTGGAAAAAAATCACTACTGTTATCTTGAGCACCTGTCCCTGGGCCTGGCATTAATAGGAGCTTAAGAAAGTCCTGTGCTGCTGATGGTACCAGTAAACTAGCACTTTCATACACTGCTAGTAAGAACACAAATGGTGCAACTCTAAAGCTAATCTGGCAATATCTGGCAATACAGCTGTCAGAAGCATCAGCCATGTTAGGCATGGTGGCACATGCTTATAATCCCAGAGGCTCGGGAGGCTGAGCCAGGAGGATTGCGAGTTCAAAGCCAGCCTCAGCAACTTAGCAAGACCCTGTTTCAAGATTAAAAAATAAAATATAGGGCTGGGGATGTGGCTCAGTGGTTAAGCACCCCTGGGTTTTATCCCAAAACTAAAAAAAAAAAAAAAAAGAAAGAAAGAAAAATAAGAAGAAGCATTAGCCATACCAAGAGGGGACTGAGGCCGGGAGGCATGCAGGAAAATTCTAGTCTGGGAGACAAGACTGAGCTTCCCACCCTCTGATCAGCTGTGGGATCTTGGCAATTCCCTCCACATTTCCCAAGTGAAGGTTTTTTTGCCCACACAATGATGGAGTCAGATGATAATCTTGCATTCTATCCATAGCAAGTTCTCAAAACAGAATGAGGAAAACAATATGGAAAGATGTTGATCTTTACCAAGATAGCCTCAGCTGGCAACAAGGTCCTCTACTCTCATTGCTCGAGCTTTGGGAGATGTATGGCATTCCTCTGAGCAAGTATGCACCTGGGAGGCTCACCCTAACTCCAGGGGTAGCAGGTCCTTGGCCTAATATCACCTCTTCCTGCTCCCCATGATCTGTAGTCCACAGACTACAGTTCCATGAGATCTTAGTAGGTGGTCACACAAACATGCATAACATAAACTGGATCCTTGCTCAGAAAGACATGATAAATACATGTCTACAACACAAATCTTTTGAAGCTTTGTTCTGTCAACACTGCTATGAAATCTCCAGATTAAAAATAAATATAATAAGATGGGCAATGTTGGTGTGTTCAATTCCCTTAATCTATTTTTCCTTGAAGAAGCATATCCTGGGCCCACTGTTCAACAGCCTATTCTTTTTTTAGTACTGGGGATTGAACCCAGGGCACTTGACCACTGAGCCACATCCTCTGCCCTAGTTTGTATTTTATTTAGAGACAGGGTCTCACTGAGTTGCTTAGTGCCTTGCTTTTGCTGAGGCTGGCTTTGAACTCGTGATCCTCCCATCTCAGCCCCTGAGATTACAGGTGTGTACCACCATAGCCGGCTCAATAGACTATCCTTTGAGAATACTGAAAACCTCTGATCTGTTTCCTCATTTCTAGAAACCAAATTCAATATGCCTATCCTCTCTTGCTTAGCTGCCCTTGCAATAGAATTAGACCTAAAGACTCTAAAAGCCCTTGAAAATTGATACAAAGTTCCCTAGAGCTTTAAAACCCATTGAAATATAAGTTGGAAATGAACCAAGGAAGCATCTACAGTGAAGTGCTCAATACCTACCTTCCTGGCAGCAAGGATCCTGACCCTGCTACATGGACGTAACAGCCCTCAAATCCTTCCATTTTAGATGGTACCCACCTCTCCACTTTATTCCCATCCCCAGACTACAGCTGCCCAAAGTAAATTAGGGGCCATTCAGTAAACAAGCTTGGTTTTGAAGATTTCATAAAATGAAGGGGGGCTAGCTCTTTCCTCTCCCACACCTGTTCCTCAACCATCATTTAGGGTCCCCTACCAGGCAAGAGGATCAACTCACCCCCTATACTCTCCCCTCACACCTCCGTCCCTACCCTATTTCCCTCCCACAGTGTGGACCTATGGAAGAATAAAATCCCTCTGTGAATTCCCTACCAGCTCCAACAATGTCCTAGACTCATTTTAGGCTGACTCATGAACTGAATTTAAAATTTTAGACAGAGGATTGTTGAACAAAGCTCTGAAACCTCTGAGACTCTGTACTCTTATGGGCACATCAGCTCAAATAACTTTTAGTGCCCTGGTTTCCCCATGTGTGCAGGAATAGAGATTATTGATGACTTTTAAAATAACATATTCAAGAATTACCTGTGATGTTAAAAATAAATATAATAAGATGGGCATTGTTTAAATCTTTTATGCTACAGTATAACTCTTAATAAATATAAAATCACATGGAAAAAGTTACTATAAGGTTAAGGTAACAATAGTGCCCAAAGAATGCAATAAGATGTTTCTAAGTAAAAGCCATCACAGAAGGGTCACATAACCCTTCCCTTCCTCCCTTCTTCCTTCTCTCCCTCTCTCCTTTCCCACCCCCTTCTTTCTTTTTCAAGGCAGAATTTTTATCATTATAGACAATATATCCAGGGAATAAAAAAGATTCTGTAGTGACTGATGAAGAAACATAGTTTGCTCACAGCTCTGAGGTTTTATGCAAACAGTGGTCTCTTTGTACCTACTTGTTTCATTCTCCAGTTGTGGTTTCTATGTGTAGAAGGTAGAGGTGGGACAGATACCGGCTGGAGCTATCTCATTTCTAACACTCCAAGACCTTGTATCTTACAGAGAACTAACAATGTGGAAAGATTTAAGGGCCACGGCCACATGATGTGTTCTACAAGATGGAGTATGAAGTGGCAAGGCAGGCTTAGTGGGTGAGGGTAGGAAGCTTCTATGTAATTTGTTAAAATAAAGGAAACCTCAAGTCTCCTTTTGTGATTTAAGAGGAAGTCAATCAAGACCAGTTTGTAGTTTAACTTGGCCATAGCTTGGCTATATTTTAAACAGCAATGATTATTATTGGTTTTAAAAATAAAACCAATATTTTCAAAGAAATGTTGACTTAAAAAAAAAGTTTTGCTGTTGCTTCTGATAAAATCATGCTCCAAATAAATTTTTAAAACTTTAGCAAAAAAATTATGAGCTAAAACAACAGAAGGAAGTACAGCTCCCAGATCTGGAGGGTTGTACTGAGATTTGTTTACCACCTATGATTGGTTCTCTGGTACAATATTGTTTAATAGAATCATTTATCACTCTATATCCTTGTTTGATTTAGCTTGTTGTACACTAACCAAAATCTGCCA